>NT_176731.1:96980-146106 GCF_000188095.3 Bombus impatiens
GGAAAGGGGGTGATTCTACGCGAAAAAAGAAATCGAAAATGAAATTTAAAAAAATTTTTTTTTAATTTTTCCATCGAGACAACGATTTACAGTGAGATCCGTTATAACGAGATATGATAAAGTGGACGCGTACCGAGCGAAAATTCAAAGTCGATTTTCTCGAAAACAAAGCCTCAAACGAAAAGTTTTTATTGTATATTTTCGACTTCTTTTTTCGCGTAGAATCATCCCCTTTCCGCTTGTACCACCAGTTACCAACCACCCTGTATATTTGTTACGAATAAATAATATGTGCGTCGTAATACATAAGATATAATTAATTTTATTACAACGAATCTTTTATACAAATCTATTACATTTTTTCGCTTGAAAGCATTTTTCTCTATTTAAGCAATTTATTCTTGAGCAATATTATACCCGTAGTCTTGATCAACAGGTATGCCAACAGACGAGAGAAATATCGAACCAATTAAAGCAATTATTTCATTATACAGGTGCTCGAATGACTTTTATCCGAGCTCTGGTAAAATTTCATTTCGTCCCTATCGGGCGACTATCCTTTTTGTCCCGAAATCTTTCGCTAGGAACGGCCGTATTACCAACGCGCAATCGCCAATATGATTTTAATCTATTCGAAAAACTGCCTATATTCGATGGATCAAAAGCCATTCATGTGATCCTGCAGTTTCTCGTATGGTGATTCGAAGCGCGACAGAATTTCATTTTCACCCGCGAACGCCGTACTACCATCTTTGTGTGCACAAAGCTTACGCGTTAACAGGATTTAGATCGCCGCATAATCCATGTATAATAGCAGTTGATCCAGATCGACCAGTTCCGAGCAAACTATTCAGCATCGCTGATTACAAGATGGCCGTTGCTGTTATCGAGTTAATATGTATGCTGGGGAGATTCTGGACATCATTAAATTGCTTGATTAGGAAAGATCGAGTAGAGAACGTTCGTGGTAGATATTAGGTCGACCGGAAAGTTTCTTTCGTTTTATAAGGAAATAATAGACGCACACAATGTTCTTCGTTTTATATTAGTTTATTGAATTATGCACGAACATAACAATAGAAATAGAAGGAAATGGATCATATCTAATTCAATAAAATAATATAAAAGGGTAATTGTTGTTCGTCTATTGTCACCTTATGAAACGAAAGAAACTTTTCGGACAATCTAATACAAATACTGATTGGCAAGTATTGTTGCGAGTATTGTCAAAATTACAAAATACGCTTTGCGAACAATATAATATAATGACTTGTGGAATTTATATCTTGCTTATTATTTTAAATGAGTATATTTCACATTTGTAAAAACCCTCATATTATTTTAACATTTTTATGTTTCGTTTACTGTTCACATAGTAATTATCATTGAAGAGTATAACTCGAATGATCTCGTCATCTTTAGACGACTTTGAACTTCAATCATACGACTTTCATGACTCTGCACAATCTTCAAATAGCTCTGAATGTTAATCCCATTAATGAATAATCTCCGTGAATTTGAAAAGACTTTGAGCGTCAATGACACATGTCGATGATATTTGTAACTTTCAAACGACATTAAATATCAATGAAAATGAGCTGTTGCGATGTTCGCGTGACGGTTTAATATCAGTGACAAAGCGACGATGATCTATGACGATATTCAATGGAGATTTGCTAGTACAATTGGGATTTGCTATATCAACATAATGTTTAAGTGATAAACCTAGGCGTAATCTGTTTCGAGAACAGACTCCAGGGATGATAATTAATTAAATTAAGTACTATCGATCAGGTTGAGCAATAAACGGTTCGCAGTTGCCAGGTTTGCATAAATAATCTACTTACGTCGCATTTATCAGTGGATGAGCTACGCCTTGATCGCTTCCCCGATTAAGGGAAACGTTAGTTCGAGATGAAGAAATTATAATAACTAAAGTTACTGTCATTCATTTTTATGTAGGAAATTACAACGCGAATTGGGATAAATTTATTTTTATGCTGAAATTTTGTAAATAAATATTATTAACATATTATTGAGAATGAATCTTCTCGTTTCAGGACATCGATTACGAGGGATTTCGTAAATTTTTGGACACCTATCTCGAAGTGTCAACCCCCGATGAACTTTCACGACATCTTTTTTTATCGTTCGTTAAGAAGGTGCCTCGAGTCGATGGAAAAGCTTTCAAAGTAAGATTTTTCTATTTAATTTCTAAAAAATCCTTTCCTTTTTTTAAAGGGGTGACCTTACACTAGCCATTGAAAGGGAAGGAGATGAAAATAGTGTTGGAGGAATTATAATATCGATATCCAACCTGTTATACTATTCGAAGTTTCGTTAAATTTTTCATAATAATTTGTCAATTAAATCGTTAAAATTTGATCAGAAATAAAAATATCATGTGTTCGTCTAAACTATCAAGGATAATAATTTCTGCATCAGGAAATGGCTGTGCTATCGTCGACAACCGCCTGTGCTGCCATTACGTCTCACACAACGTCCAGCAGCAACGTGAACAACACCGGTTTACCTGGTGGAACGTCGTCGGAAGGACATAGTTCTTCCTTGGCCGACAAAATTCATGGTCTCACGGAGAAGTTGCAAGCATTAGGGCACCATAGAACGGAAAGCGAAGCCTCCACCAGAGCACGCACCGGTAATTAACAATTTCATCTTTAACTATCACACAGATATTCGACATTCGCTATTTTCTAAGATACCAATTTCTGTATTGTTCTATCAAACTCTACGACTGAAGTAAAATTGTAAAAAAATTCAAATTATTTTTCAAATAAACTTAATTATTATTGGTATTACATTTTACATTTTATGAAATTTAAAGTTGCGCAAACAAAAGAATATAAAAACACGAAAAATATCAATTTGCATAAATATGCAGTCCAGTTATTACACAGAGATAAAAGGCCTCCTCATTCGATTCTGTACTTTATTGTTATAAAATATAATGTTTAACGCTCGTGATAATGATCCAACTTGCCCAATCACTGAAGAATTATTTAAAATAGAATCTCTTCTTATGTAATGTTTAATCCAATATTGTTAAACAAACTGAATACATGTAGCTGTTTTCAAATCTTATAAAGAGAGAGAAAGCTATTATCGCTTCTAATTACTCGCAGCCTTTTAATCCTTGAAACGTTGACGAAGGAAAGGTCTATTTAGAATGTCCTTCGATGATAAATTTAGGTCCCTGATAAAGGTATTTACAGTGTAAACGCAATATACGTGCACGTAAACGCGCTGAATCATCTTTCACCAGTGCGCGTTTACAGGGACATTATGCAACATTAACTTCCTCTAACTCGGAGAGAAACCGACTGAAATGTTTGCATTAACTAGCTGTTCCTCGCGGGATACAAGAGGATTAGACAATAGATGCTTTTGAAACGTGACTCTGTTATAATTGCACTGTAGACAATTATAAAATCACAACTTTAAGAAAATGTTAACTTAGGGTATCCAGTTGGCGCATGTGAAATGTCATCTTGTCAAATGAAACTTTTACTGCACCCGTAACTAATTTCTTTAAAATATTCTATACTTGATCAAAATAATTTCTATATAACTCGACAATTTCATTATCGTAAATTTCTATGAATTGTCGGTATTAATAATTATCGGTAATTAATAAATTCTTGGAATAGAGCTCATTTCATAAAAGATAGTTATTACGTAGAACAGTTTCCGTATCTACAGCTTGCTTTTAAGTGATTTAAAATATTATCATATGATAATATAATAATATGTTTATAAATATCGCATTAAAATAGTTTCCAAATGGAATAGATAAGATTTGTAATTTTTACTTCACCTTTTACGTACAAACGTAGTGTACAAACATGACACTTTTTCTAAATTTAATTTCATATAAAAAAGATCATACGAATATTTTAATCGCTTGAGGAGGCCAATAACAAGAGTTTCATATCTTTCTTATGGGCTCGTTAAATTCAAACTTTCGTGAAACGACATCTCATATGGATAAGCTTAATTTATTACCATAATTAAATACACAAGTACTTCGTCATATTTTCGATAATGTAATAAATAAAGCGCAATTTCACCGTTTTACCATTCAACACATTGACGAACATCTCGAAGAACGATACTGGCAAAGGAACCGTCAATTATCCTTATTCGGTTCACGCACACTCTAATACCGAATGATACATTGCGCGGCCAAACGTTTCTGACATTGTCACCGGCTAGTACTATGTATAATCGCGAGTTTCAAAGTTATGACACGGAAAAAATCGATCGATCGTACAAAGTGGGTCACCGTGAATGATTACTGGTTTCATTTGATGATTTAATCTCGCCGCGAAATCGTCCAGGGTGTCGATTTTCTTTCGCAACAGCAATCTAAGTGAAAGAGCATTTCACTGTTTAGTCGCATTAGCAAATAATCGAGGCACTAGCGTCGTAAAATAAACGAAAGAGAAGGAGACATTTAAAAGGAATGATTTTATTTGTCCAGTCATTCGCATTACAATACATTTCTTAGTCATTGACAAAACTTTCTTCGTGAAATTTGCTTATAAACAGAGGAAGATAAGGTGGGAACTGCGAGAAGAAGGAAATCATTAGTCTGACTTTATCCGCGCGCGACATCGTGCACAAAGAATGCTGAAAAATGAAATTTCTGGTTGATCTTCTTTCATCGGTTGCTTTGCATGAAAGCGTAGAAAAGGAGATTTATTATCGTATCGTTACTTGTAATTATTCTATACATAAATTTAGAGAATCTCAGGAGTAACGAAGTTTTATTATTTTAAAGCAATGAAATTTGTTATGAGAATAATAGCAAATTCCAGAGGGCGATAGTAACCAGACATTTATGATAAAACAATAGAAATATTTATTTTCATTTAAAAGATGTATGAAAAAGTCCTAACTATTTGCAAGATAACGTGACAGAAGGTATAAGAGTGGGTTGCCAAGGAAAAGGACTTTTCTCTTGTCTCTCTAGTTCTCCTTCGGTGGACCAACGCCACAAACGAAGACAATTTTATCCAATCGAGGGAATGATCGAATTAACCAAGCCAAAACTTGCTCCTCTAATTATCGTTTCCATCGAAATGCCCGGCAACCGTACTATTGAAAATCGAAAGTCTCGTTAATGACTGGTATAATTGCAAACGCAAATGGAAGAATATTTAACGTGGCATTATTGACAATATCAGTAACTCTGTCCTTCTGTCGGGCAAATGTCGGTTGTTACGGGAAATTCAACGCGCGCACATTAAATGGTCGGTGTCGATTTATCCGTGTTTGTGCATCTGATTGATCGAAATCGGAGACAAAAGCGGTCAGAAACGCAATGTACCCCCACGAACATCCATTAGGCGTTGCTTTGCCAGTATAGTAAATGGAGAATCGGAGCCACGATAAATCAGAAAGCTCCATCATTCGTTCGGTCATTCGACCACTCACTTGGCAATATCCTCTCTTGTGTTTCATCCGTTTGGGGGCTTCAAGGAAGCGTCCATCCTATATTGACGATACAGCACACCTCGTACAGCTGTCACGATGTGATTGAGAAGAAGAGCACCGACAGCAGCCCAAGTCACAGCCAAATGTCGCGAAATTCGTCCAGGAAGTCGAACAATTCGTTGCTCGTCAACAACGGGAAATTGGAAGGTAGGTGAAGTTGGATGTTAACGACGATGTGGACCAATTTGCACGCTCCTCTTCGGCATTCCATTGCTTTTCAACGGGATTACGGTGATTTGATGGCCCGCTTGCTCTCTTTTCTTTCCTCTCTTTTCTTGCTCTTTTTTTCCCCGACGGTGTCGCCGTTGAATCGAAAAAACTTATTTAGGTGCTTGTTTTACGAAAACATAGAAAATTATTTTGATTAATTAGTTTTATTGGTAGATCGTGGGTTTTGCGCATTTGTGGGATATTTGAGTGTGACATAGAAAAATGTCTAAAGCAAATTTTGTAAAAATCTGCATATTCATAGTCTATTAATTTATTATTGGCATACTAATTCTTTCGCGTTAAACGTTCCTGTATACTAGTTTCTTTCAATCGAAATTACTATTTTTCAACAAGCTTCTTCTAACTCTGCCTGTCCTATCTCTGTCAGCCCCAACACATTTAGAATTTCATTATAATATGAGAAGCGCAAAAATGTAGGAAGAACGACAGCTAACAACATCCAAATTAATACGTAAACTGTGGATATTTATGCATTTGTAGGAAATTGAAAAGTTCAAGTTTGAACAAAAAGACGTGTATATAATATTTGCTCAGATTCCATTTCCTTGCTTACGTATAAAATTACGAATTTGCATAAACATCCGCAATTTATTGATGAGAAGCAGCCATAACATTGCGAGCTGCTTAACATTCGATTATTCGTGTAAATGGGTCAGCTGGATAACATTATGAATCCTAAAAATGGTATTAAAGTTCAAGAACATCTGGCAATGGATATAAAACTTGCGTTCGAGCAGGACGACGATATTAAAATTTACGTGCAAGGGAAATACATCAGTCGTTCTGTTTAACTCGAACAGGAAGTTATAGCTTTTGGTCGCATTTCAAATGGAATGCACAGGGATTCTGTTTCGAGGAACATAATGGTATAACGCCGATAAACGTCCGGTTCGAAGTAGAACGAAGAATAATTCTGCGACTATAGGCCATCTCGAGTTAAACGACGATGGCATCACAGGATGATCGTAACGTAATTCTGTCTCTTTTCCTCTATGATCATCGTAAGATTCTTTACGATGAGTCGTGACATATAGATTGGCAAACAAATCGATGCCATAAAGGCGAACTGCCCGACACCGTAAAACTTGTAAGAATGTGTAGTACTTAATGGCGCGTCCATGGTAGCTCGATGATGTCTTAATCGATTAGTCTCTACGTCACAATTATAGCGCAGCGCAAAAGCTGTCGACGCATGTCCCGTCATATGTTGCTTGGTAAAAAATTATTTTCAATGGAAGCTTACTGGTCGTATGTTCTTCCGTATCAACGTGATGTCATTGTCAAAGGAAAGCGGAGCTTTTAAATATCGTTATTAGAATTTTACGAATTTTACGCAGTAATTTTTTATAAAAACATAGATTTGATCCATTTTCTTGAAATTTGAATAACTTAGAACGTCTTGATAACAACTCCTTTGGTTTCCGTAAGACGTTATCGGCTTACCAACCATTTTTAAAAGGTCTACATCTCCTGATTCAACAGGTTATTTCCATTTTCAATTATGCCATATTACAATCCTCCTGGTTAATCCTAAGATAACATTAAAATCAGAAAATCAACAAATTTATGCGATGTGATCTTCGTATCTTATCCTACACATTTTTAGCGTAAGTTCCAAATCCTATTCATTTAGCTATCAATAATTCTAATGTTAAGACTTCGTGAATAGAGTTTTCAAGGAAGTTACGTACAAAAAGGGGAAAAAGTAGAAAGATCTAAGAAATAGTTCAGATTTATAACGTAATAAAAAGATGACACACACTAGTCAGACATCATAAAAATCTAGGTATACTAGGTACTTCACGAAGCTATTTAGACACTTACCATAGAAAACTTTTATGTTCCTATTGTATTTATATGTTATATAGGGTGGTTGGTAACTGGTGGTACAAGCGGAAAGAGGGTGATTCTACGCGAAAAAAGAAGTCGAAAATATAGAATAACAATTTTTCGTTTGAAGCTTTGTTTTCGAGAAAATCGACTTTGAATTTTCGCTCGATATGCGTGCAGTACGTTATAACAGATCTCACTGTAGATCGTTGTCTGTACAATTGAAATTTCATTAGCGGTATAATGAGACACGACAGTAATGTTTTACATCGGTAAAAGCGTGGAAGAAAAATATTTTGCCAGTAAAAGACAAGCGATCAGCGACAATCTCATCACGACCTACATACAAACTCGGAAGATCTGCTCTCCAGCTGCAGAATAATAGTTCGAACGTTCCATTAAAACCAGTATTCTGGACCAGCCGACGATAAATTTCGTGACAGCTCCGGTGGAACAGCGCGTTATTACCACTCGACTTCCAAAGTGGGATTTCAATTTAAGAAGCCGGATATTCGGGGCTAATTTTCATACTGATGAGATAGTCGGTGGCCCAAGAAAGTCATGTATCGCCAAGACCGACAAAAAATACGATCCGCGAGCCTGTGGATAACCGTAGAAAGCGAAACAGCGACACGAGAACACCCTTTGCACGCTGGAAAAATTGATGTGTTCCGAGAATGGAATGGAATTTTCTTTGCTGGAAGGGAAACGCGTTACGTTCGATATGATAAGGGGAGGTTTCGTTCCGTACGCCTACCGATTTTTACGTCGATGCATTATTCCTGGGGATCCTATGTAACGCGATCGTAAACGCGGTTGAATTATAACTTGGCGCATCAGCTCGATCGCAAGTGCGTTCCTTATCATAACGGAATTGGAAAGATACGAGCCCCGCAAGCCTGTTCAGTTTTACGAAGCTTTTATTCGCGTCTCTACAAAGTCAGATTGCTTGAAACGTTTTGAAAAGTAGATGTTAATGCGTTCATATTAATCTTCGTTCAATGTCATTGATAATTAAAAGTAGTTTTGTTGTAATTTCAGTTAGATTACTTAAATGTAAGTGAAAGCACTTTTTACAGCTACTGTAAAATGTAAAATTCGAAAATTGAGGTTGCTGCAGTTTCAGCATCATTTTCACCCTATCGTCTCTTTTAGTGGTTTAAAAATTGTTTAAACTTGAAGGAAATATAACGGGTTATTTTTAATTATCGATTAATCGTCTGAATTCTATGATGATGTACTTCTTAAAGCATTAAACATACTTTTATTGTTATTGAAAATTCGGAAACCATAATAAGTAACTTAACTCACATTTTTGCTGCTTATCTACAACTCAATAATGCTATTGTTGATGGTCATCATTTTTACAGGATGTATTCAATATATATTAGATCATTTCGCTTATTTGAATTCGTAGTCACATTTTAATATTTCATAATTTATCGTAATGAATAAGACTGAAGTCCACGTAACAAAAGTTCACCAACTCTATCGGCTACCTGTAATTTTCAGATTATTCAGATTATTCTATCGAGAGAGCTTCATTAATTCAATCGACAGGAGTCCAGTTAATCAAGCACTAACTGAATCTTCGTTCAGGTAAATGGAGTTCTGTAAATATAATAACTGTAAAGTTCGAAAGCTACGAAGATAAAACGGCGTGTGTAAAAGAGAACAGGCAATGGCAATGGCAATGGCAATAAAGAGTGACCTTTAGTGTCCTTGAGCGTCAGGAAATATTTAGCTGACTTTGACAAGATTTCGACGAGATAGACTAAACCTTTGCGCCTTCCTAGATACAGGAAACCGCGTAAATATCCATTTTTAAATGACAGCTTGATCTTTGTGAAATGTCACGGAGTAATTCGAGAAAATTCAAGATTAACTGTTTGTAGAGTTGTTCTGGGCAAAGAGGGAAACGACGAAATCTCAAAGGCGGTATATTTTTGAAACATGAAAAGAGTTGAAGCAACGACGACATCAAACGTTGTGTTCTTGCTTTACCTCGTTTAAACGTTGTCACCTTCGTTTCTTGATCAAAAAGAGCAATCTTATGGAAAAACATTCCCTTGTGAAAAACATTCAAACGATAGACAGACTGAAAGACGTATGTACGTCGTACAATATAAAACGTACGTTTAACAACCTATAGTTCAAATAATGTATTACGATATTGTATATACAAATTGCAGTTATGTATTTTAATTACATTATAATGTATTGTTTTATTAATAGTAAACAATGAGAATACTCTTGCACTTGAATATATACGAGATTCATCCTTTTATTTTTAGAGACAGAAATTACAAGTTTATGGTTATTTTTCTTTTCTTTGTATTAACATTTTCCCATGTTGTCGATCTAATATCATTGGACAAATTAATTTATTTTCTAATTTATTTGATATATTATATAATTTTATTTTATACATAAATATTATTATTTTATTTTCGAAAACAAAAATTTTTAATTACTGACGCTTCCAAATCTCAAACCAGATGTATTCATTATATATGTCGGAGATGAAAGGGTCTTCCCTTTGGAATTCTTCGAAAAATTCCCAATATTTTAGTCTCTATAATTTAACTCGATTATATTTGTCCGAGATTTGTGATAACGAGCTTGGGCTCGAGGCGACAACTAGTAGCTCAACGTAGCCGCCGTCACGGGATGAACGTTTGTACCTAACAGAGGTATGGAGTAATTGTATAGCTCTCCTTAAAAAGAAATAGTTGTGGCGGCACGCGACAGTAAACATTCCAACGGTTTCTGTCCCGTGGCTCGCCACACACAGACCCTATTCTTCGGGCAAGATGATTATCAAATGTCGATGCATCTCCACAGTACATGTTCAGCTAGCCTGAGGACCCGCTGTGAATCTTAGGATTTAGTTAACTAAGGTCCTTCAAACGGACAAACAGTCTTTATCTTAACAGTTCCTAAATCTACCATCTACTACAGGAAGATACGAGAAATCTGCTTTTCTCACGAACGACGCTTCCAGCTAGCAGTTTTCTCTCAAGGGCGGTTAGCATCCTTCTTCAACCACCGACATAGAAATTAACCAATTAACAGGAACGTCCATTTCCCTCACTTTCCGAACGAAGGCTTTCCTCGACGAATCCGACGATCTCGTGTCCTTAGATACACCCCATCATAATTTTCCTCTGCAGCATCATCGTGACGGAAAGTCATTCTCTCGTGAGGTCTCATTAGCGAGTTACGTAGCGTCTTTACGCTAGGTGAATATTCTACGTTTTAACAAAGAGTTAGTTTAGGAATACTTGCACCGTAGACAAGAAAGTTGAGTACAACTTGGACCTTGGAAGAAAGCGCATTTTGTTATCTCGTTGACCGCGGATTCGTTATTGAACCCAGGATCATTGTCATTCGCATCTCGAGTATCTAATTACCACGGTTACTTGTCAAATTCTGTATTAATCATATTTGTGCTAATAAATATCTTCTCTATTGCATAACAATGTCTAACACAAATGAAGATTCGTTTCACGCCCCTAACCCTAATCATAATGTGAACCCGACATATACTACTGTAACTGGTGGTACAAGCGGAAAGGGGCTGATTCTGCGTGAAAAAAGAAGTCGAAATTATAGAATAAAAATTTTTTTTTTAATTTTTTCATCGAGACAACGATCTACAGTGAGATCCGTCATAACGAGACGCGATAAAGTGCACGCGTGCCGAGCGAAAATTCAAAGTCGATTTTCCCGAAAACAAAGCCTCAAACGAAAAATTGTTATTCTATATTTTTGACTTCTTTTTTCGCGTAGAATCACCCCTTTTCCGCTTGTACCACCAGTTGCCAACCACCCTGTATATATTCATATTACATAATTATACAACTTCTTAGAAACGATAAGATACATATACACGCAGGTACATTAAATTTAGCAAGTAATAGTGTCATATTAATTAGTAGTTATCAAAACAAAGGTATATAGATATTGATATAGATATCCTACGAATAAATGACCGAATATTAAAATCAATTACACAGGAAATGTATATATCGGATCACATTCTGTTCTTCCTTGTTTCAATCGATAGAGACCAGTAAACAAGCGAATCAATTTTTCAGCAATCCATAGACCCCCGTTTTCGTTGTTCAATCGTCCCGCTGTTCACCGATGAGTTTGCGTATTCGTTCGAATCCCAAAATAACGTCGAACCAGTATCATCTGGTATAAATAACGTCAACCTTAGAGTACATCGCGACTCTTCTTGGCGTTAAGCTCTCTCGATATACTTTCTCAGTATCTCTCGAGTCACGCGGCAAGCAACAAGTGTCATCTTCATATTTCCCGCTATATATTAGTCGTTGATCGCGGCCAATGGTTGTTTAATAGTATTTTCAACTGCAACTTCATCGTCTTCCGGTTGCAAAGCTTCCGTGTTCTCCAACTCTGGAGTCACCTTGTTAATCATCGATTCCTGACACAATGGTGCTGAAGGGCGCTCGAACACGTTTACCAGATATTCCTGGTGCATTGTTGAAGGAAGGTGAGACGAAGGCAATATTTCTAAGTTGGATAAAGACAGATTAATTGCGATTTCAACGGATTATGTTCGCTCTCTGAAAACTTCAACTAGTGTATATTATTGGATGTCTGGATGACATACAATGAATCAGATTGCAAATGTTATTAATATCGATGTGTCACAAAATTACATGCGGTATATAGTTTCAACACGGTGCACAAATAAGAATTATACTAAATACCACGTGTTTTTCGAATAGAGATTTTTCTGTAATATAAATATTTCAATTTTGACGGAGAATTCGGAATTGACAAAGAATAGCCGTAATTTAAATCCGAAGTATACTTCCAACAAATAAAATGTCGAGTAATCTGGTCTTGTTTCTTGTTAACTAGCTTGTAAGTAACAAACTAGAGAATATTTAGAAGTAAGTATTTTGTGTAGTATATTTTACTTTTTCCCTTTCAACTTGCTCCGTTGTTTAAAGATAGCAGTGCTTTGTCATCCATTTATATTTATTACAAAGACAACGTAGAATATCATTGTTGAACATTATTAACAATGAAAGTTACAAACGAGCGAAATTCCGCTGTTAAATAAAATCGTTGCTCCGTGTCTATAACGCAAAAATTAAGCGCCATGAATTTCCAGGTTGACAGAAAAACATTTGTGTCATCGACGCTCGCCGCGATTGGCCAACGCTTCTCGTTGTTCGGAACAGGCGAAACATCGAGCCCTTTTATCAAACAAAAATAACATTGTGCAAGAATATCGCTTTCTCGACGTGGCCGAAAGACCAGGTCGGTTGTTGCACCGGATTAATTGTCGCGGGAAACAATGCACGTGGTCGTTCAGGATGATTCTATTCATACGGCGAAATGAAATCTGGCCGGAAATAACGTCGAATAAGTTAGCCCGTCCGGTTATTCATTACACCGTGATCGTCGTGGCGAGGCAATCAATCGTGTCATCCGGCGAGCACCGATGGTTTCAATTAAATTAATTGTTCTCAGTGATCACGTTGCTCGGTGGAATAAATTGCAGCCAAGTTTCTCCAACGAACCCGTATACCATGCACCTCTGATGATCGATGAACTCCTTTTCTCCCTTTCGCGCCAGTAACTTCGTTGTTTGGAAGAATAATTAGTCGGGACAATCGTGTTCTTTTTGTCTTCCTCGAACCTGTAAGTTCGCGCTGTATCACATTGCAAACAAGCTTTTACGTTAATGATTTCATCGGACGAAAGATTCGACAGCGTTTAATTACATGTTCAATATCAATATTTGTTGAAATACGAAAGCGTTGCTGCATCCACAAATAACACTGGCGTGGTCTGTTCAAAATCAACTGTTTACTTACAGCTATCGAAGACCATCCTCTGCTACCATCTTCATACGTAAATGTCGGAGAAGTTATGCCAAAGATATTCTCCGCTATATAACGATGAATCAGTTTTACTGGTAAAACAGAAGTTGTAGAATTTTATGAAAAGCAAAAGCGAACGCTACAGTACCGAGTATCAAGCTGATACGTATTAAGCTGTGCGATGGCCTGCTCAAGAGTGGAAAACAGGATTTTTCGCGTGTTTCTTGGCGGCGAGAATGAAATCAGTTTTCGCGGTTCATTCGTGCGTCACTTGAAATCGCCGCAATATAAATCGCGAGCGTAGCCATCGAGAAATCATGGACGAGGCAAAATGGACCGCCAGAGAGCAATAGAATTACCGGTGAATTTGTTTCAACGTTGTTGCGCGTACTAAAGATAAATCGTTCGCCTTCAACGATTGATCGACCGGTTTTATTTCCCTCGTGACTAGCCGTTTTAACCTTCCTCCTTTTTTTCTTCTTCTTCTTCTTCTTCTTCTTCTTCTTAGTCTTCTTGTTTTTCTTCTCTGTTTCCTTCATAGGGACATCTCAGGTGTCTACGTATCTAGAGACTCGTAAAATCACGAGAAGGAATTACAGGGACAGTATCGATGTCTCGAGGCTTCGTCTTGTCTCCGATTCGGGACTATTTTTATCAGCAACACGGTAAACTAATAGTCTCACACGAGTTGCCTCTCGGTCAGACAATCACGTTCTACTCGTTTTATTGAGTCATCCTCGAGTGTCCTCGAATAATTCCGAATCGGCCAGTTCGAGGGAATATTATTTCGATGAAATTCGATAGTTTTCTTTGCGCGATGATTGAAATATTTTTTACAGATATTTCCAGATCGCTCAAAACTATACTAGATTATTCAAGGTTACACTAAGTTTTAATAAACTACGACAAATACTCGAAAAGCGTAAAAAATCGTGTCAAGGTCATTGGAGGGTTACATCGACGTCATTGAAAGTCACTTGGAGATCGTTTTTCGGATTTTCAAACAACTTTCTTGCGTTCTTCTATTACACAATTTCCACAAAATAATAATAATAATTCTTAAAACAGAATATTTTAACAGAGTATATAGTAATCCGCTCCAAAATTCTTTTTAAGTTTGAAGAAATTGAGAAAGAAACATTGCGATATTAAAACGTTAAAAGACTTTTCTTGCTTGAAATTAAAGTAAGATTGGGAAATAAAGAATCGGAAAATCATAGCGCGGTTAAGTTATCGACTAAATTACATTTTGTTACAGAACAAGAGAAAGGTTGTACGATATACAGCAACAATATAATAGCAGAATATCAAATGTCAAAGATCCCAGTAACTTACGTTTTTTCCGTATTCGATCGTTCGATCGAGAAATTGTTTACGTATCGAGCGAAATTACGAAGGTAAAACACGAAATTTCTGCTTACAAATATCGTTCCAAGAATATTCGTCGCGTCTATCAACGAACAGTCGTGCACGTGCAATGCTCGATCGTTATAATTAGAGCGGTACTCGTGTGCATGCATCGATACTTGGCTCCTAAACCCCGTTACGTACGAAGCAACAGGTTCCTTGTAGAAATTCTTAGACACGGCTGACGAAAGCCATTTCGTTCTAATCTAAAAATAATATTTGATCGGACTTTTCTTCGACTTTGACGTCACTATGAGACCATAACTTTTCCTGGACTTATTAGAAATCCAGGAATGTGTGCAATAATAGTTGAAACTGTCTAGTCACGCTATAAGCGTCGATCGAATGTAATGGTATTTTATATCTATGTTCGCTGCAGACGATGCGACACCATTGCAATTTCGTTGCAACAACGCTTTACGATTCAACAGGTTTATATTTCCAATGACGAAATGGACACAAGGGTGCTATATTGGAAATATACAGGGTGGTTGGTAACTGGTGGTACAAGCGGAAAGGGGGTGATTCTAGGCGAAAAAAGAAGTCGAAAATATAGAATAACAATTTTTCGTTCGAGGCTTTGTTTTCGAGAAAATCGACTTTGAATTTTCGCTCGGTACGCGTGCGGTACTGTAGATCGTTGTCTCGATGGAATAATATAGAATAGAAAATATAGAAAATATAGAATAAAAATTTTTTTTAATTTTTCCATCGAGACAATGATCTACAGTGAGATCCGTTATAACGAGAAGCGATAAAGTGCACGCGTACCGAGCGAAAATTCAACGTCGATTTTCTCGAAAACAAAGCCTCGAACGAAAAATTGTTATTCTATATTTTCGACTTCTTTTTTCGCCTAGAATCACCCCCTTTCCGCTTGTACCACCAGTTACCAACCACCCTGTATATTTCCAATATAGCACCCTTGTGTCCATTTCGTCATTGGAAATATAAACCTGTTGAATCGTAAAGCGTTGTTGCAACGAAATTGCAATGGTGTCGCATCGTCTGCAGCGAACATAGATATAAAATACCATTACATTCGATCGACGCTTATAGCGTGACTAGACAGTTTCAACTATTATTGCACACATTCCTGGATTTCTAATAAGTCCAGGAAAAGTTATGGTCTCATAGTGACGTCAAAGTCGAAGAAAAGTCCGATCAAATATTATTTTTAGATTAGAACGAAATGGCTTTCGTCAGCCGTGTCTAAGAATTTCTACAAGGAACCTGTTGCTTCGTACGTAACGGGGTTTAGGAGCCAAGTATCGATGCATGCACACGAGTACCGCTCTAATTATAACGATCGAGCATTGCACGTGCACGACTGTTCGTTGATAGACGCACTATTGAGTCGTACAATGTTACTAGTGGAAAATTGCAACGATGTATCGGATCGTTTGTTTCCACCAGGTCTCAATTTCTTCAGTTATAGCGTACCATTGTTTTGATAGATTTTACTAGGCATTTGATTTAAGCACTGAAAAAATGAGTAGATATTGAAAAGTACGATTCCATTATATCGTAACACAGTTAGTACAAGAATGCCAATTAACCTAAAGATATGAAGCTGCGTTATGCTGAAACAGAGTTTCGATGAAATTTTTACGTCTGACTATAGTTATCCTTAACCATTCGATACATGCCCCTAACATATACGGTCATAGATTGCTTTTAATTTGGCTGATTATTTTAGTCATTGATTTTTATAGATTCGTACTATAAGACGATTATACACATTTTCATTGTTAGTCGTTTTATATTGTAGCGGCACAAGAGTTAGAATTCGATTCAAATCATGTTGTTTTGCTTCGGAGTATCAAGACCGTTAGGTCACAGGTATTGTAAGGACCGTAAAACCGTGTAACCCATGTAACCGTAAAACAAGACAAATTTGAATCTTTTGACTTTCCCCTGACTATTATAAATAAACGAACGCGATCGCAAACGTTTCATTATAAACTGTGACCAAACTTTATACATACCGTTTCGCGACGAGAAGTGTTTTAAATACATTAACGATTACACATACTGGCAGTCTCATTATTCGATCCCCTACAATATTACGCGAAAATTTACCCATTTTCGCTACTAAATCGAAGAAAAATTCGTGCGTTAAGGGCTTGATATATTGAATTGCATCACAAAATCAGGTTCTATTTTAATGGAAGAAGACGAACGAATGTTACAATCCAATATAATAAACGCTTGATACTGGCTATCCACGGGTATAATTACTCGTTGTAAGGAAAGGATTAAACGAAAATGAATAGAGAGCAGAATGTTTTTGGCAGTTAAACGATACGCATCGAATCAAACAGATCTTAATTTCGTTCATTATCTTTCATTCCGCAGAAATGAGAAACTTCGTTAGAAAACAGAGTACGATAGATGTCCACTCGGTTAAAGTCAGCCTCAAGGATATCGTGTGCTATCTTTCCCTCCTGGAAGCTGGTAGGCCAGAAGATAAATTAGAGTGTAAGTAATTGTTTCTTTTGTATCGATCAAAGTTAATTAGATCTCATGAAAGCGAGCAGTGGGTATTTTTGTTCCGATCTCGGGTAACCTTTCGCCATTAACGCGTTCTTATGTCACTTTGTCATAAATCATGGCCTGATAAAAGAAAAATTCACGGACAGATGCATCGACAGTCACGGCTGTATTCCTTAAACGTTCGTATTCGCGTGTCCAACGCCAGTCATTTTCTCAGTCTGCTTCGCTAGTCGCACTCGCACACAGTGCACTCGAGCTTGCATATCTGCTGCAACTTGTTGCACGCCAATTTCGACGCGCATTAATTCATTTGCCTTTCTCTCTTTTTTTTCAGTCATGTTCCGGCTGTACGATACAGATGGGAACGGCGTTCTTGACACAAACGTGAGTAGAACGAGATTTTTTGTTTTATTTTTTCCCTTAATTGCTGCAAAAAACCGATTCTCATCGACAGCGTGTTTAAACGCGAAGAAAATGGAAACTGCACGGAATTGCAAATAGTTTGCGACGTTTCAAATGGTCGGATTTTATATCTATATTTTTGTTCAATGTTTTCTCACCATATATGTTAAACGAAATGATTATAGGTTTCATATGGTAGTATTGGAAATTTATCGACCAATTAATCGTAAATACGCCTGTCGATAGGGCAGCGAAGTCCATCAACGAATTGAAATAGATCGATTCGAGAGCACCTTATCTAACGTAGCCACGGGTTTAATATTATTATCACGTTTCCCTAGGAGATGGACTGCATTGTCAATCAGATGATGAATGTCGCCGAGTATCTCGGATGGGACGTCTCGGAATTGAAACCGGTGAGTTGGAATATCATTAATATTCCTTTTCAGATGCACGTTGTCGTATCCACGCGCATCTTAATAACTCTATTTTTCATCTAGATACGATTCTTTTCGTTTAAAACATTTATTTTAATTAATACGAAAAGAAACCTTTTCTAAAATAACGAACCATCCCATTAAAAAAAAAATGTACTTTAAATAACATCGTGAATTTCAATTTTGTAATAAAACAGTTGCCTCAAGTTACTCTATTATAAACATTATAGAAGAGATATTACGTTTGGGAAGAAGATACATAAAATCTAAAATTTCTTTGTTTACACAACGAAGAGATGGGAAATTGATGAGCGATATCTAGACGTAAATCCTCGATATTTCTAGATACTGCAAGATATGATGATAGAAATAGACTACGACGCGGATGGTACGGTATCTCTGGAAGAATGGAAAAGGGGTGGTCTGACGACGATCCCGCTGCTAGTTCTTTTGGGCTTGGATTCTCACGTAAAGGAAGACGGTAACCATCTCTGGAGGCTAAAACACTTTAGCAAACCCGCCTACTGCAATCTCTGTTTGAATATGCTAGTCGGTCTCGGAAAGAAGGGCCTTTGTTGTGTCTGTAAGTATCATCGGAGCTTCTTTGATGTTACAACGGTTCTTTTTTCACGGATGTTTTGCTAGAAAACATTTTCATCCGATGAGCTTCCACCCTTTTTATATGTTCTCTTTTCTCCTTTTGCGCCTTGGTAATCTGCGATGAAAGAAGAGCAATTTTCGTAAAGTATATCGTTGTTTATCGAGTTTACAGTAACCCGCGTCTCGAGTACCAATCATTTTTTTCATTCGCACTGAAGCAACAGACAAACGAACCGTTCTCTTTTTATATAGTCTGCAAGTACACTGTCCATGAAAGGTGCGTTCAAAGAGCACCAGCCTCTTGCATAGCCACCTACGTGAAAAGCAAAAAGACGTCGCAAACGATGGCGCACCATTGGGTCGAGGGAAATTGTCACGGCAAATGTTTCAAATGTAGAAAAACTATCAAGAGCTACAACGGGATTACGGGTTTGCACTGCAGATGGTGTCAATTGACAGTGAGTAGTCTTTCCTTTTATAATTATTTCCTTTTTCAATGAATCAGATTCCCTGTGTAGGCAACCAAATATTCCAGTTATGCTGTAAGCGTATATGAAAGTTTGGAGGTTTGATACGTAAAATTTGTATGTACGTTTCGATATAAAAGTATCGTACAGATCGTATTTTTTATATTTTCAGCAAGAAATGTAGACATAGCTGGAGTTGAAAGAGAAAAGAGATAACAAAGCTATAATTAATCCACGTTCGTGTAAAAATTTAACGATACAATAACGCCGAAAGTAAACATAATATAGAAAAATACATAGAATGCCGAAAGTATTGAACGCGCCAAATCTCTGACTATATTTCATTCTTGTAATTATGTTCATAAACATATAAATTCTAGTTATAACTATCGAACAACAATTATACTCGTATAACGTTATTCACGCTAATAACGATTTTACAGTTGCATAACAGATGCGTTTCGCAAGTGAGGACAGAGTGCACGTTGGGTGAGTACGCAGTTCATATCCTTCCGCCTACGGCGATTTGTCCAGTTGTCTTAGACAGGCAAAGATCGTTATCTAGGGACAGTAAAAAGGGAAGCAAACACGGCCAGGATTCGTCGACTGTTGCCTCGGTAAGTGCAATGAGCTGAATCGAACGATTAAACACCAACCAGACGCGATATCAAAGGATTCTAATTCGAGATGCAAAATTCTATTAGCAAAGTGGATTCCTGACATCCGGTGCTGCTACTAATCAACAGCCAGCTATGTCCTTCCAAATTACACCGCCACCGGACACTTTTCCACTTCTGGTGTTCATAAATCCAAAATCCGGAGGAAGGCAAGGCGAACGCATGTTGAGGAAGTTCCAATATATCCTGAACCCGCGCCAAGTTCATAATCTGGCCGTGGGCGGACCTATGCAGGGTTTGCAAATGTTCAAGGACGTGAAGAACTTTAAGGTGATCTGCTGCGGCGGTGATGGTACCGTTGGCTGGGTGTTAGAGACAATGGGTACGATTAATAATTTGAGAGCTGGGTATTCAAATGATCCATTTATAACCAGCATTTTGTGTTTAAACTTCAGATCGTGTCCAATTCGAGCATCAACCAGCCGTAGGTGTCATACCATTAGGGACAGGCAACGATCTTGCGAGGTGTTTGCGATGGGGTGGTGGTTACGAAGGAGAAGCTATTCATAAAGTACTCAAAGTATGTAAATATCATGATAAAAGATCATTCTTACACGGACAGTTAAAACGAAGTTGATGCATTTAAAATTGCTGTGTGAAATAATTTCTAGAAAATAGAGAAAGCGACACCTGTAATGATGGACCGCTGGCAGATAGAAGTACTTGATCAGAAAGATGAGATGAAACCAAATCAAGACAGTATACCGTACAATATCATTAACAATTACTTCTCTGTGGGCGTGGACGCTGCGATCTGTGTAAAATTCCACATGGAAAGGGAAAAGAATCCCGAGAAATTCAATAGCCGGATGAAGAACAAACTTTGGTACTTTGAGTACGCAACAACGGAACAATTTGCTGCCAGCTGTAAAAATCTTCACGAAGATCTAGAGATCATTGTACGTAAATGTTTCAAATGTTTAAAATGTCGTTTAAAAAGATGGTTAAGATTAATAATGAATTCTGTTCATCCAGTAATACCGATTGTAATCTCGATATTTCTCATTCACAGTGTGACGGGACACCGTTAGATTTAGCACACGGACCTTCTCTCCAAGGTGTCGCATTATTAAACATTCCTTTTACTCATGGAGGTTCCAATCTCTGGGGTGAACACCATACGAAACATCGACTTGGTAAACGGAAGAAACGACCAGACAAAGAACTAAGCACCAGCAGTTTTAATTCCGTAGATCTTACAGCCGCGATACAAGGCAAGTGCCAATGTTTCGTGATCGTTTAACAAGTTAGATAGACGTAGTTAGAGCAAATGAAAAATAAGCGTAATGTTTACAGATATTGGAGACAATCTCATAGAGGTGATCGGTTTGGAAAACTGTTTGCATATGGGTCAAGTGAAAACTGGACTTCGTCATTCCGGTAGAAGGTTGGCACAATGCAGTAGTGTCACCATCACCACCAGCAAACGTTTCCCGATGCAAATCGATGGTGAGCCATGGATGCAGGGTCCATGCACTGTAAGTTGATCCTTTCCTTGAACATTTAGTAATTATTTAATTATATCTACCGATCACTTATAGATATTTTATTGTTCCAGATTCACATAACGCATAAAAACCAAGTACCGATGTTAATGGCACCGCCACCGGAAAAGGGTCGAGGCCTCTTCCGTTTCTTAAAGAGGTGAACTTCAATATTATCAAATAACGAAACTGGAAAATCGAAATAATCGACTCAGTTCTCGATCAGAACGTAGTCTCGACGTCGTCCCGCCTGTTTTATCTTATCTTAATTAAAAGAAAGGGAGAATGAAGCGTATCAATTCGGTCGTACTTAACACAGCTTCAATGCTCGTCCGAGAGCATGGAACGAGCTTCGACGTAACTTAGGTATTCTTGTGTACAGTATTTTTGAGAATAATAATAAAGCATCGCTCGTCTTAGTGATAGGATTAGCGGTAGACTCGTCGGTCATCGATACCGATGTATGATCGTTTTGTATACTATGCGGAGATACGCCGAATATGTTTTCTTCTCTTCCGTTTCTCAAATCCGTGGCTTGAGTCTACCGTTTCAAATGTGCAAGCAAATACGAGGTTGTACTATTGCAATCGAGCGTATAATTTATATACCGACATAACGGATTGTACGGTATCATGCAAAAGAGAAAATAATCTCGTACGTAACGTTATCTAGATAATATTAACGACAACTTCTTTAATCATTCTTTTTCTTTGTACAACACTTAGATATATCGTAAGGGTTTTATTTCTCCATAAAATATCATAGTTGAAGATATGCAGATCATATTCTTTAGATGAATAATATTTGTTGTAAGTAAAGAGTATAAAATCTAATTTTATATCGATCAAACGTTGAGTATGTATCTGTTGTACGTTATTTTATATTCTACTTGCTGTTTTTTGATCTGCGTATCCTCGACCAGTCTTGTATCCGTTTACTTTTATAAAGAAAAAAAAAAAAAGGAAGAAGTTTATCGCATTAACGGCGCATGAAACTATTCGAATCGCTCCTCTTTTTTGCACGACTCCGTCCAATAATCAAACATCTTCTACTTTTCTCTCTTAACGTTAAGATTTTTGTACGGAAGCTTAGTCGTAACTGCTTAGACATAAATCACGATAGATTGGTTTTATTTATTTATTTATTTATTTATTTATTCGTCCGAACTTATTTATTTATTCGATGGCTCTCAAGACGGAGCAGTATATCGTAAGCATATCAGCATCAGCAAACCGAGCGCGGCTATAAATTAGCGCCGCGAGGTTCAGTTGTTCCGCGTTTGTCTTTTGTATGAATCGCACAATCAAAAGTTACGAAAATTATGCGTATATTTTCGATTTGATGCGATGTAGCTTGTTAATCGGTGCAATAGTTGCGCGCTCTTATAAATTAGTCCCTTAAGTTTCTCTTCAACATATTGTTGTCTTTCTACACGTTGGCCATCTCTCGATCGATACGCAAATAGAGTTAGCACTTTTTTAATTGTACGCGTATTAACGCGTGTCGAACTATTAAAACATAGAAGTGGATTACAGTGGACATATTAAATATCATATTGCTAAATAAGTAGGAGACAAACACAGATATTATAATCAAAAATCGATTCAGCCAACGTGTTACGTATAATGATCAGTATTGTGGTATGGAATTTATAGGATTTTTCATAGAATTCTTCTACGACTGCATCAGCACGCACTTCCTCGTTGTCTGTACGAACGCTTCTATAAGTACATTTGTAATTTTCATAGCCTCGTTTCCATGAGTATTCCAACTTATTTACCATTAAATTATTTATTTGCCAGAAATGTTTGGATCATTTCTACAAAGTATTTTTCAGATCTTCCGTCCGATAATAGAAGTAATTAAAAATATAGGTTGCATTTTTTATTTCCGAGCACTCGCAACTCACATTCGTTTCGCGTTATTCCAAAATGTCAATTTTAGTAGACGAATCTAATCGTACTTTGACAAAAAATCGACACGGCAGTATCGAGTAGAGTATACTTGATGTTACAACATGCCAATGTCGTCATGTTCACTCGCATTATTCTGATTTGTATCTGCATATTTCGCTTTAATATCGCGTTTCGAGATATTTATGCTTTTGTATGGAAAGTGTAACGAAAAAGTACGACACCAAGTATATAACATCCCGCAGGGACCATCACAACGTCGAAAAATCCATGTAATGATTATAGAATGATGTTAAATTTTATCTTGTAGCAGTGATGACCATTAAGCCTGATGTAACATTTCAAAATTGAAGCAACGTCAGCGATGTCTATTGTATCCTCGAATTCTTTCAATTTTATTATTTATTTTGAAAAAAGCATAGATCCTTCTGTTCTCTTCCATTTTTCTTTCATATTTAACAAATTTATCATCTGTTATTCGTTTGATCGCGTACAAACGCAGAATATACATTGCTCGAAATGAATTCCCACGAAAAGACGTTCTAGAGGCAAGCGTTTACGAGTCAATATTTTCAAGC
Source organism: Bombus impatiens (assembly GCF_000188095.3). NCBI lineage: Eukaryota > Metazoa > Arthropoda > Insecta > Hymenoptera > Apidae > Bombus > Bombus impatiens. The sequence continues at coordinate 120,887 of NT_176731.1, forward strand.
ATGTATTTCTCGATCGTTTTACGTAGAGGAATTGATATACAATTTATTCATCGCGCAAATAATGATCGTTTCCCTTATAATCGTTATATACGCATATTTCCCTTAGCGATTATATGATCGACTATAATATAATATAGTTGCTCTCGTTAGACGAATCGAAATATTACGCTTACGTATAATGATACAACCATTAAGGTCTTAATCGTTAAGTTGTTATTCATTAGCAAACAAAAATCGGATGAAAGAAGTACGACAGAATACAAATAAATACATATATCGTCGAACTTCTTCGTCGCGAAACTGTGAATACTATTGGCACAATAATTACAAATATTGTTTTTCTATTGGATTGGCGCAGTGTCTCAGTGTGCTTGTCATTGTAATAATGTTATGATATAAGGAAAGACCCAAAAATCAAAAAAAGAAAAAAGAAGAAAGAAAAAAATGACAAAAAAAATATGAGAAAAGAAAACAAGTATATTGCCGTGCACAGCAGCGTGAGAAACCCACATCACCATTGCCCGAAACCGAAACGAACTTTTTAACCCTTGATGCGAAATATCGATTTCCTCGAGATAGAAATACTTCTATTCTGATTCATGGATTAGTAAATATAATACAGGGTGATCCATTTTTTAACATAATTCATACGTTTTCGAAGAGTATGGAAACCGAAGATCACGGTAAATTTTAATTAATAAATACATTGTGAACATGTCCCTTGACCCTTCTGCGTCAATTCTTCTTACTCAAACACTTTTAAACTTGAATTCGTTTTTTTAAATTTAACATATTCCTATGGTATAGTTATTATAACAGATATAACTGTTGACGTCTTTAAATGAAACGCCCTGTATATACAAAAGTAACACATAGTAACATTGACAATAGCGCACGTCAATTATTCCTTTCTTTTTATTACTAAGCGCGCTCCATGATTCATAGTGGAACCAGTAAGTTAAAGGAACAACGTTGTTATCTTCAGCGATGAAATAAAAACATCTTACTAACCAAAACGAGAAAATAAAGAAAAACGTGTATTTCTCGTTGATGATTAAGAAGGCAGAAAAATAATATTTGAATCGTACGATTCGAGTTGAAAATTCAAAGAAAACGTTGCCTCGGTGCCTCGAATATTTTAGTCTAAATCGTTGCGCAAAGTATGACTGGAGACATGACAGAATAAAAATTACGCAGAAACATTGATTCCTTTGTCGATTTTCAAAAATTCTCTTACGTGATATCAATCGAATTTCCATTACCTTCGATCCTGTCGAAAAACTTTTTCTTTCATTTTTAAGTTAATTTTATTCTAGGAATGTTTTTATTAATTAAAATTTTTATATAAAATAAATACACATAAATGATTTCAAGGAAATTTTCTATTTCTTATAGTTTCGTGAATATAGTTTCATGAATAGGCTCAATGCATTGGGCTAATGAAATATGCAGTCTTAAATAAATAAGTAAATAAGTATTACATTATACGGTCTTACAAATCTCATTCAACAATATTGTTACAACTTCTTAATAATTCTTCTACAACTCTTACAACTCTTACAACTCTTACAACTCTTACAACTCTTCTCTATAGTACATATTCGATTTCATATACACAACAAACAATTTTACGACGTGTATTTAAATGTCCACATGTCACCATGCATCAGTTTCCACGTGTATACGTATATCGCTTTTCAGGCTTATCATTCAATTCTCTAACATAAACATTTGATCTGTATTGCTCATTGTCAATCCTTAATCCTAATCCCCAAATCGTCACCTGTATCCGCACGTGATTCATTCCTTTATACATATATACATAGTAATTCGACCTATATTTATCATATACTATATAAGTGATGCAAATTTGAAATTCAGAAAAAGATATTTTATCATTACGTATTTTATTATTTAACCGGTTTTTATTTAAGATTTTTTACTTTTCTATCCCAAAAATCAAAATCGAAGAAAGATTTATATATTTTGAGATTTAGTTATCGGAGGAACTTGTCGAAATAAGCAGAGAGGGTTAAAAAACAAAAGAACGCTTCATTGGGATTTGTAACAGTTAAGCGCGATTGAAAGATATTCAAATTAGAGAAATTTACTGCCACTTTTACTGGGTCTATGTACGTTTGAGCACTACTGCCATTTTCCAAAAGATAGTCATATATGAAGAGAAAAGCCTGTCTATTATAGTGTATTATACGAAATAAAGTGTAAATTACGATACAAGATTCTCTGCGAGTATCTATTTCAATAAAAAATATTCTATGTAGAACATTGATTACTAAATCTTATAATGAATATAAAGTATCAAAAAGATATATTACATGCTCCGTATCATATACAATACATATATACCTATACATACATAGCTATAAACAATAAATTATAAATTGAGATTGCTATGTATTACTGAAAGTATAATTCTTTAACATAACCGATATAATTATTTTGTAATGTATTTGGTTGTATAATGTATTTTGGTATTAAAAAATCATCTTCCTGTCTATGCAATCTGAAAAATTTACTAATTATATACATACTTAGTGATTAAAACGCTTAAAATTACGATAGCTTAAAGCGCCACATAGCGCGAAATACATAAAATACCGTCAGTGCACTTCCGGTCCATTTTTCTGACAAGTATCTGATAGCTGTCTGACATTTCGTTTTTGATAATTTCATTGAACTATGTACATGAAACACGTTATTTATTCGCATCGATGAAATAATAATTCGCGTATGTTTCATTAAAATAAAAACCGCATCATCAAAAAACACTTTTATAATCCGGCAAATATATGCACGAAAGGTAAGACTGACAAAATATCGTTATCAGGCGTGCCACCGGCTGGGGTTAGAATTATCCGAATTCCGGCACGGTAATCGCCAAAATTTTATTAATTTTATCATTTTTTAGAATACGCTATCACGTTTATGAAAATGATCAAAACGGGAGAGGATAACCTAAATCTTCAATATCAGCAAACAGTGTAAGTATTTATTGAAATTTAGCTTCATTTCAGTTATAAACGGTAGAATTTCCATTGATAATTTTTATATATTTTTATACGTCTTTCATTCATAACATTTGATGCCTTTGATTTTTATCTATCTTGGTATTACGCTATATAAACACAATAAATATCAAAAGTGTAATCTTTAAATTTTTTTATATTAATTTTCTGATCTTTATTATTAAATTTATCAACTTAATTTAATTTCTTTTTTATTGCTCAATTTTCTTTTTTCATATATATATAAAGATCTTTTTCTCTATGTTTAGAGAATTCACTGGACAAGAAAATCAACATTCAGTTGAATTATATAGTAGCAATGTTGTTGTTATTCCTTCACCAGGAGGTCATAATCACGGTAGTTCAAAGGTGAAGTTAAAAAATATTGTTGATTTTACATGGGAACATAACTTTTACCCAGGCCAATTATTAGCTGTTCATATGTCTGGGAAATATTTAGCTTATGGCATAAAAGGTAATGATAAATTTAAACTTAAATTATAATTATTTTATTGACCTTCTAAATTTAAAAAAATAACATTATTTAGTTGGTAATGGAGGAGGTATGGTTAGAGTTGTATACAAAGAATTGGAACAAAGAGCTCTGTTAAGAGGAATGCGTGCAGCAATACAAGATCTGGCTTTTGCACATGTTTCTAGTGCAATTTTGGCATGTGTTGATTATTTGGGAAACCTTTTTATACATACCATTGAATCAACACCATCAGAATTGTTATGTAGTTTATTGCTACAAGTAGATGCAGAAGATATATCTCCTAGTAGTCATCGTGTGATATGGTGTCCATATATTCCTGAAGATGTACCATCAGATGGAGATAAAGTTTCAAAGCTTTTAGTTCTAACTCGTGGTTCCAAAGTAGAGTTGTGGTCAGTTAATACTGTTTCGGCAAGATTCAGATCAATAGAGGTGAATGTGTACCTTACTTACAGATTATAAAATCCATACAAAATGAACAAAGTATCCAACTGTTTGACTAAATGATAGGCAATTGATCCAGCTGTGAAGGAAAATGGAGGCATGTTGGAAATTGATCAACATTCTGACACAATCATAGAAGCAACATTCAGTCCAGATGGCACAGCCTTAGCTACAGCTAGTTTTGACGGAGAAGTCAAATTCTTTCAAGTTTACTTACATAGTAATCCTCATGGTAATCAAGTACAACCTCGTTGTTTACATCAATGGAGACCACATGGTGGACGACCGATTTCCTGCTTGTTCTTCCTAGATGACCATAAAACGTACCATCCAGAGTAAGCAATATGTAACAAAATATTTTATTGAATTTATTTTATTATTAAATTAAAATAATCACTGTAACTGTATTTTGTTCCACAGAGTTCAGTTTTGGAGGTTTGCCATAACTGGATGTGACAATAATACAGAATTAAAAGTTTGGTCTTGTGAGGTATGGTCCTGTTTACAAACCATTAAATTTGCACCTACACCTTCTACCGGTAAATTACCAGTGTTAAAAGCCGGCTTAGATCTTAGTGCGGGATACCTTTTATTATCAGATATATACAATAAAGTTCTGTACATATTAAGTCTTACAAAAGATAATGATGAAATAACATCAGTAAATACAATATCAGAGTTCCTCCTCCCGTATCCAATACTGAGTTTTGGAATTGTTGATGCTGGTTTATGTAAAATGCGTCCTACTGGAGAATCGCTGGAAGACTTATGTCCTTGTGAAGAAGATACTGAAGAGCAACTTGTTATAAGGATGTATCTAGTTCAACCAAAGTCGTTACAAGAATGTCATATCACTTTTAAGCCTGCCTCACAAGTGAGCGGTAACTGCCTTATGGACACACTAACTCATAAATCACTGGGCTACTCTGAAGACACACGAGATATGGGAAATGTTAATCATAATGGAATTTCAGTGGAAAATTGCGAAGAAAATCGTTCCTTATCTGCCACACTTGAGACAACAACAAATCACAATGCTGGCTTAAATTTAATGACGCCAGATGCATTCAGCTCGCCTGCCAAAAAAGAAAATAATGAATTAGATTCTCGCCCTAGTAGCCCAGAATTAGGTAAAGTGTTATCTGCTAGTCCCTCACTTGCACAAGCAGTTCAGGCTCTAAATGCAACAGACCCACCATTAGCCACAAATGAGTTAGAAGAACAAGCACCTGCTAGTAGTGGTAGTAGCCCGTCGAGAGAAGTAAGAGAAATTTTATCTCTTACAAAAGCAGATGAAGAACCAGAACCAGAAAATAAGCCAAAAGATACCAATACTGCTGATGAAGATTGGCCTAATATCCCGATGGTATTATTAAAAGATGTAAGCAGACATGCCATGCAGGAAGCCGATGGATTCACAAATGATGAAGAAAAAAGAAAAAGATTAAAAGACGAATCGAAACCAACAACGCATACTACAGGAAATACTGAAAATACATGGCAAACAACAAACGAATTGAATACTCTCGAACTAATAAATAAAGTAGAGTCAATTTTGGAAATAATTCAAGATCAACGACAGGAATTAAGAGAGTTAAGTACTGAAGTGACTAGATTAAGGCAAGAGACACCAATTTCGACGCGAGTAGAATCTGCTTTAGCACGAGCTTCACAGCAACTAAATGCAACCTTAGAACAAACATTATATAGCCAAATGGCTCGGCAACACGATTTTCTTAAGACACTTGAAACAACAATGAAAGACAAAATTGAAACTACCTTACCACGTATTATTGAAGACACAGTAGAGCCATTAAAGCATCAACTTAGATTAGATTCTGCTCGAATGGATGAACTCTTAAAAAAGAATTTGACAGAACTCATTAATAGTAATCATGTAAAAGACACACTTGCTATGGCAGCAGTGAATGCAGCAAAACCAGCATTAGACGCAGCATTTAAAGAAACCTTTACAAATGTTCTTTTACCTGGCATGGAAAAAGCATGTCAAACAATGTTTAAACAAGTACAAGATGCTTTTGTTAGGGGTACTCGTGAATGTAAGATATCTATGATTGATGATACGATTTAAGGAAAATACCAATTATATTTGAAGGCTAATTTCGTATAAAACATTTTTCTTTTTTTTTTTTTTTAGACCTTCAAAATGTGGATGCAATTGCAGATAAACAATATCAGCAAAGAAATGAACAACAAAGTGAAGCGCTATCCGCATTAGTTCGCGAAGAGTTACAAACAGAATTAAATAGAGGTTTAATTATTCTCCAAGAAGGAACAATACGTACAATTCGTGATTCTATTAGAGATAATTTAAACCAACAACTTACTGAGATCACAAATGCGCGGTAAGTGTATTAAAAACACTCCATTAAATGGTGAAATTAATCGAATATGCTTATAGTTCTCGAGCTACTACACCTGCTATACCAGTATCAGCGGTTGCTGATGCTCAAGCGCGAGTTATATCTCTCCTCCAACGGGGACAGTTAAATGCTGCCTTCCAACAAGCTCTAAGTGCTAGTGATTTAGGCTTGGTAGTACTAGTTTGTGAAAAAACAGAACCTTCTAGAGTATTTTCTTCTGTAGGACCTCAAGGTCAAACCTCAAGATGTATTTTACAACAACCTGTAATTCTTTCACTTGTACAGCAGTTATCCGCAGATTTAGGACACCGTACAGAACTGAAGCATAGGTAATAGAGATATCTTTTATTATTAGTGCTTAACAATGTTAGATAAAAATTTCTCATTCTTTATGATTATTTATTAGGTGGCTTGAAGAGGCGATATTAAATTTAGATCCTAATGATCCAGTAACACGAGAACATATGGGTACTGTGTTAATGACTTTGCAATCTCAGTTAGCTGCTTTTGTAGCAGCTAATCCAAGTCATAGTTCTATACGGCGTATGAAAATGTTAGCTATGGCTGCCCGTGCACTTTTTAATCAACAACCTTGATGTTATATATGTATGGAATAGAAAAAACCCATTGACATCAGGTTTTACATGTTTTGTTTAAAAAATAGCTTAATCTGAAAGTAATATTCACATTATCCCTTCATGTCAAGACTGGCAGTAATTTACATAGAATATAAAAGAATATTGTACGAAGTTATCGTTAGCAGTTTACACAATTTGTCGAAACTCGCGCCTATAATTTGATTTTTTATAAAGTATACACATTTACGAAGTATTCGAGAGTTTACCAAAAAATTATTTTCTTGATCTTACATATAAACAAATATATAAATGTATTATACAATATAATTAAAGAGCGTGATATAAATGAGATTGTCATTAAAATAATGGCACAATAAACAATAAAAACACTATATGAATTTAAATTATTAATTATTTTATGAATTATCAATAAAGTTTTATTAATCACCAATATTATTCTATCAATTGGTATTGAAAAAATTCTCTATTAAATTTTATGGTACATAAAAAAGATTTATTTTTAATTATTATAACTCTATCTTTTGATAGCATTTTTCTGCGAAATTATGCTATGTACTGTCTTTATATTTAAAATGAATTTTAAATTAGGATCTTTACATATAATTAATGTATATTCTCCTAATTCTCTTAAATGTTAACTTTGTATTAACCTATAGATAATACATTTCATGACATATTGTATAATACACATTAAACTTCTCATACGCATGAAGATACAGTAGCAATTAAATTTTAATTAGAATTTAACTTGTAATCTTAAATGACTTCCTTTTAACGAAACGATGTTTCAGGAATTTTGTGTTTAAAACTATACGTATTTTGAAGTATTTCTATTCCATATTATTTTATTTTATCTCTGTCTCATTCATATTTTCTTTTATCTAATATGCTGCTAACTGTAATGTAACAAACCAAGATATTCTATATTTCTTACTATGAAAAAATAAACACTTTGAAATTAATAAATTGTATCTCAAATTTTATAATATATTATACTAGTATGTGGGAGAATTTTAATGCACCTTATTAATTAGTAATTTCTCTAACGTATAAGAGCATATAATCAAGACATATTTTTTATTTATGTATTACTCTATATCGTAAAATGTATATTTTCAGTATTCCAGTTTATATAATTGTTAAATGAATGTAAATAATGTGCAATTTATATGCATTTATATTTCCTTCATGTTTTCTACGCATAGAAGTTCCTAATTCAAAATTTACGTCGTGTTTCTTATATGATTAAATATTTGAACGAGAATGTAATATATGTATAGAGTGAGTATTATTAATTTAGAGTATTCATAGAGTATTATATCTTCTTTATCATAATCATATCTTACTTTAAAGTGATGTGATTCCATTTACTTATTTTTCTTACTTTAAGCGTAATTATTAGTACTACTCGAATAGTATAAAGGAATATAAAGAATAGGACATTTCAAAATACAATGAATAATTACATATATTAGTCAATAAAGTCGAGTGCTTAGACATCTTTTACTATACAATATTGTAAAAAAAAATTGTTGAAATAATTTTGTAATGTACATCAATATGAGATTTTTCAGTTCTATCTTTCAATGTGTTCGTTCTTTGTTACACAAACATAAATAACATAGTTGTATGATACTTCATGTATTTACAAGTAACAATTTTACTAGTAAAATAAGTATACTTATATTTATAAATGGACTCATATAAATACATTACGACACAGCTCTAATTACTGCAATTTTGTAAGCTGAAAGAAATAACTGTATCATAAATAAAAGGGAATTTGCATAAATTTTAATAATTTATACAAGTTTTATGTATACGTGTCCTTTTTTCATTATGTATCTTTTTCAAATGATTTTGTGCTTCCTAACTGTGTATTCTTTACTTCTGCAATCAATGCTTCTTTGATATGTGCTGCTATTTTCATTTTCTTTCTCTTCTTAACTCTACCAGATATTTTTTCTTTAACATTTTTTGTAATTTCTGTTTGTGATTTACTCTTCTTCTTCAGACAACTGAGAGGATTTGGGCCCCCTTTTTTCTTCTTTTTTAGTCTTACTTCTGTTTTATCAGTTACTCCAGCTACTTCTTTTAGTACTTTAATATTTTCTTTCTCCCATTCAGTCATCCCTAATTCTTTACGAATATTTTCAGCATATTCACGACTAGCTTGTGAAGGTGCTTCCAAAGTTGGTGCTTTACCATGCAAATACATTATTGGTACACCTGGAATTTTTCTTAAGTAATCCTGAAGTTCTCTGTCTTGCGTAGCTATAATATATCTGAAAAAAACATAACAGATATATATACATATATGTATAGTATCACTAATTTTAATTTCCACCCATTGAAATTTTTATTATACCTAAATGAATTATTTTTTCCAACCATAGATAGTAAACATTTTGTGCCACTAATTGAATGTTTTTCATGTCCACATTTATGTATAGGATATTGTTTAACAATTTGCATAGCACCACTAACTGCTTTTGAAAATGAACTTAATTTTTCAGTTTCCAAAATGATACATGGTGTAGTTAATAATTTTACTTCAGATTGAAAATATTTTGATAATTGATCTTGTATATTAAATTTATTCTAAAAAGAATTAAAAATTATTACAGATTCAAGTCACTTGTCTTCATTAATTAATAAGTAATTATATATATCATTTTCTATTCTTTATATACTGAAAGCAGACATCAACTTTAATTACAGTAACATAAAATAATATATTTAAATGCAAACCTCTAACGCAGCCAAAGCAAATGTGCCATCAATAAGAACTTGAAACGGAGATCTAAATTTGAAGTTGTTAATAAAAAAGCTTAAATTTTTTCTCGCTTTTTTCTGTCGGTTTGTTTTCATCTTATTTTCCCAGCTAACCTTAAAATGTGTCACATTTATCTTATACACATACAGATTTAATCTTCGAAATAATATGATAAAATATTATTAAACATTGTAAACCTTTATTTTAAATCGACAAAAATACTAAAAATTTTAACCACTAAATAAAGAGCTTTGCTTTTTCAATGTATTTCATAAACACAAATTGTGTATATATATACATATAGAAAGATTACTCAATATGCAATATAACATAACCTACTTTCAGAGGTGATCGGAATCGGAAATAATAGAAGTAAACTGAACGTTGTGTTGCTCGTTGATTTGAAAACATAGTTATTACTTATATTTTATGTACTATTCCTGAGAAAAATTTTGCATTATCGATTTCATTCGTAACAGAAATTCATCAAAATGTAAATGTTTATACAAAATTTTTTATCGTTTTAACAGTAATTTTTATATTTACACAAAACTTAACCTTACTTTTCTATTTATATACTATCTTTTTGTGTAAATTTTACCTGAAGGTTATAACTTTTCTCTTTGAATTCCTATTAGCAATTTTCTAACAGAACAACTTTTATTTTTAGGTCTTCTTTAACTAAGCCAAAATCTGAAATGACTCCTGAGGAATTAGCAAAACGAGAAGAAGAAGAATTTAACACTGGACCACTTTCAGTATTAACTCAATCTGTGAAAAATAATACACAAGTTTTAATTAATTGTAGAAATAACAAAAAATTATTAGGAAGAGTAAAAGCATTTGATAGACATTGTAACATGGTTTTAGAAAATGTAAAAGAAATGTGGACTGAACTTCCACGTACTGGTAAAGGAAAAAAAAAGGTAATATAATATAACTATGTGGTATTGAAGCAAAACTTATGATTGACAGTATACAGAAAGCTTTGTTTTTATCTAGGCAAAACCAGTAAATAAGGATAGATTTATTTCAAAAATGTTTTTGAGAGGTGATTCTGTAATTCTAGTTCTACGAAATCCTTTAGCAACAGCATCAGGAAAATAATTTTACCAATATCTTCACTATTTTATAACTTATAAATAAGAAACATGAATTTGAAATAAATTTTTTAATTTAAACTATAAATGTGTATAATTTATTCGTGTTAACAATTATATCTTGAATTTAATATAATATACTTTCTCTTATATTTTAAATATAAAAATGAAACAGTGTTAAGTAGGTCATGACATTTATTTGTAATGAATTATACAAAAAATCATTAATCTTTTTCAGCAATTGCAGTAAGATGCTTATCAATTTCTTGTTCTGTTAAAGTTCTGAAACATAAAAACATTTCATACGTTATTTATTTACAACAATTTTATACATGAAGTAGAAATAATATTTACCGAAATTTGGGATTGTCCTTTGATACTACCCCAACTTCTATCTCTGTTGGCTTAAAATCTACTGATAAAACAGTAGATAAACAAGTAATTGCTAACTGTATTGTTTCATCATGATCATAGTTTTGTTTCTTCTTTAACTTTTTTTCCAGATAAGAATTAGCTTCAGTTTGTTTAGCACCAACAGAGATGGCTCTGTAACCACAATAATATCCTGCAGGATCAGCCTTATAAACACAAGGTCCTTTTTCTTTGTCATATGAAATAAGCATCATAGAACATCCAAGAGGCCGCATTTCTGCATTTTGTGTATATACTTGACTGATATCTGCAATACGTCTGCATAATGCATCCACAGGAATTTCATATTCATACTTGTATTTAAAATGAGCTGCTTCATATCTTGCACGTTGAACTTGAGATCTGCTATCGGCTAAAATGCACAACAAAAACAATATATCTTTAGTACAAAAAAGATCTAGATATTTCAAACAATAATGATTGAAAAATTATATAACAAATCTTTAGGATAATCATTTTCTTTAAAACTTTACTCACCTATCATGCCTGTCACAAGGCAACCGATATGCTCAGTGAGTTGAAAAATATGAGTAACACTGGAAGCATCAAGCAGCTTATCCTATAAACAAATATCCTTAAATTTAATAAGTTTCATTTGTATTCTTTGCAGAAAAATCTTTAAATGTTACTTTAAAATACTATACTATATACTGTAGAAAGAAGAGAATAATATTATAAAGAACTACTAGTAATAACAGTATAGTGATAGAGGTTATCTTACAGGCACTTTCTTTTGTGTAGCAAAAACAGCTGTGTCCACTCCTTTTACAGCAACAGATGTCAAACCACCTTGATTTATCGCTTTAAACGCATATTCTGCAAAATATTCGATACTTTTACTTAAAAAGGTTGAAAATTGCTAATCACGCCATGTCATGGTTCCCGCTTAGAAAATTCGTATAACAGTTAGTACTTCGAAAGACAGCAACAAAAATTGAAAAACTGTTTATGTCTTAATGTAAAATATTTTCACAAATCTTACCTACTTGGTAAAGCCGCCCTTCCGGTGAAAAGATTGTAATATGTCTATCAAAACCAGCACTACTACCGCGCGCCATATTCGCAAATAATGTTAATGGTCGCGTTTAAAAGTTGCAGGCAACTATTCGAAACGTCAAATCATGCAAGGCGAGTATTAAGGTAATTTACATTGAACGACAGAAATTTTTACCGGAACAATTTTTACATATTCTTATATTCATTTAGAAAAGTAGACTTAAAATCAAATATAAAGATCTGACTTTCTAAGAAATTTGTAAAATTGTTTATTACTTATCCTTACAATTTTAATATATTTTTTAATACAAAATTATGCTCTTTATTATTCTGTATAAAAATCTGAATTTTATTTAAAGATTAAATTATAATTAAAAAAGATAATTGTTTAGTATTAACAGTTAGAATTTAAAAAGATATAAATTTTAAAATTTGATTTCAAAAGTAATATATTTTATTACGAATATTTCTCTTTTGAGAAATATACATAGTAGCAGATTTTTTAGTATAATTAACTACACAACATATTAGCATTCCTATGTCAAAAAATGAAGCAATTTAAACCGTATTTTCTTTATTGGCAATGCACATACATATATTTGTTTATTCGTTTTCCTATAAATAACGCTTGCGATATCTTTTAACATCTTAAGCTTGTTCTGATCGAGATCGAATCTGATTTTACACCAACCATCTAATACGTAGTAATACGTGATACACATCGATATGTGTACACATTGAACATTAGATTTCGTAAGCAATGTAAATGTTATCATAAATTACTGTACTTGGTATAGTTACACGAATATCTTGTCTATGAAAACAATGACACGTATATCTTAAATTACTGCTGTCATTAAAAATTTTCCAGTACGCTAGTAGCACTTAAGCGACACTTGCGATACCAAAAGTAGATACCAAAGTACAAATGTCTGCATCAACAGGTAAAAATATTTTATATTAAATGAAAAATTAATCACTTAGTACAACAAATATCTGTAAAAGATAAAGGTAGTCGTTGTATTATTTATAAAAAGTACACATTATTAATCGCGTAAGGTTTTTTTCAAGTAAATAAATTTTAGAACATAAGCGTCGGTCATATGACCTTCCACAAATTTTGTTTTATTTTTTTTATATTATAAATGTGTAGTGGCATGTGAAACTAATAATAATTTTTACAGTTTATTGTACATTCTGTATGATTGAAATCAAAACAAAACCCGCGTGAGTCTATTGTGCATTATTTATAGTTCTGATTAAAACGAAATCCACATGACGATTAAAATTTGTATTACTATTCGTAGCATTCCAAAAGTGTAAGTAATGCGTGTATATGTATATAGTAATGAAGCAAAATACTTTTATATGATATTTTTAAATGTTCATATTGAATAATATACTTTAATTCAGTAAACTAATTGTAATTTTGTCAAACAAATTAATTTGCTGTAAAAATTAGTTTAATATATTAATGTAACATATACATAATCTTATCCAAATTTTTTGTGTATATACATGAAGACTTAATACTAATTTTCAGGTGATAAGAACAGCCTGAAAAATGGCACAGAAGCTTTAAAAACACAATTTGATCCTACTGGTTAGAATTTTTGTTCTTATGAAGAAATTATATCAAATTCAAGTTCTATGTATCATCTATTAGATCAATATTTTATAGAACATCAACATATTCGATATAATCCCTTAAAGGGAGAATGGGTACTAGTGTCACCACATCGAATGAAACGACCCTGGGGGGGACAAATTGAAACAAATATAGAAGAAGATCTTCCAGATTATGACCCTGATAATCCACTTTGTCCGGGCAACGTCAGAGCTAGTGGACAGGTAATGCATTTAAATAACTATCCTTTAACTTTAAAACCAGAATTGCACAACTTTTCTGATACTAAATGTTTTTGTTTTCCAGGTAACTCCAATATATGAAAATACATATTCATTTGTCAATGACTTTCCTGCATTATTGGAATCAGTTCCTAATCCATCAAAATCTGAAGATGAATTATTCCAAATGGATGCTGCCAGAGGTACTTGTAAAGTGATGTGTTTCCATCCCAAATCAAATGTAACAATAGCACTTATGAAAATTTCAGAAATTAAAGAAGTGGTTAAACGGTATGTTGGTAATACATTTAGTTTGTAGTATTGTAATATTTTATGTAATAAATGTCGTTATGATTTAGCTGGATTTTTGAAATGCTTGAGTTGGGAGAGAAATGGACTTGGGTACAAATTTTTGAAAATCGTGGTGCTGTAATGGGCTGTAGCAATTCTCATCCTCACTGTCAAATTTGGGCTAGCTCTTTCTTACCAAATGAAGCTAAAATAAAGGATAGATACCTCAGCGATTATTATAATCGTAATAAAAAACCACTTCTTATAGATTATGTACAAAAAGAACTTTTCAAAAAAGTAAAGTACCATATTAAGAGAATTTAGATTTAGATCTTCAGATTTTTTAATTTGTATATTTTATGTTGTAGGAGCGCATTGTATCAGAAAACCGAGATTGGGTAGTTTTAGTACCATTTTGGGCAGTATGGCCATATGAAACTATGGTATTGCCTAAGAAACAAGTATCTAGAATGCAAGATTTATCAGAAAGTCAACAAGAATCATTAGCAGCTACTATGAAAATACTGTGTACAAAATATGATAACTTATTCCATTGCTCTTTCCCTTATTCTATGGGTTGGCATGGTATGGTTAAATATTATTGGATATGTTCATTAAAAAAGGTCATGTAACTAATCACGATATTTAATTGATTCTGTTTGAAGGAGCCCCAACTGGACCATATGTAAAACAAGATTATCCTTATTGGACTTTCCACGGAATTTATTTACCTCCACTATTACGTTCAGCAACTGTAAAGAAACATATGGTTGGCTATGAACTTCTTGCACAAGCACAAAGAGACTTAACGCCAGAACAAGCAGCAGAGAAATTACGAAATTTATCAGATTCCCATTACAAGTATCCAGAAACCAGTTTAACTAGTTCTGAGATAGAAGAGTATTCTAAATGAATTAATTCACTTTATATAACTATATATTTTTATAAATGTACGTGTTATTCACGTATATGTATTTATAAAAATGTAATGTCGTACATTATGTAATTATACACATATTAATTTTAGTAGTAAAAATCAATAAACATGAAAGTAATCAATTACATACAATTTTATACAATTAATATATAGGAAATGTACAATCAATTTTCTTGCTCCAAGCATGAATGCCACCAATTACATCTTTTATTTCTAGATTACTTCCTTGAAATATTTCCTGAAGACTTTTTACAGCCTTTTGCGAATCATTCCCTCTTCTGCACATAACATATACTAGAACAAATGCACACATATTTATTATATATTTACAACTTCAACATAACATATTAAGCAAAATATACTTACAACTAGCATTATCATGTTGTTTTTGTATTTCCTGTATTCTACTTCTTATTAATGTTACTGTTTCGTTGTTATTAATATCACATAATGGTATATTTATAGAGTTCTTTAAATGACAGATGTCAAATTCTTCGGCTGAACGTACGTCAATTAAAATATGAGCTTTTGTGCCTAATTTCAATGTTGTGTTATATTCTTCCACGCTTATTCTTTCTTCCGTTCTTAATAAATTTAATTTCGGATCTTTATCATTTGCTTTTGCACCACAAAATTGTTCATAATCAATTAATTTGTGCAGAGGTGGATGTTCGCCACAAACGGCACAGTTTATATTTTTAGCACGCAGGTTGATCTTACGAAACTTCGTTTCTAGTCCATCAAATAATAGAAGTTGACCGGATAGTACATGCGGAAGATCGAGTACTATCTTCAGCGCTTCTAATGCTTGTAAGACGCCAATAGTACCAACAGCTGCAGTTAAATTAAGTAATAAATATTTTTCGAATTAAAAATACTGAATAAATTAATTAAATTAATTAAAAAATAATACCTGGGCCAAAAACACCACCATCTCCACAATTTGTTACTGTTTCTGGAGGAGGAGGTTTAGGAAATATACATCTGTAGCAAGGTCCATTGTAATTAAATACAGATAAATGACCTTCAAATTTTAATGCTGATCCAGATACTAAAGGTTTATTACTTAGAACACACGCATCATTCAATAAATAACGTGTAGCTACATTATCAGTAGCATCTACCACTACATCGTAAGATTTTATTATGTCCAGAGCATTACTGCTATCTAGTTGAATTTTATATGGAGTAACTTTAATGTCACTGTTTAAGCTAAAATTAGGAATATTTAGTTTAGATTATAAAAGTAGGGATATTTTATATCATGAATTTTACCATCAAATAAACATTTAATACATATACTTATAAAAATCTATGCATATTATATTGATATACAAATACCGATTAAGACTTTCTGCAGCAGTATTTACTTTTGGTGTTCCAATACTTGTTTCTGCATATAATAATTGTCTATGAAGATTGTTAATCTCTACATCATCATAATCAATTATACCAATTTGTCCAACACCAGCAGATGCTAAATATAATGCAGCTGGGCATCCAAGTCCACCTGCCCCTACGATCAATATTGCGCTATTCTTTAATTTTACTTGACCTGTAATTATATAATGAAAAATGTTAGAATTGAAAATAAAGACTTTATTATTATTTATATATCAAATTAAGAATACATATAGAAGAGAAAATATTAAATACTAAAGAATAACAGATTTTTGTTATATGAAATTCATATGATTTTAATTTAATATATATAATACATTTTAAAATTTTGTAAATAGAATACACCTTTAATAGCAATTTCAGGCAAAAATATTTGCCTACTATATCGTAATATTTCTTCGTTATTCAAACCGTAATCTTGTAAGATTTGTTTTTCGCGCCTTAAGGCAGCTAGTTGAGTTTCCTTCGTGCGTAACAACTCACGCAATTCAACAATTTCATCAATCAATTTCTTTTCGTTCATTTTTCTAGAAAAAAATTTAAAAATGATTTACTGTTCTATTATAAAAGGTTAAGAGTAAAATTAAATTCAAAATTTTTTATTACAGAAAATCACGTAGTTAGGTTATACGTACTAAAACTTATTCACAAAATTACTGGTTAGAAGGTTGTTATTACATAAGTAGCAAATCCTACTTAAGAAACAACTCGTTATAGATAAAACTTAAACAAACACGAGTGAAGATTATTATTCTAATCTTTATTATTTTATTATTAATTTCGAATACTATCACTTTTTTTATTACTTTACAATCAGTATACACGCATCTACTTGAATAGATATATATTACACATTCTGTGCCCTGTTCTACGTTTAAGATGCAAATGGCACTATGCTTTACATATTTAGTATACGCAAAAATGCTCGACTAATCTCTTAATTAACCTTTAATCCTTTCAATGTGATAGATAAAATGAAGAATTTCTCGTTTCAAGTAGTGTAACAAAAATAGAGAATATTTTCGAATATTTACTTTTAGAGTTTAGAATAATATTCTTTTGTCCATTTTACTTAACTAGTAGAGAAAAGAAGTCAATATTTTCTTTTAATTTTTTTGGTGTTCATTGATTGTATACAGATTTGTATTAAGTAAACTATAAATATGTGTAAGCAATATTTATAAATTAAATTATTATGTCTTTCTAGCTTTCTAGTTAAACCCGTGAAATGTGTATTTTAGGTGGCTACTATGACCGCGTGGTTCTGTGAGTGTCTCAAAGAATTAAAGAAGAAAGAAGCAGTGAAATTTAGAACTGCTAAAAACAGCTAGTTCGTTGAAAATTACGATGTGCTTGGTTTCAAAGATCCTTATGAGATCTACGTGTTTATTTGCACAGTGTCGTGCGCAATAAGTGCAGTACAGTCTTGGGCAAAGGTAGGAAGTTGATGATTAATGTCACGGTCAGCGAGGTTCTCACTCTTGACAAGTGCATACAAGAAAATCATGACTTTATAAGTGACAACTGGAGTATTGCTTGTGAAGAACTTTAATCGTAATATATACATACGTCAAGATGGTGGAACCAATTTTTGACTATCAATTTCGCCTGATACTTATCGGTGACAGTACAGTCGGAAAAAGTTCGTTGCTGAAATATTTTACTGATGGGAAGTTCGCAGAGGTACGCAGCGACTCTAACCGTTATTGTCAACAATGTTGATAAAAATGTTGATTTTAATCAAATCTGTCATGTTTTGTTCTTTTGTCATTTTTCATAATATCAAATAAGTTATACTGTAATTGATGTTGAAATCGAAGTTGAAATAGATTTTATGTCGTTGGAGTATTTCCAATTTTGCTGATCTAATAATATTTATGTAGTTGATTACTATTTTTTAAATAAAGAATTCAGGACAGCATAAAAATGCTATGATATTAAATATGTTTGAAGAATTTTTGTCACGCAAATGAATTAGTTTTAATGTCCAATTATAATTATTATATACATTGTACAATTAGTAGGTTAATGAACAATAATAAACAAAACGGTATCTTTGATTGAGATACATTTTTATCTTTTATCTTGAATCTGTCATTGACTTATATATAGAGTATATTTTTTAGTAAATCAAAAATTATAATTCTTTTACAATACAATGAGTTTATATCTGATATTATTATAGGAAGTATATAACGTATTTTATTTGATTAGCTTTCAGATCCAACAGTAGGAGTAGATTTTTTTGCTAGATTAATTGAAGTAAAGGATGGAACAAGAATAAAATTACAGTTATGGGATACAGCTGGCCAAGAAAGATTTAGGTGTGTTATATTTGTATTATATGTTTTTAGTAATTACGAATATATTAAAAACAAGATATAATATGTCATTGATACAAGTAAAATAATGAAATGTATTGTTTATCTTAGGTCAATTACAAAATCATACTATAGAAACTCTGTTGGTGCCCTGCTTGTGTATGATGTCTGTAATAGAGCAAGTTTTGAACATATTCCTCAGTGGATGATGGAAGCTCGTAGACATATTGAGCCACATCGCCCTGTATTTGCATTGGTAGGTTGTAAATTAGATTTAGTTACCAATGGAAGTAGGCGAGAAGTTTCAAAAGAAGAAGCAAGAGCTTTTGCTGATCAACATGGAGTACATCACATTGAAACAAGCGCAAAGACTGGAGTTAATGTTGAAGAAGCATTTCGAACAGTTACACAGGAAGTTTATAATAGAATACAGACTGGTGAATATAAGGTAGAAGATGGTTGGGATGGAATAAAAACTGGATTTGCTAGGCCTGGTGGTTTAGATTTTAATCTAGTCGAAGCAGAACCTGCAAAATCCTCTTGTTGTTAAGTTAAAATTTAATTTGTTACAAAAGCAAACAATGTTCAGAATGCAGTGGCACTATAAAAATTTATGTTTTTTAAGTTTTTCTAAATCTTGAGACATGTATATTAAGAGAGAGGAAGACCGAAAGAATACATTCAAATTTCCATATCAATTTTATTTGACAAACATGAAAGAAAATTCTATTCTTTAATAATTACATTCCACTGCATTCTCGTTTTAGAAGAAAGATTTACAACAAATTTAAAATGTGTATAAATCTCGATTAGACATTTTTGTACATAGCTTGTATAAACGAATGATTATATGTCATTGAAGTACACAGACATTGAACTAGAACTATTTCTTATCTTATTTAAGGAACAAAATATCTCAATGTAAAGAAAGTTCATGTTCATAGTATAAATGTAGCCATAGCATTTGTATGAATTTTGTCATAAATTAATGATTTTGTTAATGATGAAAGAAAATAACGAATGTGCTTCTTTGTCAAAATTATCTTTTAAATATCGTAATAATAGAGTATTATAGTGAATATTATATAAATTAAAGTTTTCGAAATAAAAATGCAAATGTTTGTAGATCACGCGTTTTACATACAGAAGTTATTTTTTGTTTTTAATGACACAGTTTGTGATAATGTCACATATATATGAAGAGCCAAAATACATACATATATATATATTCGTACTGTTCATATTTAATTAAAGCCAAACAAGTTAATATATCAGTACTTATATCTTAATTTATGAAACAATATATAAGAAGCGATCTGTATGTGCTCTAATTTTAAAACATCATAAACTTATTCTGTAAATATTATATTATATAATTATGTCAAAATATTACAAGATCTTGTTATAGAATAATAGATAGTGCACCACAATTTGTATAAGTTGCTACGAATTAATAAACATCTGCTTTATCATATTTTTATCATAAGATATAAACATGTCAGTTTAAATATGATATGAAAAATTTATATAATCTAATATAATATTTTTAATACAACCATTTTTTATTGGATGGTACATTTTACATTTTATCATGTCAATCTCTTAAAAGAAAATAAATTTCTGACTTTCAAGATATAAGTTAAGAACATAAACACTTGCATATACATACATACATTCTTAAGACAGAAATAAATTAGTCAAATAAATTTTATTCAAAAAAATATTATTTATGTGATTTGCATTTTTCAATACAACACGAATTAAGCAGAGATGTATTTATATCTGTACAATGTAACAGATATATAGAATATGTATCAAATGATAAAGTGCAGTAAAATCTGCATTTGTATAAATAGTGTAAGTAAATGCAGCATGGATAGAATTTATGTATGAAGTTTTATACTTATTAACTGTGGCATAAGACAAAATGAGTAATAGCTATTAGGAAAAAGAAAGAAAAACGCGAAACAGTAACATATAACTTATCATTATATTTGTATAGCTATAGGACATATCTTTTTGTCAATAAGTGATGTATGTATGTAATGAACGTACAACGTTGTAATATCCTAATTGACAAATAGACTTTTTCATCTATAAAAAATCTAAATTTGTTATGTGTTCGTTTCTGTTTTAAAATATTTTTTTGTAAATAAAAATTAATATCATATTGAGGACATGAATTATAGTAAATCTATGTTATATTATTTTAACATGTGACTATATAAAACTATAATTATACATAATATGTGAAAAACGGACACAGACATATATATACATATATTATAATGTCTATTTTGTAAAAATTGTTTTCTCATAAAATTTATTTTATGTCTAATTTGACAATTCAATATATACATCTTAGTGCACTACACATTTATATACATATAATCATGTTGGAAAATAAACAATTATAGAATTAATTATATTATTAAATAAACAATTATACAGTTCTTTTTTGATAATGTAATGCAAGTATTAATTATTGACATTTCTTTTGTGATAGAATTCGCAAAATTATGTTCTGCCACCATATTCTAGATAATTTCTATTTATTTAACTCAATAAATTAATATTTTTGCTTTTTTTTTAGAATAAATTAATTACAAAGATACTTCTACTAAAATTACATATTATCATATTCATAATTTTAGATATATATAAAATATGGTGTGTGTTTTGTGTAACTGGTTATTTTTATAGGCTGTAACAGATGGAGTAATCAAAATGTTGATGAGATATAATTTCATATTTAATGTACAATATATAACATATATACAGTATATACAAGTTAATACTTTCTTGCCAATATGTTTAAATTATACAGATTTTTGTAAACTGAATAATTTATATCTCTGAAATGTAAAATTGTCTGAATACAAGAAAAATATTACAAAATATCATTGTTACAGTTACATTTTCACGTAATTATGAAACATTAGCTAAACAGAATGAAACTAAATTTGTAAAAAAGCAAACTGAGGAAGAATAGTTTATATAATATTCTCATAATTAAATAATAACAATTAAAGAATATTGGTCGTTGTTAAGAAATATCTTATTCGTTTTATTTGACAAAATAATATAGTATTACGTTATATTATAGCACGTTATACTGAATTACGTTACGTAGTATTACGTTATATTGTACTACGTTATACTGTATTACGTTACATTATATTATGTTATATAGAATTACTTTATATTATACTTTATTATATTATATTACGTTATATAGTATTACGTAATAATGTATTACGTAATACTATACGTTATTACGTATTATGGTATTACGTTATTATGTATTACGTTATATAGTATTACGTTGTATATTAGTATGTTATAATGTATTGCGATATATAGTATTATGTTATATAATATTAAAATATGATGGATTACGTCACAATGTATTACGTTATATACTACTACGTTATACTATATTACGTTATTTTATATTACGTTATATTATATTACGTTATAATCTATTACGTTATAATGTGTTAAGTTGTAATGTATTACGCTATATAGTATCATGTTATAATGTATTATGTTATATGGGATTACGTTATATTATAATACGTTATAATGTATTACGTTATATTGTGTTACGTTTTGCCCTAACTTCAAATACTGGGCAGAAGGCGTACGTTACCGTAATCGCAGACGGATATGAACACGGATGTATAGTGGGGATATCGAAAGGTGACAAAGGGAAGCAAGTGGATCAACACAGCAGTTGTCCGTAACCAGTCATTAGTAAGAGTCGCGAGTCGAGAGTTCTGAAAAAGTCGCTAGTCAAGAAAGTAAACAAACTGTTGAACGAACCGCCGCGTTTTCAGTTGATAGCTTTCACATTCTACATCTCAGTTATATTGTATTACCTTATATTACATTACGTCATATTGTATTACGTTATATTATATTATATTACGTTTCATAGTATTACGTTATAATATATTGCGTTATGTCTTATTACGTTATAATGTATTACGTTATATAGTATTACGCTATATTATATGTGGAGGACGATTAAACGTGTTGGTGTATATAGTGATGAGACGAGTTGATACTTAGTGTAGTCAAATGTATTTAAAACTATTTGCAGTACAGAGTTAGTTGTCGTTCGCTCAGTGTTGCTCGATATGCGTATACAAGGTAATGCGTACGTTCGCTCGATATTAATCGCTATAAGATTGCTTGTACGGTATTTATATTCAAGCGGTATTATTATGTACGTCACGATTTTCGACACTGGTGTTCTATGTTATTGTCTATTACAAACGCGGGTTTCAGTCAGTCTATGGAGACTACTACACTTCTATCTTTTATTTTGATAGTGTAATTCTTATCTCCACGTTGTATTACCTTGTACGGCCCGTCGTAGGGTGGCTGTACAGGGCCTCCGATCGCGTGATCAGATGCGTCTACCGCGAGATTGTCAGGCGCGTTGGGAATCGGGTGTAACATCGTGGCGTCAGCAAGGGCGCGTTTCGACTCTCGGAAACTGTTTTCGGCTTGTTCCGACCACTCAATGGGCACGTTGCACTTTTTTTGCACCTTTCAGCAAGTCATTGAATGGTTGGAGAATTTTTGCGGCCTTTGGTATGAAACGTCGGTAGAAGTTAATCTTACCGAGGTACCTTCGCAAGTCTTTAACGGTTGCGGGTTGCGGTACTTCGACGATGGCATCAACGCATTTGGATAGCGGTTTTATCCCGTCGGCGGTTACGGTGTATCTTAGGAATTTGATTTCGTGCACGCCGAATTCGCATTTCGCGGGATTTATTACAACACCGTACTTGTCTAAGCGTTTAAACAAGGTTCGCAAGTATTCGCGGTGTTGTTCTTCGTTTTTTGAAGCTATAAGAAAGTCGTCGATGTACGCGTAAACGAAATCTAAACCGCATATGATTTCATCGACGAACCTTTGGCAAGTTTGTGCGGCGTTTCGCAGTCCGAACATGGTATTGACTGCTTCGAACAAACCAAACGGGGTCGTAATCGCTGTCCTTTCGATGTCCTCGGGTGCTATCGGAATTTGATGATATGCGTGGACGAGATCGATTTTTGAGAAGATTCGTTTACCATGTAGTTGCTGCGCGAAATCTTCGATATGTGGCGGCAAATACCGTCCTTTTTGGGGACGACGTGCAAGGGTGATGCCCATAGACTCTTCGATGGTCTAATCACTCCTTGCTCTATCATCATTTCGAATTCCGCCTTCACCTGTTTGAGCCGCTAAACTAAACATACAGAATAAAATTACCCTTTACAAGACCGTAATAAAACCTGTCTGGACCTACGGAATCCAACTATGGGGAACAGCTAGTAACTTCAGCATCGAAATACTACAAAGATTCCAATCGAAAACGCTAAGAGCCTTAATAGACGCACCCTGGTATGTTACCAACGAAACCATCCATCGCGACCTCAAGATACCAACAGTCAAAGAGGAAATAGCGAAATATAGCGACAGATATAGCAAAAGAGTCAACAAACACCGAAACCCCCTAATCACTGGACTACTCGATACGATGGACCAGATTCGCAGGCTGAAGAGGCACTACCCGTTAGACCTCAACGTTAGATTCACTTAATTATCCAAATTAAGCATATGCACTTACCTATAACACTAATAAATTATACCTATCTATAATAAGTATAATTTATTGTAAATAAACAGCCATGTCACTGCGCCACGCCAGAAAAAATACTGAAAATTCTCAACGCGAGAATTGATTGTAATTTCAACAAATAAAATAAAAAAAAAAAAAAGAAAAAGAAACTCGGGTGTCGGAGGCGTCCCGGTACATCTCTCTAGTGTAGGCCTTTGCGCCCGAGTTATGTATGAGAACCGTGGAGTGAATGTGTTGGTGTGCTTGTTTTACTATTTTTTAAATTCCAAATGTAGGTTTCCGGGTAGGATAGGTAGCATATTTTCTGGTATGAATGTTAACCATAAATAGGTAGGGCAGGGCAGCTTGGCACAGTCTCTCGTCGGGTAGGCACGTTTTCGCGTGTTTAACCTGTTTCAGGATATTTGATTTGAAAAATTGAGGGTGAAGCAGGCAATTACGAATGCAGCATACCATTTGCATTCCTATCGGTTTTTTGTATGCCTGCGTAATACGTAATACGTTATAACGTTATACCATATAACGTAATACGT
>NT_176732.1:0-17280 GCF_000188095.3 Bombus impatiens
TTTACTATAGCTACACTTAAGTAATAAAAATAAGAAATAGTTTTAATATTCCAATCTGGCTTTACGACGATGGGTTCGGACTCGAAATGACATAGCTGGTCACTGGACGTAGCCACGGTCGGATTTGGGCCCCGCAGGAAACATACCCGAAACACGCTGTGCGACGAACGTGTTAATAGAAACTCAATTATAGGTTTTAGATTGTGATGATCTAAAATCGGAAAAGTCATCATCTGTGCTATCAATATCGTCTGACGGTGCCTAACGAACATAGAAAGGGGAAGACAAGTTGCGCAAAAAATTACTACTACATACGTTGTCGCAATAATAATAAGAAAATTATTTTATCTGTACATACCGAGAAGATTAAAAAGGAAACACCCAACAGATCTCACAAAGGACATAACCTAACAAACACGATGATGGTACCCCGCTGGGGGTAGCCACCCACATGTTATATTAGTATACCGCTATAATATTTTACCAAATGTCCTACTGGAGAAATTGTAAAATCCAAATAAATAAATAAAAAAAAAATCTGTACATACATGTCAGCAACAACAGTTTTAAGTTCTGCATATAATTCTGGATGGTGACTCGTTTCGATGTAATTCAGCCATAGCGATTTGAATTGTGAAAGCGAGAACGCTGTAACTGCAGTTTGCTTACCCCCTGTATTTTCGACCGATCGCGGGGAAACGCAATCACGAGGACAGACGTCAACGGGAGTCGTAAATTCCCGTTACGATTATAATAATCTACGCCACGAGTTGATCGATCCCTTGATTTCGGTTAAGATAATAGGGGTGATTCAGGTAGTATAACACTGTGATGCACAGAATTATAAATTATATATTTCCAACAATTAGATTACACTGTTGAGTAGGTATAAATAGATAACAACTTGTCGCACGAATATAAGATAGATATGCACAATAGAGCAAGGCGCTTATAGTTAAATTTAGTATGTTAGTGGACGTAGCACTCGAGGATACTTAATAAAGGAGGTGAATATTCGACAATACCGAGAACCGACTTAAATAGTTGATGTAAGTTATACTTCCCTAGCGTTATGCTTAGACTTAGACGTTAGGCGTTAGATTTTGTACTTAGTTGTTGACTTTTCTAGCGGCGTAGAAGAAGTAGAGTAGAGTGGCAATGCTGTGTCGGAGGAAAGTTAGCGATGGGTGTGTCTAGCGCACGGGACCGTCGGATTTGTTCATGACATTTTTGGTCAGGAAAGTGAGGGCAGTATACATTGCTTCTGATTGGATCAACGTATATTGGTGGACTAGGAAGGGTCTTAGCCGCCCTCGATAGAAAGTTGCTAGTGGGAAGCATCGTACGTGAGAGAAACTAACTTTCCCGTGTCAAGCCGTAGTAGACAATAGTCTTTAGAAAAGAATTTGGAAAAACGATATTTGTTGGGTCTGAAGGACCTTAGCTAGCAAATTACTGGGCCTTGATTTCGGTTAAGATAATAGGGGTAATTCAGTTAGTATGACACTGTGATGCACAGAATTATAAATTATATATTTCCAACAATTAGATTACACTGTTGAGTAGGTATAAATAGATAACAACTTGTCGCACGAATATAAGATAGATATGCACAATAGAGCAAGGCTCTTATAGTTAAATTTAGTATGTTAGTGGACGTAGCACTCGAGGATACTTAATAAAGGAGGTGAATATTCGACAATACCGAGAACCGACTTAAATAGTTGATGTAAGTTATACTTCCCTAGCGTTATGCTTAGACTTAGACGTTAGGCGTTAGATTTTGTACTTAGTTGTTGACTTTTCTAGCGGCGTAGAAGAAGTAGAGTAGAGTGGCAATGCTGTGTCGGAGGAAAGTTAGCGATGGGTGTGTCTAGCGCACGGGACCGTCGGATTTGTTCATGACATTTTTGGTCAGGAAAGTGAGGGCAGTATACATTGCTTCTGATTGGATCAACGTATATTGGTGGACTAGGAAGGGTCTTAGCCGCCCTCGATAGAAAGTTGCTAGTGGTGAAAGTAGCATCGTACGTGAGAGAAACTAACTTTCCCGTGTCAAGCCGTAGTAGACAATAGTCTTTAGAAAAGAATTTGGAAAAACGATATTTGTTGGGTCTGAAGGACCTTAGCTAGCAAATTACTGGGATTTATGATGGGTCCTTGAGACTAGTGAGGGTACCCAGCAAGGATGAGCGGACATGTGGTTTCCGTGTGGCGCGCACTGAATGGCCTGGTCTAGGTAGAGGGTCGCCCCCAATAGTGACAAAATAAAAAGAGGATTCCAATCTTGTATAGAAACTCTTCAATAATCCTTTAACTAATGGCATAGAGTACTTGTATTACCTTTTATTAATGTTTCTACCTTTTTTTAAACATACATCCCATAGCACAATGCCACGATGTGGTCCCTTCATTCCCTGGATGATATCTAAAACTTTTACTAGTGGTAGTAGATGTTGTAAATACTCTCCGATATATTTAAATTCAGTGCCCTTTATGTTAGCGTTTAAAGTTTCTCACGAATTTTAAAAATTATTTGCAACGAGATCGCATAGAAAATTCCATCTTGCTATTCCCGGTCTGTTCCATGTATGTCTTAATGTATTTTGCATTATTTCGGCAAACTTGGGAGGTGCGATACATTTCCGTAATGCATTCCATTTGGACATAACGTTGTTGTTAATCAAGAGCAATATATCACATTTTTCATACATTACCGCCATGCAATCAATTGTAATACATAAACTTAAAGTATATGCACCTCTAAAATGTTGTCACAAACACGGACTGATATCCAAGGAAAGATGCATCGTCGTCTTTATCGACAGTTACATAATTTTCGTCTTCATGATTCATTACATGATCTCGATATTCCTGATACAGATGCTGACGATAATTTCTCAATGTTATCCATCACATTCAAAAGTATCTGAGGCATAAGTGTTGTCCGTGATAATTGTAGCTGCTGGCTATAGATGTCGCCTGCTGGGGTACTGCTGTATGTTTCTTCTAATTTTAACACGTTCCTAACCTAAGGCGCTAACCACTGCGCTACCGTTTTCCGGTATTAGTTAGTGTCGAGTGGTGGTATTCGTTGTCGAGTGCCATCACATATCTATACGAATGCTAAACAAACGAAATGGATTTACGGGGCTACCGACGTTGTCTGTAATTATTGTCTGCATTCTATTAGAACTTTAATCGAATTCTAAGTAAATGTGACCAAGATTATCAGCTGGAAAGCAATCCAACCTAAGCAGTGTACAATGACACCGAGGAACCTCCTCCTTTTATTACACTTATTATCATTAGCTATGTTTCTACGACTCATCATCTTAATTGCGTTTTCATTTTGAATCTACGTTTCCAAAAATAAGTTAAAGGTCATCGACAGTTGATAAGGCTGCCATTCAATGAACAATATATTCGTGATATATATGCGTTGCATCGTTCCTCTAATGACAGTTCCTTTGCTTCTTTGCTCATTGTTACTTGTGAAGAGAAATGTGTAAGTAAAGCAATATACGAAATTTCCTTAGTTTGATTAGATTTCTTGTTTCTTTAAGGTAATCTTTATATTCGTGAAGAATTGTACCGTTATGTTTTCGCTTTCAATAAATGTTACGCCATTTGGCTTGCCATAGGTCATATTATTAACCGTCGATCGTGGCACTATAATGTCGCTGACGGATCGTCGCGTCTGCCCGGCAAACAAACAACGTAGTGGCAAGCGCATGGTTCATTAAGCAGGGCGACTTCCAGAAACGTCGACTCGTGGCCGTTATTTTACCTCGCGTAAAAGAATGTGGCGTGATCCGAACGTACTGGGGGTCGTCTTCCAGAAAAGACGAAAGAGATCGAAGGGCGATCAGAACTTTTCGAGAAGTTGAACCGTCAACACATATCATACGTCGCACTTTACTCATCAACCAAAACGCAATTATATTTTTATTCCATTTATATCTCTCTATTTGTGTTAAATCTGTGCAATTTCATAGAACTATCCTTATTTTCATAATAGAAATAAGGGGATCGATCAGTTCGTGGCGTCGATTATTTAATCGTAACGGGAACTTACAACTCTCGTTGTAATTGACCGCGAACGGCCGAAACAATGTGATTTATAATTAAACAGTGAAGATGATCCTATGAAGTCTACTTGTTTGCTAACTGTCACCCATAAGTTAAAACAAAATTGTTATCATCTCTGCTCACAACTTCAGCCGATCTCACTGATACCTCGAAAACGTTCTGACTTTTAATGTAATGGTTCATATTTAAATTCCATATTTAAAAGACATTGTTAAACATTATGTAATTTTCCAAATGAATCACTACAAATGTTTCCTATATTATTCCTTTATCATAAAATACTTTAACTTTCGCAGTTCGAAATATCGACTTCTCATATTTAGAACTTGTAGATGATTCGTACTACTCCATTGCTGATAACATGTTTAGGTATTACGTTGTTCTGCGTCGAATATTCAGTTAATGCAATACAAAAGATCAAGTATGTATGTAATGATTATAAATAAAATGTTATCAGCAGAATAGTAAGAATTTTACAAAATTCAAATGAAATCGAAAATAATTAGCAGTTACTCCCAATATTATTTAAATAGTATTGCAATCGTTATTTGAATAATGTATTCGAATACATAACGATAAATTATTCAAGCGGCTATAAAAATTAACTTCCTATGAATAATGAATAGTTATTATTCAAATAAAATTTTCGGCCGAAAGGAATTTATACGAATAAATAGTTTGAATAAATATTTATTC
Source organism: Bombus impatiens (assembly GCF_000188095.3). Classification (NCBI taxonomy): domain Eukaryota; kingdom Metazoa; phylum Arthropoda; class Insecta; order Hymenoptera; family Apidae; genus Bombus; species Bombus impatiens. The sequence goes on from NT_176732.1 coordinate 4,789, forward strand.
GGAATCATTCTTTCGGAAACATCATAATTTAATTCTGTTGGTCGGAGAATATGAAGTTACAATATGCTGTGTTAGAATTTAATCTTGGAATTAGGATTAGTAATCCGTGGAAGACACAAGTTTGTGTTGAAATAATACAATGTGATATTTATTAAACAATTATTTCAGGAGTTATAAATGTGTGTTTTGGAATGTAGACAGTTGGCTAGTTATTCACAGACTAACTAGCTTAGCGACCCATGGCCCTTGAAAAGGTTTAGAGCCCCACTCTTTATGCAGGAATGAGTGTGATCTGTATCCGTGTCTGTGTGGCGTCACATGTGGCACAGAACCTTCTAGTAGCTTCTCGACGTGCCCATCTAGAATGTTCCATCCATATCCTCACGTTTCTTCCGGCGTTTTTTGAAAAAGCATGCACGTGCTAACTGCCGTGGTGCATCTCACGAACGCACGCTAGTGGGGATGGCGCTGGGCAACGAATGGAAGAATCCGTACGATCAAACACCTTATCTGCATGCGATTGATATCGTTGTATTCCAACATTGCTGCATTTAACGCAAGTTTGGATAGCATATTGGATCCTGTCTGAACTTCCGCACGTTCGCGGGCGGACGCGATCTCGAAGATGAGCGCCAACGGGAGTCGTAAATTCCCGTTCCGATTTGAATAATCGACGCCACGAATCGTTCGGTCCCTTACTTGTTTTGGGATAATAAGGGTAGCTGATTGAAGATATCACTGATATTAACAGGTTATTATATATTTGAATGCTCCAACAACTTCAGTGTTATACAAGAGTGAGTATGTAATGTGACAATTACGAACGAGTACGACCTGAGATTGTTTTCGTGTTGGTGATGATGATGTATGTGTTCAACTTGTAGGTTGTAGGTTCTTGCTGGACTTCTGACTCTTGATGTTCCTTTCACTGGCTTTTGACTGGTTCTTGACTTAAATTAACTGAGATTTGACTGTTCTGTTGATGTGACAACAAGTTCATGATGACGTGATTAAGATTCGATATAGACTGCATGTAAGTGACTGTTCTATAGTCCCGAGAACAAGTCTAGAGAGAACAAGTCAGAACCCGTCATAAGTCCCATTAATTTGCTTGCTAAGGTCCTGCAGAACGAATAAATATCTTTTCTAAATCACCTTCTAAAGACTATTGTTTACTACGGCTTAACAAGGGAAAGTTGGGTTTTCCCGCGTACGATGCTTCCTAATAACAACTTTCTATCGAGGGCAGCTAGGACCCTTCCTAGTCCACCAACCTTCGTTTAACCAATTAACAGCGAAGCCTATTTCCCTCACTCTCTTAGCCAAAATCGTCACGAACAAATCCGATGGTCCCGTGCGCTAGACACACCCATCATTAGCTTTTCTACGACACAGCATCGTCACTGTACCTTACTGCTCCGACGACCTCAGGAGAGTCAAGTCAAACTTCTCCTACACCGCTGGAAAAGTCAGCAACTAAGTATAATTCTAACGTCTAAGTCTAAGTACGAACAATCACTTTCTCTATTAAGCATCCTCTAGTGCTACGTCCACTAACATACGAAGTTCAATTAAAAGAGCCTTGCTCTAGCGTGCATATCTATCTTACCTTCGGGCGACAAGTTGTCATCTAGGAATTATATCTACTCAACAGTGTAACTTAAGTGTTGAAAATAAACCTTATAATTCTGTGAATCACAGTGTTATACTAACCCAATCACCCTTATTATCTTAACAGAAATCAGGGGATCGACCAACTCGTGGTGTCGATTGCTATAATCGTAACAGGAATTTACGACTCCCGTTGACGTCTCTCCTCGCGAGTACGTCTTCCCGCGATTGGTCGAAAAAACGGGGGGCTTGGGCCTTGACAATCAAGGACGTCGCACGAACCATTTCACGCGACGTAACACTGTCGTATGGAAATAAAAGAGGATAGTATTTTTTTTTTTTTTACTTATTTATTAAAATTACAATCAATTCTCGCGTTGAGAATTTTCAGTAATTTTTAGTACTTATTATAGGTAAGTATAATTTACAAGTAAGTGTTATCAATAAGTGAATATTACTTAAATTTAGATAGCTAATTGAATCTAGCGTTTAGGTCTAGCGGCTGGTGCCTCTTCAGCCTGCGAATCTGGTCAGTCGTATCAAGTAGCCCAGTTATTAGGGAGTTTCGGTGTTTCTTGATGCTTTTGCTATATCTGTCGCTATATTTTGCTATTTCCACTTTGACGGTGGTATCTTGAGATCGCGGTGTGTAGTTTCATTGGTTACATACCAAGGTACGTCAATTAGGAATCTTAGCGTTTTGGATTGGAAGCGTTGCAGCATTTCAATGTTGGAGTTACTTGCTGTTCCCCATAGTTGGATTCCGTTGGTCCACACAGGTTTCATCACGGTCTTGTAGAGAGTAATTTTATTCCGTATGTTTAGTTTGGAGCGTCGGCCCGTGAGCCAATAGAATTTTTTTAGTTTGTCCTTTAGTTGCTTCATATTATCTCAGATGTATTTTTTCCAAGTTAGTCTCTTGTCCAGAGTCATGCCTAGGTATCTGACTGAGTCCTTGCTAGGAATTATTGTGTTGTTGATGGTGATCTGGGGGCAGGTCTGTTTTCGGAGCGTGAAGGTTACGTGTGAGGATTTTATTTCGTTAATTATGAAGCCCCATTTATGAAACCACTTTTCCATGGAGTCGAGACATCGCTGGAGGGTGGATGAGGCAATTGCCGTGTCTGCGTGGGTAGTTAATAGCGCTGTGTCGTCAACAAATGTCGCTATTGTTATCTCGTTTGGTATAGGTAGGTCGGCAGCGTAGATGGAATACAGTAGGGGTCCGAGGACACTACCTTGGGGTATGCCGGATTCTATTGGGAATGTTGCGGAAGTGGCGCCTAGGCATTTAACCATGAATTTTCTATTGGTTAGGTAGGATTTTAGGATGGAGTAGTAGGGGTCGGGTAAGATTTTTTTAAGCTTGTAAAGTAGCCCTTCACGCCATACTTTGTCGAATGCCTGTTGGATGTCTAGGAACACCGCTGAGCAATATTTTTTCTTTTCGAGAGTTTGGCTGATCGTATGGGTTATGCGATGGATTTGCTCTACTGTTGAATGTTGTTTTCAGAAGCCGAATTGGTGATCTGGGAATGTTTTCAAGTCCTCTAGGAGTGGAAGGAATCGATTCGTGAGCATCTTCTCGAATAGTTTAGACAGGGTAGATAAAAGGCTGATTGGGCGATAGGAGCTGGTTTCCTATATCGGTTTACAGTGTTTAGGGATGAGGGTGATCAGTGAGATTTTCCAGGCCTTAGGATAGTGTTCAAGGCGAAGGATAGCATTAAAGATCGATGTGATGAGTGCGATCCCTTTTATGGGAAGTTCCTTGATTGCTTTATTGCTTATTAGGTCGTGCCCTGCTGCTTTCCTGGGATTTAGGCGACTGATTGCTTCTATAGTCTCTGCAGAAGTGAAGGGTTCGGTAGGAGGCGACATTTGGAAGGGAGTCTGCAGGAATTCAGTAACGTCCGCGGCAGCTTTGGAGAAGTGGGGTTTGAATACTTTAGACTAGTATTTGGCAAACAGGTCGGCTTTTTCTATAGGGCTACGCGCCCATCCACCTTGCGGACGGCGGATTGGGGGGATTATTTGTGGGGGACGTGTGAGTTTCCTGGAGGCCTTCCATAGCGAGTAGTTGGAGTCGGTTGTGGGGGATAAACTGGCGAGATATTTTTGGGATATTTTGAGCTGTTTTCGCATAAACAGTCGTTTTTGTAATTTTTTATGGTTTTGGATAGCTTTCTAGTTGCGTTGTTTAGTTTGCGTTTGTCATCCGGTGTTCTGTGGGTCTGCCATACTCTTCTTAGTCTGCGTTTTTCTGCTATTTTTTTTGTATGTATTGGGGATATTCTTGTTTGCTGATGGACGTCTTTGTCGGTGTGGAGAGGCGGATGGCGTTTATTATGCTCGTGTTTAAGTATTTCGTGGCTGCTTCGATTTCTTTCTTAGTTTTTAGTGCAGTTAAGGCTGAAGTTGAGTGTGTAAAGACTTCTCTAAAGAGCTGCCAGTTGGTGTGTTGGTTGTGAATGGAGGTGTATTCTCGATGATTGCTGAACTGACTGTTGCTATCACGGGGGAATGATCAGAGGAGAGATCAGCCGAGGAGTTGATGTGGACGTGTCTTGATGAGATATTTTCAGTTACGAAGAAGTCCAGAAGGTCGGGTATTTTGTTAGTATCGGTGGGCCAGTATGTGGGTTCGTACGTGGTGAGGTAGTTGAGGTTGTTGGTTATTATGCTGTTTAAGAGGTTTTTGCCTGTTACTGTAACCAGTCTGCTGCCCCATTGGCTATGTTTTGCGTTATAGTCTCCTCCAGCTATGAATCTATTGCCCAGGGTGTCCAGGAAGTTATCAAAGTGCCCCATTGGGTGTGCTTGGCGTTATAATCTCCTCCAGCTATGAATCTATTGCCCAGGGTGTCCAGGAAGTTATCAAAGTCTTCTTTGGCGATGGAGTATCTGGGAGGGCAGAATACTGCTTAGGTGGTGATTGTACCATGACAGTCTTCTACTGCTACGTTTGTTGCTTGGAGGTAGTCTTTCTGGAATGATGGAAGTTCGTAGTGCTTAATACTTGCTTTGATTATGATTCCGGTGCCACCGTGGGCCTTTCCGCTGGGGTGTTGGGTGTGGTAGAATTTGTAACCATTTGCCACCGTGGGTCTTTCCGCTGGGGTGTTTGGTATGGTAGAATTTGTAACCATTTATTTTCAAGTAGTTTTTGTCGGTGAAGTGGGTTTCCAATACGAGCATTACGTCGATTTGCTGGTGTTTTAGGAAGAGTTGTAGTTCAATTTTCTGTTGCGCTAGACCGTTGGCGTTCCAAAGAGCTATGCGTCTTGGTTTTATTTTGCGTCGGGGCGTACTAATTTATCCATGATAAGTGTTAGTAGCGATAGCAAATTATTTATTTGCTCCGATTGTTTCTCTATTAGCTTTTCAAGCCTAGAGGAGTTGTCTGTGTTAGGAGAATTGGGGACACTTTTTTTTGGAAACATCCCTTTGGCTATTCGGGTTATTTTGGATGCCTTGTACTGCTTGAGCATAGGAGGTTGAGGTAGTGATGTATTTAGTAGGACTTGATATTTGGTTGGTTGAGGGAATTGGGGTAGTCGTGAATTTCGGCGGGCTGGGTGTTTGGTTGGTACCTCTTTTGCTCTGAGTTTAGGGCACGTGTTTGTGTATAAGGTTTTATAGGCTGAGCAGCCTTTATAGTTGGCCGGATGGTCACCTTGACAGTGGATGCATTTCGCTGGGGTTTCCGGTGATTTAGCGCACTGGTCAGTGGAGTGTGTGCCTGCACATTTAACGCAGCGGAAAGTATGGTTGCAGTATTTCTGCGTATGACCGTATCTTTGGCACCTTTTGCGTTGCACTATTTCTTTTTTCACAAGCGGTGGTTCGAATTTTACTATCGCGTTCATTAGGCGACTGATGTTGTAAATTTCCTTATTGTTAGGCCTTTGTTTTATGTCTATGAAAAATAAGGATAACGGATCTTTCGAGACTCTATGCCTTATATTACTTACGTTGATGACTTCGTGGCCGAGTTTTGGGAGTTCGTATTTGAGTTCGTCTATGTCTGCTGAGTGGTGGATGTTACGCAGGACCATCCGGAAAGGCCTTTCCTGTTTGAGTTGGTAGGTGTGGAAGTTGGCGTTCAGGGTCCTAAGTATCTTGGTGAGTTTTCTATAAGCTTCTGGATTCCTCGGCAGTATGTTTACTTTATTGTTATTTATCTTTAGGTTGTAGTCCTCCTTGGAGGTGTCACTCTCTAAGGACTTGATCATTGTCTGTATGTCGATGACGTCGTCCACAAATATTGGTGGGGGAGGGGACATTCTCTGTGATTGTTGGTTTGGCGGCGGGTCTGCGATTTCCGTGGCGTCGTTAGTGGATTGTAGTACGGCGTACCTATTGTGGGTGTTTATTTGTATCGTTGATTGTTCGTTCCGGGTGTCGATTGTGTATGGTTTTGCTGTTTCTATTTTCCGTTTCTTCGTAATATTAGCATCGTTGGTGCTGAGAGTTCTGCTACACTCCTGCCACGGGGAAGGTAGCGCGGGGTAGTTGCGAGTCTGCTCCGGAGAGCCTGGTCGCGATTGCTGGGCCATCATCGAGCTAGTTAATTCGGAATGAATAACTAGTCGTGAGGCTATGAGGCTAGTATTCGGGTTGGGGTTAGGTGCGTGGGATTTTCTTCTCCCTAAAGGGTAGGAAACACTTGGCTGTGTTCACTTTCGACGGTTGGGCGACACGTGTTGTTTTCGGACTTCACCGAGCACTAGAGACACGTCTGCACTCTTCGGCGCTCAACAGCGAACTGTAGAGGATAGTATTGGCAATAATCTTGTTAATAGTAATAGTAACTTAGTAATAGAGTAATATTCGTTGCGCTGTATATTTTTACGATGTCATGAAAGCAAAGTATCCTTCAGTTTTCTATAGAGTTTATCCCCTGAAAAGTGATGTGAAATCTGCCAGATTTGGGTCTTTCGCAGGAACATAGAAATCTACTGTTAGAGAAAGAAAACAAAATGTTTCACGTCGCGGCCAGTGTGAAATTCAACGAGCCCTTACATGTGGTCGTTAATGTGAATACGAAAGGTACTTTTTATGTTATCGAACTTTGAAACGATCTAAGTCATTCAGTTATCTTCCTCCACGTTAACACAGCTTATAGTAATGCGAATCTACATCAGATTAGAGGAAAAGTTTATTTATAAGCAAGGATAATTTATACGCAGACGCTGTTCCGACGTTTGCGAATATTATATTTATCATTGTAGCGTGAAGAATATGTTCACTTATCGTTGATTTTGCAGCACGAATTTGAAACCTTCAGAGGTGATCGACATGTGTGACATTCGACAAAACGTTGATCAACGCAATAGAAAAAAATATTTTAAAAGCTTAACCAAACACATACACATTCAGTAAGAATTTGGCAGAGCAAGTTGTATGAAGCAAGTGCAAAGATCTGCCAGTTGCGATAGTTCGGCCAAGCATAATTGGCGCCTCTTTGGAAGAATCATGTCTTGGTTGGATACAGAATATTTCTACTTTTACAGGTATTTTCATTGACCTTTCCCAGTAGGACTTGTTCGATACTCCTTACGTTTCCTAAAAGTGGAGTTAATCTGTTGGTTTGTGGGAAGCTAAATGAGAGGATTTCCACTAGATCATCATTATTATAGTTTAAACTTGTTGTTGCTCACAGTTACGAGCATTCATTCCTATCTATTTAGTGCTACATTTCTGCTAATCGGAAATCACAAATAATTTCTCAAATAATCTAATGCCAACAAGTACCTTTCTGCTAATCAGCAGAGGATGGGCAACAGCGGCACAGGGTAGGAGCGATACAAGATTGAATATAATGTCTGTCGATTTCGTAGTCGACACGATAATATTTACTGCATGACATGTCACGCTACATCATGATCATGAAGTTAAGGTTTACAACTGCATGAGTAACATATAGTCATTTAAGTAACGTTTATTGCGAATTTTTTTCAATCAATGCAACCCGATTGATCTAAAAGTTTCTATTTATTTAATTAACGTGTACAATGAAAGCGCAAACGAACGTAAAATACAAAAGTCCACTTTTGTTCTCAAGACGTTAAATTAGAAACATAGTGATGTAATATAATATTTATTTAAATTGCATAATATTTCCTGAACTACTCGGATAGTAAACTTTACATTAAGCGTAATTCGATTAATTGCACAAATTAATTAACTGCTTTAATTGACAAAATGGGGTCAGATGAAAGATGCTATGGTAAATTGTAGCATAGAAACTCCACTGAACGATACGCTATGGCATTCAGGTTGTCCAGTTATAGCTAATAAACATATTTACAACGTTCTAAGTGTAATTCCGCATGTTTTGCCTGCGTTTGTCATAGATGTCTTTTTAAGACTCCGAGGTAGTAAACCAATGTGAGTATTCTATCGATTCTCAAACAACGAGAACAATGTTTTTGGGATAATCTCTGACTTCATCTATAATGATAATTAAAAATGATATTTCAGAATGATGAAACTTCTGAAAAATGGCAATAAGCTGTTCAGCATATTTCGCCACGCATGAATGGACTTTCCAAAGAGATATCTGTTGCGACTTAGCGAGGAAAATGAAAATGTTGAACGACAGACTAGACGACAAACTAGATTTACGAAATATGGGTTGGGAGAAGTATGTTGGAATTTATCAGGTGGGAATTAAGAAATTTTTTCTGAAACAAGACTTTAACTCACTAGCCCGACAACGATTATCAAGGTGCGTATAACAGTATCCTCGAATACAAAAATAGGAACTAATATATGTCGGGTTAAGATTGGAATTTTGGGCGCGTAACAACTCTTTGCGTTTCACAAAGCCGAGATTATATTTACACGTATATACAAGACTATCACAAAGCTTAACATATAATAAGTCTAATGAATAATAAGTTTAACGAATAGTGAGTTTAATGAATAATATGATTTACGAATAATAAGTTTAATGAACACTATTAACAATGTTTTTGGGTTCAAACGAATCCACGGTCAACGGAATAACTCTTTTAACTAATTTTAGGCGCAAAATACGATTGTTGAAAATGCTCGATGTGTCACTCTCCAAGGCAATGGCATGAATGCCAGCCTCGTGGAGATTTTTCTCGCTGTACGATTGCATTTGTTTTCTATACTCGTTTGGAAGCATCGAGAAGGTTCCAAACGCCCGTTGCTAGGTAGTCTCTGTCCGAAGTTTAATACACACTCGTTGGAAGCATCGAGAAAGTTCCAAACGCCGTTGCTAGGCAGTTTCTGCCTGGAGTTTGATTATTAATACAATGTATGTCCCATTGTATCGGCACCTCCGAGGCAACATCACACGCGGCTAGGCCCGCTCCCGAGGCCGCATGCCACCACAACCACATTTCTCGGAAAACCCATACAACCACTCCAGACCTCCGTTAGGCAAAACGTCCATCCCGTGACCGTAGCTACGTTCGGCGACCAAGCGTCACCTCGAACCCAATCTCGCGATTACAAATCTCGAACAATTACAGCTATGATAAAATCTAGACTAGAGTACTAAAGGATGTTCCCAAAATTTCCAAGGAAAGGCTTCGGCTTTCCTTTCATCTCCGACATATAAATACATATATTTTCGGTTTTTTCGGATTGTACTGGATACATCAGATCATCAAAATATGCGGTATAATAATTTTGCTCTGGATAATATTGTGTTTTGTGTACTGACTATTTGAACGTAACCTTTTTCTCCTTTAAGCAAAAACAATATAAATACAATTATACGAAGATGGGGTTTATAATCCGTTTCATTTTGTCTTTTCATCCGCCCCATTCCTAAGTAGATTCATTTATGACATTGTTTAATAAGTGTGTATGTATTTATATGCACACGGTTTTTGATTTACAAACAATTCATACACGACGATTTCTTTGTTCCTCGATGTTTGAAATATAATAATATTTGTGAACGTTCACGCATCATCTTTAAGTGTGTGTTTAAAGTTCATTTCTGCATAAAAATTCTACGACATGTCTTTACGTAATGCTAAATAACAAAAGAATTATATAGAGAAAAATAGTAACCTTTACTACTAATTTGTATATTAATTCTGTTCACTGAAAATAAATATTTTTCCTTATAATGATAAAAACTTCTTTCATTCTCCACCAAACAAAAGTTAAGAGATTACTATGCGATAGCAACAACCACTTATCATTGAAAAGTCCTCTGAGCAATAAACAATGATGATAGAAAAAATATCTTTTAAAATAAGATAGTTCTAAAAGCTCACATTGGTTTCTGAATTGTTTGTTCACAAACCTTGTAGTTCTTTGACCAATCAGCGTTAAAATATATGACAATGTCACGTAAAATAACAAAGTAAAAAAAGGAATTTAAGGTAAAAATAAAAAAAGAAAACTTTATTTTTTTTCTAACATCAATACACTTCACAATCTACTTCCGAACTCTAGGCGTGACTTTCCAAGACTGACTCTTATGATTTTACTTTTGATCGGATTCAATTACTTTCTTTTGTCATCCCTCAACATCCCCACCTTCCATGCATTTGCTAGGCGTCCGCGATCGTTGCCACGTGCTCTTTCTTCTAGAACCTTCGATGGAAGGACTGTTGGGATGTTGATGGTTCATTAGGCACTTTAGCGATATACATCGTCGTCGAGTGCCGCCACATCTTTATCTCTATCGTCAGTCCGTCGGATTTGAAGTATGCCGGTCGTGACAACAACATCGTCGAAATAGGGAACAGACATGACAGTTAGAACTGGACAAAATACTACTTCACATAACAAGTAGTAAAAATGGGCACGCACCTACAATAACCTTATCATTCACATATGTTATCAAGATTATGAAGTTATTGTTAAGGAATAGAGAGGATTCGGAAATACATGTGGCGGCACTCGACAACAAATACCGCCACTCGACACTAACTTCTACCGGGTTAACGCCTTAGGTTACGAACGTTCGGGACCTGGGTTCGAATCCCATACGAACGTTCTGGACCCGGCTTCGAATCCCGGCGCCCGTAGTCTGATTTTTCTTCCATGGCACATATATGAGAAGAAAGCAGCAGTATATAGCGACGTCTATATCTTCAGTCAGCAGCTACAATCATCAGAGACAACACTTACACTTCATACAAATAGTTTACTTTATTTCACACACAACAGCTCTATATATATATTACACTCTGAAGACCTCGATAACCTTCTTACACGCATGCTTGTTGTCAACCGATTCTTCTAGATTCTTTTAACAGCATCCAATCGTCTTTTGTCTCAACTGAGACCTGGACACCCTCTGACGCTTACAAACACATTCACATGTACAGTGTAAATGTATCATCTACCTAACAGTTATATATTAGCCCTCGCTCGCTGTTCGTAATAAAATATATTCAGACTTCTTCTGTCGAGAAATTACTATTCACAGTCAGCTTATCGTACTCAAAATACTAAGGTTCGCGGACGATACGGCCATACTAGTGAGGCACGCAAATTCAGAAACGGCTGTCGCACTACTACAACAACACATTACAAAAATTGAAAAGTGGCTGCAAAACAAACAAATAAAAACGAACACTAGTAAGTGCAATCACATAACATTTACACTTAGAAAAGAAAAAACACCAGATATCCAACTGAACGGCGCCCGCATAGCACAAACAAAGCAAATCAAATATCTAGGAATACATTTAGACACACACCTTACATGGAAGCATCACATAAAATCAATAATAAACAGAATACGTGAAGAAAGGAAGCAGATGTACTGGTTAACCAATAGAAAATCTAAATTAAGCATAATGAATGAACTAAATTTATACAAAACAATAATCAAACCAATCTGGACATATGGAGTCCCACTATGGGGGACGGCAGCAATGAGTCACATAAATAAAATAGAAACAGAGGAAGCAAAAACTTTAAAGACAATAGTCTCCATGCTACGTCAGAAATGAAGATTTACGAAAAGATTTAAAAATTCCAACAGTTAAGGAGGAAATCGCTAGATATGCAAAAAAGTATAAAGAAAGACTTGTAACACACCCAAACCAGATGGTTGCTGAAACGAATAAAACCATAATAGAAAGAAGACTGAAGAAGAAGCATCCCGCAGACCTCACAATAGAAATAAAATAAACAACTTGGAAGATGGAACCCCGCTGGGGGTGGAAGCCCGCTGGGGGTAACCATCCACATGTTATATAATTATACCACTAAGCTATAATATTTTACCAAATGTCCTACTGGACAAATTGTAAAATTTTAATTTAATTAATTAAAAAAGAAGAAAAAAATATTTATACCGAACCGTTTCCGCCGGCCAGCGAAAGTTATTAGACATTTGGAAAAATACCTTTCAGTACAAATGAACCGTTTCAACCAAAAGCAAAATGAAGTGCCCCGAAGGTCTCTTTGGCGCTGCTTAACACGAGAATTCCTTCTAAGCGATTTTTCGGGGAAATGGAATGAAATGAAGCTAATTGTTACGCCGGGCGACTCTCTGCCTGGCTCAGGTCACACACCGCGGGTCAGACGGACACCAGATGTCTGTTGCGTCGCATGGAACATCTGCATTCCCGCCGACGCTGCCTAGCATCCAGCGGCCCATCACCAGCCTGCCAGACCCTCAATAAACTCAAGGACCCACCATAAAACGGCACTTTTGGCTGCATTGTTTCCACACGTTTGCCAGTCAACTAATGTCTAAAAGTATTTTCTGTTAGAGTTTGTAAGAGTTTCGGAGATGTCCTTGAGTTTATTAGACTTTCAAAATTCACGGAGAAAGCGGGTAGTCGCCGAACGGAAAACCGAACACATGGCCACCAGACACGACTGGTTTTCCCCAAAAATGAAGTCACCCCGTTCCACGCTGGTGGG
>NT_176732.1:18245-20775 GCF_000188095.3 Bombus impatiens
AGTTTTTCTCACGTACGATGCTTCCTACTAGCAACTTTCTATCGAGGGCGGTTAAGACCCTTCCTAGTCCACCAACCTTCGTTTGTCCAATCCGAGGCAATGTATACTGCCCTCACTTCCTGACCTAAAATGGCATGAACAAATCCGATGATCCCGTGCGCTAGACACACTCATCACTAGCTTTCCTCCGACACAGCATCGTCACTCATCTCCACTTCTTCTACATCGTTGGAAAAGTCAACTACTAAGTCTAACGCTAATGCCTATCGGGGCAATCTAAGCATAACGCGAGAGTCGGTCTCGGTATTGTCGAGCATGCATTTCCTCTCCTAAATATCTTATAGTGCCACTAATACATTAAATCCAATTATAAGAGCCCTGCTCTAACGTACCTATCTATCTTATCTTCGTGCAATAAGTGATTATCTATCTATCTATGCTCATCAGTGTAATCTAAGTGTTGGAAATATATAATTTATAATTCTGTGAATCACAGTGTTATACAAACTCAATCACCCCTTATATCTCAACGGAAATCAGGGGATCGATCAAGTTGTGGTGTCGATTGTTATAATCGTAACGGGAATTTGCGATTCCCGTTGACGTCTCTCCTAGAGACTACGTCTCCCCGCGATTGGTCGAATAAACACTAATATCGGAGCACTGTTGGATAAAAACAAAAGATACACGCGATGCGGAGGGAATCACTGACCATGCTGAAATAAAATGAAACTAACATAGCATAAGAAGGAAATACAAGTGAAATTTTAAAGAACATTATAGAAGGAAAAAGAAGAGATAGTAGAAACAAGGTGTTAAAGAAATTATGAAATATTAGGTTGAAATAGGATAAAATGAGATAAAGAATAATTGCAAAAGAAAAGCTAAAAGGAGGAGACACCATATTGCATAAGAAAAATTTAAGTAAACATAGGTCAAAGTTTCAATCATTTTCGAGATATTAACATCATACTGCGTTAACGTCATTGTGAAAATTAAATACACTTCGTTTTTCAAATATCTTAAGAAAAAGTGGTCCAAGAAAGCACATTCAGAACGCGTATTCAGTGGTTTATGAATACTGAGGCAAACATCGTACGCGACACGTAGGAGTCAGCTTTTTTTTTTATTTATTTATTTGGATTTTACAATTTGTCCAGTATGACATTTGGTAAAATATTATAGCGGTATACTAATATAACATGTGGGTGGCTACCCCCAGCGGGGTACCATCATCGTGTTTGTTAGGTTACGTCCTTTGTGAGATCTGTTGGGTGCTTCCTTTTTAATCTTCTTTTTATGCTTGATGTGTCGACCGTTTCCGCTGCTAGCCGGTTGTGGTGCGTTGCTATTCTTTCTCCGTACCTTCTTGCACTTTTGTTAATCTCCTCCTCGACCGTTGGTATTCCCAGGTCTTTCCGAATGTCCTTGTTCCTAACGTACCATGGCGCGTTTACTATTGTTCTGAGTATTTTCGATTGCGTTGTCTCTATTTTGGTTATATGGCTCATTGCTGCTGTTCCCCATAGTGCTATTCCGTACATCCAGATTAGTTTTATGACCATTTTATATATTTTTAGTTTGTTTTCTATGCTTAGTTTGGATTTTCGACTTGTTAGCCAGTACATTTGTCTCCTTGTCATCTGTATTTTGTCTATTGTTGCTTTAATATACTGTTTCCATGTGAGTCGTGAATCTAAGTGGAGTCCTAGGTATTTGACTTGCCTTGTTTGTATTAAGTGTGTGCCGTTTAGTACAATGTTTGATGGTTTCTGTTTCCGCAGTGTGTATATAATGTGTTTGCATTTTTCGGGGCTTGCTTTGATTTGTTTTGTTTGAAGCCACTTTTATATTTTTGTGATATGTTCTTATAGTAATGTAACTGCTGTTGCAGGGTTAGTGTGCGTGACTAGTACAGCTGTGTCATCCGCGAATGTCAGTATTTTGCTGTTGTTAGTTGTTGGTATGCTGGCCCTGTATAATGTGTATAAAATTGGTCCTAGGACGCTTGCTTGCGGAACTCCTGCCTTGATTTCTTTAGCTTCCGAGTGTGTGTTTTTGATTTTTACTATGAAGCTTCTGCTGCTTAGGTATGATTTGATTAGTTGGTATATCTGCTCCGGTAACTATTTCCTGATTGATTGTAGTAGGCTAGTGTGATTTATTTTATCGAATGCTTTTTCGATGTCCATAAAGAGTGCCGCGCAGTATTGTTTTGTTTCCAGCGCCTGTAGGATTTCATTGACGAGTCTGTGCGTTTGTTCTATTGTGGAGTGTTTGTTTCTGAATCCGAATTGGTGGTCCAGTATTAGATGGTTCTTCTCTATTATTGGTTTTATCCGGCCGTAGATTATTTTCTCTAGTATCTTAGAGAACACCGGAAGTAGCGTGGTCGGTAGGATTTGGTTTCGTGTGGGTCCTTGCCTGATTTGGGTGTCATTATGATTTGTGTCAGTTTCCAAGCTTTTGGAAAGTATTGTAGTCTTAATATTGCGTTTACTATTATTGTGATTTGTCTTATCGCTTTTGG
>NT_176732.1:21445-32133 GCF_000188095.3 Bombus impatiens
TTTTTGTTGTTTTCTTTTTTTTTTTTTTTTTTTTGTGGCTTTCCATAGGGAGTAGTTGTCCTGTTGTCCTGTGTTATCCTGTTGCGTGTGGAGATCGTTGTGTGTCCCGTTACGAAGCGGCGGAAAAAGTTTGCCTTGAAGTTGCTTTCTTACTAGACAGCCTTTGTAACTGGCTGGGTGATTTCCACCGCAATTGCATTTTACGTCGTTTATTTTTCCCGTGTGTGGGCAGTTCGCTGTTAGGTGCTTTTCTGCGCATTTGACTTACGCCGGGTTCCTGTTGCAGTAATTTTTAGTGTGTCCATGGTGGCTCGACTGTGATTGGTGTGTTTAAGATTTTTCAATATCGAAAATTTCCTTGTTGTTATTTTTAGGTTCTAATTGTATTAAGAATAGCGGTAGTGGTTGCTTGGTATCGTACCTTGTAATATTGTTTATAGTTCTTGTTTGGTGGCCCATCTTTGCTAATTCGACACTTAGTTTTTTTGTGTCGATTTTTGGGTGCAGTCCTCTTATAACTACTTTGTAGCTCCTTTCCGTTTTGAGCTGGTACGTGTGGTATATGGCATTTTCCCCCCTTAATTCTTGTATAACTTTTCTGTAATCTTCTGGTGTGTTTGTTTGGATTTTTATTTGTTCTAGTTTTGTTTGTTTTATTGTGTAACTATCATTTCCAATAATATTGTTAAGTTGATCAATAAGCGGGTCTATTATTTGCGCCTCAACAAATATTGGTGGTGGTTTTGTGATGTGTGTTGATTGGATTGTGGTGTTGCTTGTTGGGTCGTCGTCTGATTCTTCTGTTAGCGAGCTGAAGGAGTTTCTTAGCGGTAATTCTTGCAGCCATCGCTGCTTTTCCATATCTGGGTTGGCTGTTATTTTTCTTTTTTTGTTATAGCTGGCTACCTTCCAGCTTTCGTCCTGTTGAGTTGTGGCTTTGTTGTTTTCCATGTCGACTTCTATTGTGGCTGAGCAGTCCTTGGTTTGTTGGTTGACTTGTTTTTTATTGTATCTGTTGTTTTGTGTATGTAATATTGTTCTTGTTTGTTTATAATTCTTATCCATATTTGGGAATATTTTCCATAGTTGGTTTGCTAGTCTTCTTGATATAGGACATGGGTTTCCACCGTTTGGCTATAGGCATAACCGTTCGTAGTTTTCTCTTCCCCACTTGCCGCACTTTCTCCGGAGCACTGTTTCACACGCCCGTTTAGCTCGGCTGCTCGGGTAGAACTCATATATAATATTGATTACGTATAAAAGAAACCATGAAATGATAGTGAAGAGATTATGTATTTGCGTAATTATTTTGTTAAATTTAAGTAAAATTAAATTTAAGAAGAATCATCGATTATAGATTATACTCATTGTTATTTATTGATGTTTACTCATTGAAATCTTTAACGACATATCGGAAATATGCTTCCTTTTGACTCCATAAATAATTAATGAATAACAGCATATATAAACAATGTTTATACAGATTTCATATACGCACCGCAATCGTCTTGTCCATAGGTGCACAGAAAAATCACATACGCACATTTTTCACGCTAATTACTGATTACTACATATTACAATATTCATATACATATACATAAAATAAGAAATGAAAAAGCCAAAGGAAATGGCGAAAAGACTGTTTAAACTTATACTCGAAGTTTTAATTAAGATATCCTCTCTTGGAGTGATGTGTAATGACACAAATTAATGTACAGCCATATGAAAAATTATATTGTTACCTGACGCTACCTGACGCTCCTGACAGCTAGCGGCCCACCTACTGTAACTTCGACCAATCGCGAGGAGACGTAATCGCGAGGAGAGACGTCAACGGGAGTCGTAAATTCCCGTTACGATTATAACAATCGACACCACGAATTGATCGATCCCCTGATTTCCGTTGAGATAATAGGGGTGATTGAGTTTGTATAACACTGTGATTCACAGAATTATAAAATATATATTTCCAACACTTAGATTACACTGTCGAGAAGAGATAAATAGATAACAACTTGTCGCACGAAGATATGATAGACATGTACGCTAGAGCAGGGCTCTTATAATGGAAGTTAATGTATTAATGGACGTAGTACTATAATATATTTAGGAGAGGAGATGTATGTTCGACAACATCGAGAACCGACAAATAGTTTGCGTGAAGTATGCGACTCTCGCGTTATGTGTAGACTGCCGCGTTAGGCGTTAGTTTTAGACTGACTGTCGCTCTTTTTCTAATACGGACGAAAAGTTCGGTATGGGTGTGCCCCTGTGCCTAAAGAACGCGGATTCGTTGTTCCCACTTTCGTTAGAAAAAGTTCGGATTCTCCTAATAGGCGCATACCCGCTTTCTCCGTGTTTTAAGTGCGCCTAATAAACCCACGGACCTCTCTAAAAACCGACTGTGTTTCGAGAATATTTTTAAGCTTTAGAAATTCTTCAAGACAAACGGCTTGAAGACACATGGCGATACAGGGCTATTCGATATTTCCTAATGGGAGCATACCCGCTTTCTCCTTGTTTTGAGTGCGTCTAATAAACCCAAGGACCTCTCCAAAACCGACTGTGTTTCGAGAATATTTTTAAGCTTTAGAAATTCTTCAAGACAAACGGATTGAAGACACATGGCGAAACAATACAGGGAAGTGAAAGTTATGGTGGGTCCTTAGGTTTATTGAATGACGTTACGCAGGCCGGTTGCTGTCCGGTCGCGCGGGCTGGCGTGCAGATGTTTTAGGCGGCGTAACACCTACAGTCATCTCGACCCTCAATAAACTCAAGGACCCACCATAAAACGTTAACTTTTACCTTCATTGTTTCCACATGTTTGCCAGTCAAACTGTCTGTCCGGAAGGAATTTACTTATTTATAATACTTACGTACAAATTATACTTATCTATAATAAGTAATAACTTATTATAAATAATTAACCATGTTACTGCGCCACACCAGAAAAACTACTGAAAATTCTCAACGCGAGAATTGATTGTAATTTTAATAAATATTAAAAAAAAAACTGTTTGTCCGGAAGGAATTTACCATTCGGTATTCGGAAAAGTCCTTGAGTTTATTAGGCTCTTAAAAATCACGGAGAAAGCGGGTAGTCACCGAATGGGAAAACCGAACACATGTTTACCGAAAAAGACTGGTTTTCCCCAGGAACGAAGTCACCCCCCGATCCACGTTGGTGGGAGACTTCCTCATATCCATTTTCATTAGCATGGATCATAACCAAACAGCATCGCGGATCGTTACCCTCACTTCCTTGACGAGAAGTATGATCAACGAATCCGCGTTCTTCGTTCAAAGCGCACGCCCACACCAAGCTTTCCTTCGGAAAAACAAGAGTGAATCGGACAGTCTATCAACGCAAGCAGTTCAAGATCCTCAAGGCAGTCTATCAACTCAAGTCAGACCATCAACTCAAGGCAGTCTCTCAACTCAAGTCAGTCTGTCAACTCAAGGTAGTCTATCAACTCAAGTCAGGCAGTTTATCAACTCAAGTCAGTTAGTCTCGATCAAGCATCTTATCAAGCAGTCAACAAGTCGAATACAGTCAGTCGACACAGTCTATCCGAGCAGTCCTTTTTCTTCACGAGTAACATAGGGCTCGCGAACGGTGAGTTCCTAGGCCTTACAATTTTTGCTCTAATCAACTCGTCTATTCTCTCACGCACTATCCTCCGCTCTTCTTCGCTAAGTCTGTAAGGACTTCTTTGCACGGTGACATTAGGATCGATTAACCGTATTTCTAACTAAGCCCGTGCTTACGCGAGTACATGAGAAGCCCGTAATGAACGAATCTTTGAATTTTTCGAGAACAGAAATTAACGGACTTTTATCGTTACCAATCACATCAGTGTCAGCCGCATTAATATCGGTCTCGCCTTCGGGGGTTTTACTACAGGCGTTAACTATCTTTGTTTTACAAATATCGACACTATTTCGTGTAATATATACGTCAAAACCCTGGCTTAAAATCTCGCGACCAATCATGATATCATAATTCAAGTAACTATCGGCAAGAACATGGAAAGTTGTCTCCAATGTAAAACCGTTAATGCATACAGTGGATAAGATCTGGGATGTACTCTTAACACAGGTGTTTCCTATTCCTCGCATTACTACTATATCAGTCGTCCTCTTACCGGAGAATTTCGAGGCGGCAGACTCTTTAATTAATGAGCATTCGGTTCCGGAATCGAAGTAAGATGGGAACGACTCACCCAGATGACTTAGGTTACCAGCTGGGGACTCCACCGCGCAGGAGTTGTCTAGACAGACGTTCATTCTTGGTACCGACTTTTGTGTCCTGTCGTAGCGGGCAGTCAGGTGCGATATGGCCCTCCGCCTGACACTTGAAGCAAACCACCTGGGACGATGCGGTCGGTCGGCTTCCTTCCTGGCGTTGTGTACCCTTCTGCTGTTGGCTACGTATCCTCTTCCTACACTCCGCGAGTTTATGTCCTTGTTTACCACAGTAAAGGCACCACGGGTGGCGGGCCGATAAGTTGCGTCGTTTGGCCTTAGGTTCTCCCGATGGATTATTTGACGAAGGTACTGGCCTCTTCCTCGCGCGAGAGAAGACTCGCATTTCCTTATGAAATTGATCTCGGGTCCGAATATCGTCCGTGAGTGCTATCCTTTCGACACGCTGGTCATGCCAAATCAGTCGCAGTAAGACGGCGGCGTTGATTATTTCGACGCTGGTTAGATTTTCCCATTTCGCTGACAGAAGGGAGTGGAGACGATTACCAAAAGCAGCCGTGGTTTCGTCCTCCAGTGGTGATTCGTTGAGCATCCTAATTAGCGCAGAGGTTGCCGTCACCGTGCAACCATAATGAGCAAGAAAATGTTCCTTAAATTTTGTCCAAGTAAGACCGTTGACCGGGACTTGCCTAAGCCACCCTGCCGCAGTACCCGCTAAAGCACGACTTATAGCAATATATAACTCGTAGTCTTGTAGGGACACTTAATCGCACTAGCAGTCGCACACTACGCAGCTGGATCGGCGCTCGCGTTTCCGGGGTTAAAACGTGGTAGCGCTAGATTTACAAGTTCCGCACTCGGTCTTTGCTCCTTCTGCTGAGTCAACCGGTCCACGATTTTCGTGAGCTGTTTCATGGTTATACATGGGCTTGATCCCACTTCTGATGTCGGGGTGTCGTTGAGGATAGGGTTATTGGTGTTTGATGAATCTTCATTGAAATTAGCCATCGTTGCGGTATAACAAAGGTACGGTTTATTGACACAAGTATGGATAACACAGATTCGACAATCTACCACGGCGGTTAGGCGCTCGCGACACTAGTGACAATGGTCCCAGGTTCGATAACGAATCCGCGATAGATGGACGTTCTCGCAAAATCTAAGTCTGACTCTTTGTTGGTAAAACGTGAAAGT
Organism: Bombus impatiens; assembly: GCF_000188095.3. Classification (NCBI taxonomy): domain Eukaryota; kingdom Metazoa; phylum Arthropoda; class Insecta; order Hymenoptera; family Apidae; genus Bombus; species Bombus impatiens. The sequence continues at coordinate 26,849 of NT_176732.1, forward strand.
AATTACTGATCGTAAAGACGTTACTCTTGCGACGGGATCGCAAGAAGGAAATGAATTTCCGTTCCGATGATGCCATAGAGGAAAACCATAATGAGGTGTGTCTAAGGACACGAGATCATCGGATTCGTCGAGGATAATCTTCGTTCAGAAAGTGAGAGAAATTGGCGTTGCTGCTAATTGGTCAATCTCCATATCGGTGGTTAGAAAAAGATGCTAGCCGCCCTCGAGGGAAAGTTGCTAGTGCGAGACGCCGCTTGTTGAGAAAATAGATCTCTCCTACCTTCCCGTAGTTGGGACAAAGACTGTTTGTCTGCTTGAAAGACTTTGGTTAACTAAATCTTGAGATTTATAACGGGCCTTCGGGCTAGCTGAACATGTACTGCGGAGACGCATCGACATCTGGCAATCATCTTACTCGAAGAATAGGGTCTGCGTGTGGCGAGCCACGGGACAGAAACCGTCGGAATGTTTACTGCCGCGTGCCGCTACAAATATTTCTTTTAAGGAGAGCTATACAATTACTCCATGCCTTTGTTAGACAAAGCGTTCATCCCGTGACCGCGGCTGCGTTCGGCGACTGGCTGTCGCCTCGAGCCCAAGCTCATTATCACAGCTCTCGAACAATTACAATCGGATTGAATAACTACAATTGTTTAATTACAGCTATAGTAGATTTTAGATAACAATGTTGCGGGATTATCCAAAGGCTCTGGTGTCCTTTCATCTCCGACATATATAATAATCTGTTAGTAGCAGCGTTATCTTCAATTTAATTACCCTTATTATCCCACGAGAAATAAGGGATCGAACAATTCGTGGCGTCGATTAGTCAATCGTAACGGGAATTTACGACTTCCGTTGGCGCGCTTCTTCGAGATCGCATCTTCCCGCAAAAGTGCGAAAACAATATTTACTGCTTGAATAGCTCTTTCAACTTTTCACATTTTTTAATTGAAGTCTTTCATGTAGAAGAAATATTTTTAAATTACAATGGAAGCACCATTGATATAACGCAATTATTTGCTTCGTGCAAAACGGAACCATTACTGAAGAATTATGTTTCTCTTCGTAAAGATTACCTGTAGAGTTGGTTGAAAAGTAATAAATAAAAAAATTTCACCCATAACGAATTTTGTACATTATTTTCAAAGTTTCTCCACTTAATATTTGTTATTCCATGGCAAATATTGGGTCAGAAAGTGTGAAGATTCTGAAACATGGATGCAATTACTAAAGAAACAAATTAAAATAGAATCAATAAAGGACTGAGTAAGACGAGTTCTCTCGAGGAATTCTACGCCGGTAGTGTGATCCTTGTGACTGGAGCAACCAGTTTCGTTGGAAAAGGACTCCTGGAAAAACTTATCCGCATGCGTCCACGCATCGCTGCCATTTTTCTACTATTTCTGTATCGAATCAGGAAATGGTTCTTCCAAGGAGACACCAACTATACTTGGCCACACTATCGCAACTGACAGATTTGCTCTGCCAAGATGTTACCGAATGTGTATGTGTTTGGATAAGTTTTTAAAATATTTTTTCCTGTTTCGTTGATCGACGTTTTGTCGAATTTGTCACACATATCGATCACCTCTGAAGGTTCCGAGCTCATGCTGCAAAATCAAGAATTAGTGAACATATCCTTCACGCTATAATTGCAAATACAATACTCGTAAACCATGGAACAACGTTTGCATGTAACTTATCCTTACGTATAAACTTTTTCCCCGATCTCATGTAGATTCGCATTACTATAAGCTGTGCTAATGTCACGTAAAGTAAAAAAGGAAATCGAAGATGAAAAGAAAAATAAAATATAAAAAAAATAAAAATAGAATTTATTTTTTAACACTTGGTTTACACTAATTACGAGTTGCTTCTAAAATCCAGTCGTGACTTTCCAAGACTGAAGCTCTTACAATTTGACTTTTGATCGGATCTATTTATTTTTCCTTTGTCACCCCTCAATATTCTCACTATCGGCGTCCGCGACCGTTGCCAAGCACGCCTTCTTCTCGAACATTCGGCGGAAGGATCGTTGGGATATTGATGGCGCATTAGGCACTTCGGCGACATACATTGTCGCCATGTGCCGCCACATCTTTACTCTGTCATCAGACCATCGGATTGGAAGTGTGCCGGTCGTGACACTAAGGTGGATAAAGCTAATTGGATGCTTCAGTTCGTTCCAAAGTTAGATGACTCAAGAAGTACCTTTCGCATTCACATTAACAGCCACGTGCAACGGATCCTTGAATCTCACAGTGGCAGCGACGTCAAAGACTTTGCTTTCTTTTTCCAACAGCAAGTTTCTATGTTCCTGTGAAAGGCCCAAATCCAGCAGACTCACGTCACTTTTCACGGGATAAACTCTGACAAGAACTGAAGGATACTTTGCTTTCATGACATCGTAAATCTAAGTGTATTTTCGACCAATCGGGGGGGGGGGCCAATCGCGAGAAGAAGCATTAACGGGAGTCGTAAATTCCCGTTACGATTATAGCAGTTGACACCACGAATTGATCGATCCCCTGATTTCGGTTAAGATAATAGGGGTGATTCAGTTAGTATAACACTGTAATTCACAGAATTATAAATTATATATTTCCAACACATAAATTACACTGTTGGGTAGGTATAAATCGTAGATAACAACTTGTCGCACGAAGGTAAGATAGATATGCACAATAGAGCAAGGCTCTTATAGTTAAATTTAGTATGTTAGTGGACGTAGCACTGTAGGATACTTAATAGAGGAGGTGAATATTCAACAATACCGAGAGCCGACTTAGATAGTTGACGTGAATTACGCTCCTCTAGGGTTATGCTTAGACTTAGACGTAGGCGTTAGGTTTTGTACTCAGTAATTGACTTTTCTAGCGGCGTAGAACGATGAGTGTGTCTAGCGCACAGGACCATCGGATTTGTTCATGACATTTTTGGTTAGGAAAGTGAGGGCATTATACATTGCTTCTGACTGGATAAATGTAGATTGGTGGACTAGGAAGCCCTCGATGCAAAGTTGCTAGTGGGAAGCATCGTACGTGAGAAAAACTAACTTTCCCGTGTCAAGCTGTAGAAAATAATTTGGCAAAATGATGGGTCTGAAGGACCTTAGCTAGGAAAGTACTGGGATTTATGATGGGTCCTTAAGACTATTGATGGTACGCAGCAAGGATAAGCGGACATCTGGTGTTCGTCTGGCCCGCAGTGGTAGGCCTGGTCTAAGTAGAGGGTCGCCCAACGTAACACTGAGCACGACAAGCTACAATCTGAATTCCAGAAAAGGAAGTAAAGTTAATCAATTTGGCTCCTGGCAAGCTTAAATATTGAAAGAAGCAAAAATAATATTACGAACAGGATTATCTATGACTAGATTAAAAATACTTCTCAGCTTCGCAATGACTACTGTTTTTCTGAACATGATATTAACTCTCGACCCATTCTTTATTTAAATGCAAAAGCTGACTGACTCTCGACTGATCTTTACTGACTGACTTTAACTGACTCTCACAAAATTTCAACTAATTAACTGACTTATCTGAGTAGCTCTTATCTCTAAGTGGCCACCTTTATTTATACTAAGACTATGGAATAATTGTCACGTGACGGTCACAGGGTTTTGGTACGTAATTACTTCTGCGGATGCTGCAATCTTTGTTTCTGCAGGTGTTCTAGAAATATTAGGGTTTCAGCTGATGTCGCTTTTGTGGAAATATTATTTAAATTTCCGTTTTTTACTAGTTTTTACTAGTCCTTGCATTCTTCCTGCAGTATTAGTTTCTGCTGATGATAAGTCGCTCTCTGGTTCACATATGCGCGGTTAGCTTGCTGATGCCGATACTTGATCCTTTGGCGCGTGCTAGTTGTTTATCTCTGTTGATGCTGTGTGACAAGGTCGTAGCATCTCATCACCCATTATCTGCTTATTATACAGTGTATTGTGGTGGGGATAGCGCGTGTGTCACTTAAGAGACACAAGAAATTGCAAAATTAACACATCACCGATGATCTCCACGTGTCGCAGTTCGAACGTTTCACAAGTAAGGTAAAAACTTTGAGCTTTAGATATGGTAGTAAAATTTATTGTACGAATCCAACAGAGTGACGGTTCAGAGTGTTATAACAAAAAAGATGTCGAGTGCTGATTTGGAGGGTTCGTATATGTTACGCAACGAGGCTTACTATAGGCCGCACTACATTGTCGCAGACAAATCGTCTTATATGACCGACGAAAAAATATACAATGTAGCGACAAGTGCATAGTTGTCATCAAGATTGATTTTTGAGTTAAAGATCTCAGCTTATCGCGGGTTTTTACTAATATTTGCGGAACGTTACGACCCTTTTTTCTCTGTGTTTCCTATATCTCGGAAACTAAAGTCGAGCGATGTATTTATAAGAATATGTTTTTCATGATAAGTTATACAACATATTTAAAATTTATCGAAATCGAATGCTTAGCCTCGTTTACGCATAACTACCTTTGATGTATGTATTATGTAACAAAATCAGAATTTAATCTCATTGCAAGAAAATTGTTGATTTAGTACAGATGTCTTGAAAGAATATTACGAAACTTCTACATTATAAATATTATATTACGTCTAACGTCATCTACATGATATATGTATGTGCATATTAATGATGTATATATGCATATAAGTTTTTTTATCACTAACATTTAGATGTTAATGAGAAAATGATACATAAAGATGTCTGGAACTGAATAATTTATCCTTTATTTGCGAATACATTTTAGTACAAACCTACATCGTTTGTAACATAATTATTATGCAGTATGTAGTAAAGTTGGCCGGGCCCGTCGGGAGGATAGGCCCGCTTGTGGAAGGATATCGCTGGGGTCTTAGCCCCGAGACTAATGCGTCTGTTCAACGCCTGTCTCGGGGCAAATTCGCCGCTTCGTGGAATGAGGGGCAGATGGTCCTGCTACCGAGGCAGGGGCACTCTTCGGACACGTCTTCCACCTTCCGGCCGGTGTGCCTTTTGGGCGAGGCTGGCAAGCTGCTGGAGAGAGTGTTGGCTGCCCGCCTAGAGTCGCATTTATCCCGGAGTGTTCCCGGAATGCACGACGGCCAGTTCGGCTTCCAGTTCTACGACCGACGCTGTCGCCCGTGTCCGCTCCCTTGCCGAGAGGGCCGGGCGGCGTGGTTACATAGCGTTGGCCATGTCGCTGGAAGTGGTCACCACCTTCAACAGCATCCCCTGGGACAGGATATGCCGGGCCCTCAAATTCCATCGGGTACCCGCATACCTGCGCGGTG
>NT_176732.1:32145-32964 GCF_000188095.3 Bombus impatiens
TACCTGCGCGGTGTGGTCCGGGCGTTCCTCCGGGACCGGAGTATCGTCTACGCCGTCCGGGGCGAAAGGATGACTGGGAGGGCGGTGTATCGCGGGCTCCCGCAGGGTTCGGAGTTGGGTCCGTTACTGTGGAACATAGCGTACGACGGGATGCTTCGGACGCCGATGCCAACGAACTCGATACTGGCGTGCTACGCAGACGACACGCTGGTGCTGGTCTGGGGCATGGCGTGCGTCTGGCAGAGCTGGCGAGATCAAGGGATTGGGACTGAGGGTATCCCCTGAGAAGTCCGAGGCAATGTGGTTTTGCCGCAGGGCCGATCATGGGCGCCTCCCGCGGGTTATCGCCTGAGGTTGGAGGAGGCTGAAGTCGAGGTCGGAACCGGCAAGAAGTATCTGGACCTGACCTTCGACAGCCACTGGACCTTCGGCGCTAGCTTCGAGCTCCTGGCATCGTCCGTCGAGGCGACGGAGAACGCCTTAAGACGTTTGCTGCCATGGCTGGACGGGCCCGGCGTCAGAGTACGCCGGCTGTAGCTGGGTAGGCCCGACGTCGGAGTGCGCCGACTGTACGCCGGCGTGGTACGATCGAGGCTCCTCTACGGAGTTCCGATCTGGGCGGAGGACCTGATGGCCAGCTGTCGCAGTCTCCTAACGGTCAGAAGGCTGTACCGGACGGTGGCCATCAGGGCAGTGAGGGGCTTCCGCACCATTTCAGCGGCAGCAGCGGCGGTGCTCACCGGGGTTTCCCCGTTCGATTTGCAGGCCCTAAGGTGTCGCGAGATTTATCTCCACACTCGGGGTTTGTTGGGCGGGGTC
>NT_176732.1:32990-41638 GCF_000188095.3 Bombus impatiens
GCCGACGTTAGGGTTCTGGCTCGATGGGCTTTGCTCAACAGATGGCGCGCCAGCCTCGACATAATAGTGTAATTAAATAAAATACCGCTTCTGCCCGCCTTTGATTCTATGGTTGCTCGCTTTCCGTCAGCTTACCATTTTCCACGCTCTACCAGCGCATTCAATGCTGCTCTCGCTCAGAATTGTCATTCATAACATTTATTAATAAATTGCGAAACAGTGCAACACATCCCGTAATATTCAATACATATGTATATTGTACAGGGTGTGCAGAGAGTAAGTGTAAAAAGAATCAGTCGTATCGTAATTTTACTCTTTCGGATCTCCGAAGATTTGTAAAAAATAAATTGTTAATGAACGATGTTTCGACCGTTCGCGGAGAGACGCGATCGCGAGATAGCACGTCAACGAGAGTTGTAAGTTCCCGTTACGATTAAATAATCGACGCCACGAACTGATCGATCCCCTTATTTCTACTATGATAATAAGGGTAGTTCAATGAAATTACACAAATTTAACACAAATAAATTAATGTTTATTTCAACAACTCATTAACTAGAGAGATATAAATGGAACAAAAATGTAACTGCGTTTTTGTTGATGAGTAAAGCGCGACGTATGATATGTGTTGACGGTTCAACTTCTAAAAGTTCTGATCGCCCTTCGATCTTTTTCGTCTTTTCTGGAAGACGACCCCTCACTACGGTCGAATTACGCCACATTCTTTTACGCGAGGTAAAATAACGGCAGCGAGTCGACGTTTCTGGAAGTTGCCCTGCTTAATGAACCATGCGCTTGCCATTATAATGTTTATTTGTCGGACAGACGCAACGATCCGTCTGTGACATTGTAGTGCCACGATCGACGGTTAAGAATATGGCCTATGGCAAGCCGCATGGCGTAACAAACGATCTTGACCACGAAATTCAAGGTCTAACATTTTTATTGCTATGTACTCCATTCGTCACGAGGAAGAAGAGTCTCAAAAGAATCATGGATCGCAAATGACCCCTTCTCTGAGGAACAAATGTTAAACTTCATATTGACATTTACTTTTACTAAGAAAAATATCCTACTATCGATGAAGCTGTAGAAAATTGTACGTATGTCAGAATAAAAAGAATAACGAAACACTTTTACATGTAGAGAAAAGGTTGCCAACGATACGATTTACAGTGACAATGTGATCTTGGTGAGCAAGAACTTAATATTGCGAAGTTTAAATCCGTATCAAATGACAAATCGGCTGTGCATTCCTAAAGAAGAACAGATTAATTGTCGCCTTTACTCAAGAATGGAATTATGTGCCAGCAACAATGACATGTGCATTATATTTGCGATTTTTATGTTGACGACTTCGTAGAAAATTTAAAGCAGTACAAAGTTAAATCAAAGGTGTAAACTCTGTCTATTTCAAACACGATTGTTCACGATTCATGTCATAATCGACAAGTTCGTCAAGTTTTGAATGAAACGTTTGCATTATTGCGAACAGAATGCAGACCCGCTCCTCATGGGGAATCCCGTTCTCCATATTCGACACCACTGGACGTTGCTCAGAATAAAATAAAAACTGCATGTAATTTATGAAATATAAAAAGGTCATAATGCTTGTTAGTTTCAATAAATTCTCGAACGATAGCAATAATGGTTACTACTATCGTAGATTTATGTGTTAAGGAACGTTAATGTCGGCCATCGTAATAAAAGAAAATAAAATTGCAGAATATAAATAAGATATTTACATTAACTAAGGAGGAAATCATATATATATGTCGAAGACGAAAGAACACCGGAGCCTTAGAATTTTGGATAATCCGCAATATTGTAATCTAGAGTCTACTATAGCTGTAGTTAAACAATTGTAGTTATTCAATCCGATTGTAATTGTTCGAGATTTGTGATAATGAGCTTGGGCTAGAGGCGACAGTCAGTCGCCAAGCGTAGCCCCGGTCAAGGGAAGAACGCTTTGTCCAGCAAAGGTATGAAGTAATTCTATAGCTCTCCTTAAAAGAAATATTTGTGGCGACGCGTGACAGTAAACGTTCCAACGGTTTCCGTCCCGTGGCTCGCCACACGCAGACCCCATTCTTCGAGTAAGATGATTGCCAGATGTCGATGCGTCTCCGCAGTACATGTTCAGCTAGCCTGAGGGCCCGTTATAAATCTTCAGATTTAGCTGACTAAAGTCCTTCAGACAGACAAACAATCTTTGTCCCAGCTACGGGAAGATACGAGAAACCTATTTTTCAACGAACGGTGTCTTCCACTAGCAACTTTCCCTCGAGGGTGGCTAGCATCTTTTTCTAACCACCGATATGAAGTTAGACCAATTAGCAGCAACGCCAATTTGCCTCACCTTCTGAACGAAGGCTATCCTCGACGAATCCGATGATCTCGTGTCCTTAGACACACCCCATTATAGTTTTCCTCTGTGGCATCATCGGGACGGAAAGTCACATTTTGTGATCTCATCGACGAAAAGAGTAACGCCTTACGATCAGTGCATATTACGTGTTTTCGTAACAGAGAGTCAGACTTAGATTTTGTGAGTACGCGCATCTATCAGCCCGTTGACCGCGAATTCGTTATCGAAACTAACACCATTGTCACTAGTGTCGCAAGCGCCTAATCGCCGTGGTTGATTGTCAAGTCTGTGGTGTCCATACTTGTGTTAATAAACCATACCTTGTTATACTCTAACGATGGCTAATTTCAATTAAGATTCATCAAACGCCCGCAACCCTATTCCCGACGTTACCCCGACATATATATATGACGAAGATGAAAGGAAAATCGGAGCCTTCCCTTTGCAATTTTGGGAGAGTTCTCTAATGCTTTAGCCTAGATTTTATCATAGCTGTAATTAAGCAATTGTTGTCATTCGATCTGATTGTAATTGTTCAAGACTTGTGATAGCGAAATTGTGCTCGAGGTGACAACTGGTCGCCGAACGTAGCTACGGTCACGGGATGAACGTTTTGCCTGGCGGAGGTGTGGAGCGGTTGTATAGTTCTCCCCAGAAATCACATAGAATCGTACTTTGGAGATGTCGATATAATGGGACACACGTTGTATTAGGAATCAATATCCAGACAGAAACTGCCTAGCAACGGCGTTTGGATCTTTCTCGATGTTTCCAAAGAGTATACAACAAACTTTTGACAGAAATTGCCTAGCAACAACGATTAGAACCTTCTCGATGCCTCCAGCGAGCATATAACAAACAAATGCAGTCGTATAGCGAAAAAGATTTTCATCAGATATTCATTCGTGTGATCGCCTTGGAAAGTGATACATCGAGCAGTCTACCGAGCGTCTCAGCAATCGTATTTTTGTGTCTAAAATTATTCTACGCATAGTAAAGAGTTATCCCGTTGATCGTGGATTCGTTTGAACTCAAGAACATTGTTAATAGCGTTTATTAAACTCATTATTCGTTAAACTTATTATTCATAAAACATATTATTCGTTAATCTTATTATTCGTTAAACTTATTATTCGTTAATCTAATCATTAGTTAAACTTATTGTTTGTTAATCTTATTGTTCATTAAACTCGACGTTCATAATATTTTGTAAAATCTTGTATATACGCGTAAATATTATCTCTGTTTTGTAAAACAATGGCTAATTTAAACGAGGAATCGTTACGCGCCTTAAATTCTAATGTTAACCTGACATCAAAAGTGGGATGAAGCCCATGTATAACCATGGGACAACTCATGAGAATCGTGGACCGGATAATTCAGCCGAGGGAGCAAAGACCGACACTACTCGATACAAGATAGAACAATTCCTTTCGCGTTGTGGTGGCAATGAGACAGCCGTCTCGGCGTTAATAAGGATATTCAGAGAACGACCGTCGGAGACCGAATCCCCAGGAGCTTACGCCGACATCTTCGCCAGGAAATTCACCGGCGAAACTCGAAGCCAAACGATGCAATCTATCGGGCCACCAGGATGCATAGCGAACAGCAGAAGGATACACGATGCCAGGAAAGAAGCCGATCATCCACATCGTCCAAAGTGGTTTGCTTCAAGTGTCGTGCGGAGGGTCGTATCGCACCTGATTGTCCGCTACTGCAGAACAGAAAACCCGGCCTCAGGAACGAACGTCGAGTCGACTCCTGCGTGATGGAATCTCTAGCTGGTAGTTTAAGTCATCTGGATGAGTCGTTCCCATTTTACTTCGATTCCGGAGCCAAATGCTCATTAATTAAAGAATCTACAGTCTCGAAATTTTCTGGCAAACGAACGACTGATGTAGTAGTAATGCGAGGCATAGGGAATACTTGTGTTAAAAGTACATCTCAGATCTTGTCCACTGTATGTATTAACGGTTTTACGTTGGAAATAACTTTTCATGTCCTTGCTGATAACTACTTAAAATACGATATCATGATTGTCCGTGAAATTTTGAGCCAAGGTTTTGACGTGAATATTACAGGAAACAGCGTCGATATTTGTAAGACAAAAATAGTTAACGCCTGTAGTAAAGTCGCGGAAGATGCGGTCAACATTAACGAGGTCGGCACTGATGTAGTTGTTAACGACAAAGATCGATTGATTTCTGTTCTTGAAAAATTCAAAGAGTCATTTATTACGGTCTTCCCGCGGACTCGTGTAAATGACGGGCCAGTTAGAAATTCTGTTAATTGACTCTAACGTCACCGTACAAAGAAGCCTTTACAGACGTAGCGAGGAAGAGCGGAAAATAGTGCGCGAGAGAATAAGTGAACTAATTAAAGCAAAAATTGTAAGGCCTAGCAACTCGCCGTTCGCGAGCCCTATGTTACTCGTGAAAAAGAAGGACGGCTCAGATAGATTGTGTGTAGATTTCCGAGCGCTAACTAAAAATACGGTTGCAGTTCGGTATCCCTTACCCGTATTGATGATCAAATCTCGAGATTACAAAACGTGAGATACTTTATTAACCTGGACATGGCTAGCGGATTTCACCAGAATTCCCATTCATCCTAATTCGACAGAGTATACCGCATTTGTTACTCCCGATGGTCAATACGAATACATGACGATGCCGCTTGAATTGAAGAATGCACCATCCGTCTTTCAGAGAGCCATTTTCAAAGCCCTAGGCGACCTTGCGTATTCATACGTTATTGTTTATTTGGATGACGACCTAATTATTGCCGACTCGATAGATCAAGCATTAGAAAGATTAAACACCGTCTTAGATACCCTCGTAAACGCCGGATTTTCTTTCAATTTCTCTAAATGCTCCTTCTTGAAGACGTCAGTACTTTATCTGGGTTATGTGATTCATAACGGAGAAGTCCGTCCACACCCAGGTAAAATACAAGCCTTGAGCTCCTTACCCGCACCGACGACCGTCACACAGCTTCGGCAATTCATTGGTCTAGCTTCTTATTTCCGAAAATTCGTTCCTAAATTCTCACAAATAATGAAGCCTTTATATGCACTCACTTCCGGTAACAAAAAAAATAAATTGGACGGAAAAACACGAAAAGATCAGGAAAAAAGCAATTTCTATTCTAACCGATGTGCCGGTGTTAATGATATTTGACCCTAAATATCCTATAGAATTACATACTGATGCTAGTTTGGATGGATATGGCGCTATTTTAATGCAGAAAGTTGAAGGTAAAAAAAAAAAAAAACAGAGTAGTAGAATATTATAGTAAAACAACTAGCTCTGCGGAATCTAGGAATCATTCATATGAACCAGAGACGTTAGCAGTCGTTAAACGCTGTTAAACATTTTCGCCACTATTTACATGGACGAGAATTTGTTGTTGTTACTGATTGTAATTCTAGTGCATCCATGTGCATTCTATGTGCATTCTATGTGCATTCTATGTGCATCTAGTAATAAGGTAAATTTAAATGACAGGGTTTACAGGTGGCGGGCTTACCTACAAACTTTTACTTTTGACATTATGTATCGAGGAGTTAAACGAAAGGTCCATGTAGATTACTTTTTACGAAACCCCGTAGACTTGGATCACCGTACGATCAGCAAAGTTACAGAAAAAGAAAAGAATCTGGCTGAAATCTCCGACGATTGGTTACTAGCGGAACAACGTCGCGACCTACAAATTTCCGAGATCGTCAATGTAATTGCAAAACGAGGAGCTCGCGGAGGACATCGCGAATACGTATGAATTACGGTCCAGTACACTCCATCGTAAAATACAGAGAAAAGGCAGAACTCTCTGCTTGCCTATTGTCCCAAGAGGTCTTAGGTGGTCCGTCATTAACCATGTGCATCAGTCAATTATGCACTTAGGTTGGGATAAAACGCTTGAGAAACTGTACGAGTATTACTATTTTGAAGGGATGGCGAAATATGTTCGTGAATTCGTTGAGAACTGTCATGCTTGTCGAGTTTCGAAGGCTGATTCAGGTAAAATACAAGCTGAACTACATCCTATACCTAAGACCAGCATACCGTGGCATACAGTTCACATGGATATAACGGACAAACCAAGCGGTAAAAGTGGTTCGAAAGAATATGTCATTGTTTTGGTCGACGTCTTCACTAAATTCGCATATCTGCATCATACTCGTAAAATAGATTCTCTTAGTACCGTTAGAGCACTTATGTATGCTATATTTTTATTCGGCAGTCCTTGCTGGATAATAGCGGATCAAGAGAGGTGTCCTACGGGTAATGAATTCCAAGATTTCTGTCAAGGTAAACACTAAACTCCACTTAATCTCAACCGCTGCGAGTAGGGCCAACGGATAGGTAGAGCGTATTATGGGTACGTTGAAAATTATGTTCACAATCATAGAAACGAACGGGCGATCGTGGCTATACGCGATAGGCAAAATACAGTTGGCTTTGAATTGCGCCACCGACCGCGTGACTAAATCGAGTCCATTGAAACTATTAATTGGTAGGACAGCAAAGACCTTACGACAGCAAACCATAAAACAGCAGGCAATAGAGAATATAGAAATTAGTGTCAGGTACGATAAAGGTAGATTCGACAAAATCAAACCTAAAGTAGTTAGGTTTAATCTCGGTGACTTTGTATTACGCAAAAAGGAGGAAGGAAACCAAACGAGGTTAGATCCGAAATTCAGGAATCCATTCGAGATAGCAGAGATTTTGGAAGGAGATTGATATACTTTAAAAACCTTAGACGGCAAACGATCGTATAAGGACAGACATGACAGACTGAGAAAAATGCCAGAAAGTTGCGTCCCTGCTGAGTTGGACGTCTGCGGTGATGACAACGATGGTGATAATAACGATGCAAGTGCACTGACCTCAGAGGATCATTAACACCACGTTGCGGTCGTAGCATATACCCACTGTGATGTTTCATACGTCTGCAATATAGCCACAATGACGTTTGCGTATCTGCAATATATCCACTGTGATGTTTCATACGTCTGTAATATATCCACAGTGATACACCCAACGTAGCAATCCAACCAGCCAACTGATCCAACCAAACCAAATGATCCAACCAACTGAGATTCATCAGTGTACGAAATCCAAAATGATCTGTCGTGTCATTACGATCTGACTGGTAGCTCACAGAACGTAACTAGCACTTTGAATACAAATTATAACGCTACAAATTCCTGTTCTCTTTTATTTTTTTGTTGTCAAACCTCCGAATGAAATTTCGTTATCGCACTGGACCCTTGACTTACTTGGACATTTAGTTAAATCGTAAATAATGTCAGTTGCATCGAATCCAATGTAAGAAAGCACGATATTTTAGTTACACACTAGGACGTGTGATAGTCAGGATGGCCGACACGGAGATGAAAGAACACCGGAGACTTTGGAATTTTGGATAATCCCGCAACATTGTAACTTACAGTTTAGTATAGCTGTAATTGAACAATCGTAGTTGTTCAATCCGATTGTAATTGTTCGAGAGCTGTGATAATGAGCTTGGGCTCGAGGCGACAGTCACTCGCCGAACGTAGCCGCGGTCACGGGATGAACGCTTTGTCTAACAAAGGTATGGAGTAATTCTATAGCTCTCCTTAAAAGAAATATTCGTGGCGACACGCCACAATAGCTCTCCTTAAAAAGGATATAGTTGTAACATTCGACAGCGAACATTCCCACGGTCTCTGTGCCGTAGCTCGCCACACGCAGACCCTATTCTTCGAGGAAGATGATTGCCAGATGTCGATGCGTCTCCACAGTACATGTTCAGTTAGCCCGAGGGCCCGTTATAAATCTTAAGATTTAGTCAACTAAAATCCTTCAAACAGACAAACAGTCTTTGTCCCAACTACGGGAAAATAGGGGAGACCTATTTTTCAACGAGCGGCGTCTCCCACTAGCAACTTTCCCTCGAGGGCGGCTAGCATCTTTTTCTAACCACCGATATGGAGATTGATCAATTAGCAGCAACGTCAATTTCCCTTACTTTTTGAAGGAAAGCTTTTCTCGACGAATCCGACGATCTCGTGTCCTTAGACAAGGTGGAGGCGGTCGTCCCAAACTGGGAGACATGGAGAAGCCGCCAGGGCCTCCCGCTGACCTACAGGATGACCCAGGTGCTCCCTGGACACAGCGTGTTCGTCGAATACCTGAGAAAAATCGGACGGGTGACGACAGATATCTGCCACCACTGCGGAGAGGGCAGGGACACAGCGCAGCACACCCTGGAGCTCTGTCCGGCATGGGTG
>NT_176732.1:42044-46429 GCF_000188095.3 Bombus impatiens
CCCCTAGCACCGAATTCAATAGTCATCCGCCTTCGATGTTCGCCACTAGTCTCACGCGTCCTCCTCGGCGGCTCCTAGGTCGTTTGGGGTCGCCTGCTCGGTCAAGTCTTCATACACCTTTTAACCTAGGAACTACTAACTGCACGAATATATATTATACATATATTTTTATCATAAGCTAGGTACTTATTAATATTTTCACAATAAGAAAATGTACCGAATTTTTTTTGATATTATTTTGGGGACTTGTAGGAACATTTTCCATTTCCTAAGAATTTCTTACTAAACGATGTTGTACTATAATTTTTATTTTTGTTACAGCATTACATGAATACGTTTCACACTGAAGGTGTGTTACTTAAACTCAGCGGAATAGGTACTTCGTAATATGAAATGGAATTTACAATTCAAATATTTTCGACATCATCTTAACTAAGAAAATGTTATATGTAATGAGAATGTCATTAAAATTGAAATGTTTAAATGTATTTTTTGCTTGGTTCTGGAGATATAAAATGTTAATCGAATCATTCATGTGTGACGTTATACAGTTTCAGTAGTAGGGTGGTGTTATTAAAAACATGAGTATCTAGAGGAGCGACACATCGAATATCGTTACAGTACAGTGACAGACTTATCGGGATCTACTGTCGTGAAAACGGATTATTGTACGATCTTTGGTAAAGAATACGCAGTGGAAGTAGCAGCAAGTAACAGGTGATTCCTTGTTATTCTGTGTTCAATTGTGTCGTCTATTAATTGTTATCATCATTAAAAATGTCATATGTATCAAAAATATTATCAGGTAATTTACTGCAATAGCTTAAATGAAATTTTTGAATTTTAAAACATTTATTTTGCATTTTACATTTTACACAGTAAAAATGGTTCATTATTGTGGTTATTTCGTTATATACAACCACTCATTAGAGGTTCTCGAAACATTCGCCTTCGTGTGATAGTTACATGAACCTCCGGATATTTGTTGGCAAAAGTTGAGTTTAAGAATGGTTTTTCATATTATTGTTAGGACTGTCATCGATCTTTCGTGTTTATGAAAGGTGAAAATACGCACTGCGGTGAATACATTAAACATGCGAGATACTTCGGTCATATTATATTTTAAATGGTAAGAATACATTGTTTGTAGTAAAATAAATTGAAGCAAATGCAAATGAACTGAAATATATGTCAGAGTTGAAAGGACATCAGAGCCTTCCCTCTGGAACTTCGGGAAAATCCCTTAACACCGTAATCTAGATTCTATCATAGGCGTAATTAAAGAGTTGTCATCATTCGATCCGATTTTATTTGATCGCGATTTGCGATAATGAGCTTGGGCTCGAGGCGACAGCCAGTCGCCGAACGTAGCCGCGGTCACGGGATGAACGCTTTGTCTAACAAAGGTATGGAGTAATCTATAGCTCTCCTAAAAAGAAATATTTGTAGCGGCACGCGACAGTAAACATTCCAACGGTTTCTGTCCCGTGGCTCGCCACACGCAGATCCCATTCTTCGGGTATGTTGGTTACCAGATGCCGACGCGTCTCCACAGTACGTGGTCGGCTGCTCGAGGGCCGTTATAAACACTAAGATCTAGTTACCTAAAGTCCGTCAAACAGACAAACAGTCTTTGTCCCAACTACGGGAAGATAGGGGAGATCTATATTTTTCAACGAATGACGTTTCCCACTTGCAACTTTCCCTCAAGGGCGGCTAGCATTTTTTTCTAACCACCGATATGGAGATTGACCAATTAGCAGCAATGTCAATTTCCCTTACTTTTTGAAGGAAGGCTATCCTCGACGAATCCGATGATCTCGTGTTCTTAGGCACACCCCATCGTAGTTTTCCTATGTGGCATCATCAGGAGGGAAAGTCATTCCTTCTTGCGGTCCCATTGACGACAACAGTAACGCCTTACGAGCAGTGAATATTACGCTTTTTATTAGCAAAGAGTCCGACTTAGATTTTATGAGCACGTACATCTATCATCCCGTTGACCGCAGATTCGTTATTGAACCTAGAATCATTGTCATTAGTTTCCCGAGTATCTAAGTACCAGGTTAAATGTCAAGTTCTGTAATAATCGTATTTGCATTATTCAGTGTCTTCTCTATTGCATAACAACAATGTCTAATCCAAATGAAGATTCGCTTCACGCCCCTAACCCTAATTCTAATGAAAACCAGACATGTACATATGTAATTGATTCTACACTAGTGACGAGCAAAAGTCACTAGTAAATAGATAATACGACTAATTTTTCAAGTGATCGGTGAAGATTAGGTTACAGTAACTACAAGTTGCGTCTGATTAACGAAATGTAATAGTTCATTTTCATTAACATTAATAATGTACAGAACAAACATGGACATCTCAAACCATGTTTACAGTTTTGCACTTTAATTATACTCGTCGAATTATAATTTCAACCTAGTATTTCGTCCACTTTCCTTTACTTTTTTTCAATACTTTTAATCTACAAGGCATACTGTCAATTAAATTTTTAATTATTTGTAGTTGAATATTGTACCATTCTTGTGGTGTTCTTTCCCATAATTCATGAACACCTGAAGGTGCATTATTGTCTTTTGCCAGCCTTCTTTTCAAAACGGACCACAAATTTTCGATCGGATTCATATCCGGACTTTGTCCTGGCCACTTCATCACAGAAAAATTTTGATTTTCTAGCCAAGTTTTAACTACTTTAGCAGTATGCTTAGGATCCCCCTCTTGTTGAAATACTACTTCACGCTCATTATATCCAATAGAATTAACTACAGAAGGTAAATTACTTTGTAGAATGGTCAAATAATGCTCTTTTCGCATTATACCTTCGATTTGAACTAAGGGACCAACACCTTTGTGAGAAATACACATAATAGAGCCACCTCCAAACTTCATAGTTTGTTTTATACCACCTGGTTGATCATTATTCTCGGATGAAGTCCAATACCAGGGCCTTCTCTCAGATTCGAATCTGTTAATTTTTGTTTCGTCACTCCATATAACTGCTTTCCAATCTTCGGCCGTCCATTCTTTGTAGTTGTGAACAAATTGTTTTCGTAATTTAATATTTTTATTTGAAAGAGCTGGTTTGCTTTCTTTTTCCTTCGCTCGTAAGCCAATTCTCTTTAAAGAGCGACGAATGGTCCAATCGCTAGCACTTATTTCAATTTCCTGAGCAGTAACTTTTGGTGTTTTGTAACTATTCGACCGAATACAGTGTGCAATTTCACGTGCTGCTCTATCCGAAATAAGTCGCGGTCTACCGTTTTGTAAAGAAGTTGGTGCACTAACATACTTTTTTCTTATACTTGCAACTATCGTAACGACAAAGCTTTATCACACAAACAAATAATACTGTTCCTTTCACTAAGTGGCTTCATCTTGGATTAAGCATATCAAACTGAAAAGTAATGTAACAATGGTGTGAAACCGTTGACTGCGAAATAGTGGATAATCAGTGCTTATTGACAGTTTCGTTTCCCTGACATTTACATGCTATCATAAATGTTTCTGACGAAACGTGCAAAACTATAAACATTGATTCAAACCGCAATTATTATAAAATATTCTGTACATTATTAATGTTAATAAAAATACACTATTACATTTCGTTAATCAGATGCAGCTTGTAGTCACTGTTACCTAATCTTTACCGATCACTTGAAAAATTAGTCATAGTATCGCCTTTTACATAAAATCTGCGGAGTGTGTTTACAATTTTGCTCGTCACTGTATATAAAAGAAACTATGAAATGGTAGTGAAGAGATTATGTATGGCGCAATTATATTATTAAGTACAAGTAAAATATTCTATATTGCGATAAAATATATTTCCCTTATTTTATTTATCACGATTTCAAAAATCCACTTGTTAGTTATTTAGATGCGACAAAATATCTCGTCGAATTATAATATAAACATCCTTTCATTACATTCAAGTGTTAAAAAAACTTTATGTTCAATTTTACATATGTCAAATTTCACTTATTGTTATTAGCTATTACTCAATATATAACTTTTCTCACTTGTATACTATATAGATGTATAGGGTTCACATTACGAATAACAGTTCCGCCCGAGCAGCCGAGCTAAACGGGAGTGTGAAACAATGCTTCAGTGAAAGTGCGGCAAGTGGCTAAAAGTAAGTGACGAACGACAACGCCCATCGCCAAATGATGGAAAATACATAATGAAACAACAAATACCGCCAATAAAATTAACAAGCAAACGCGAAACATATTTCATAAACAAAGCTACAAATATAACAAATCCGAGTCAATCGCTAAACGAAGAACAGGAGTGCTCAGCTATAAATGAAATAGAAATGGAAACATTACAAAATAATGTACTATCGTGGGCGAGGAGCCTGGGGG
>NT_176732.1:46442-49162 GCF_000188095.3 Bombus impatiens
AGGAGCCTGGGGGGGTGGGGGGGAGGTGCCGTGTCAATAAAAAACAAGCGATTGCTGAGCATGTGCATAATGGGGCTTAGACAAAAAATATGAGGCTAACAAAAGACAAAGTGTAGCTAAGGGACATAAACGAATTAACGGCAATATGAGTTGAGAAGCCAGAGAGTGCGGATTGCGTTGTCGAGATAGTGTTGTTAGCGTTGTTGAGAGAGAGTTGAATCTGTGTTGACGAGAGTTGTCCGTGTTGACTTATTAACTATTATACGTTGTTACGATTAGTTTATGATAAATAACGATTGTTTTCTAATTAATCCATTTATTATTAATAAATTAATTATTATATTTACGATACTATAATAATGACGAGAATAAAATCAACAACGAAATAACCCACCCGGATGAAATCTGAAAGGTGGCAAATTTACAACAAAAAACGTAAAATAACAACAAGCACAAACGTTAGGAAAGCTATAGAAGCAGAAAAGCAACAATGGCTACAAGAAATTACTTTCCGAAAATCCTTCAGCGCACTGGCAGAACAGAAAGAAACAGACCCAGCCGAAAAACCAATAACCCACATCGCCAAACCACCACCAATTTACATAGAGGCCCAGATAATAGACCCCCTCATTGAACTACTGAACAACACGGCAGGAAACGAAACTTACAGTATAAAACAATTAAAACTAAACCAAGTAAAAGTACAAACGAACACCCCAGAAACATCTGGAAAAGTGACAAAAGCACGAAAAGAAGAACATGCCGGGTATCACACTTACCAACTTAAAACTGATAAAAGTTACAAAGCAGTAATCAGAGGATTACATCCGAAAACAAATACAAACGACATATGCGAGGAACTAGCTAATATCGGACAAAAGGTAAGAGCAATGATCAACATAACCAGATATGATTCTAAACAACTGTTACCGCTATTTCTAATAGAACTCGAACCTTTTTTTTTTGTACGTGGAGAAATCCTCATGGACACTCCGCTGCCGCTAATAATCGCGTAACACCAGAGCAGTGTCGGACTCCTACTGACTAAAACTCCACGATGACCATCCTACGCGTATGACAGGAGTGCTCCAGGAACCTCTTATGAATTAACTTCTGTTGCAACCCCTTCACGCGTCCTCTTGTTCGAGCAAGTCCTAATAATTCCTGACTATTGAATTCGGCGTTAGGGAGGGGGGCATTGCCCCTAGCGTTATCGCCCCTTCTAGTCGTGGTCCGCTGGGACGGCGATGGGGCGGCTGTAGATCGCTTGACTGCCATCCTCCTCCATCGTTTTATCATACAAGGGTGAGTTTTTCTTTCTCTCCCTTTCTGCTCGCTCCTTCGCGAGGATAACTCGCTCGCAGAAGAGGCGTACGGCCTCGTATTCCTGTGACCCTCTCAACATCGCCTCTACAATCTTTGGGTGGGGGGGTCAATGTTCCTCGTATGGCGTGCCGCAGAGTGTAGCGGGGCAGCTCCCACGCCGGACAGAGCTCCAGGGTGTGCTGCGCTGTGTCCCTGCACTCTCCGCAGTGGTGGCAGATGTCCGTCGTCTCCCGTCCGATTTTCCTCAGGTACTCGCCGAACACGCCGTGTCCAGTGAGCACCTGGGTCATCCTTTATGTGAGCGGAATGCCGCGGTGGCTTCTCCATTTCTACCAGTTTGGGACGACCGCCTTCGCGCCTCGATGTTCGCCTCGGCCGGCTCGGTCAAGTCTTCTCCCGATTCCATACACTCCAGCGGGCGTATCTCCTTTTGAGCGGCAGTGCCCGAAGCTCCCGCGGGCGGGGGGGGGCTAGTGTGACATCAATCACATCTGAACCTACATCAGTGATAAGACGTCAACCCCTGACCTTCGGACTCCCTTTGATACACAACCACTTTATCATCATAGCCTACACCAAGGCTGTGACGCACCTTAGTCCACATCAGAGATAGGATATCGACCCCCGACGTTTGACAACTTTTCCACATCATAACCTACACCTAGCACCTCGACATCCTAAAACCAAAACGTTTGTAAACCGAGACTTCACCCAGCTCGGGCAGTTGTAGTCGCTGTTCTCGTACAACCCCTTTTCTCCAGTTCAGTGTTATTCTTGTAAGTGCTAAAATTTATAATAAAATTTAATAAAAGAAAATTTATAGTTGGGTTACCACTCAGCCTTCTATTCTCTTACAAACCAAGTATCAATTTTACGTGACACTAGAGCAGTCGCCGACGCGTGGGACACTGTCCGGTATCCCCTAATGATTCTGATGTCGGTTACCCTGTGCAGCCTTCTGAGGAGCAGGATGCTGCGACGACTCGCCATCAGATCGTCCGCCCATACTGTGGCGCCGTACATCACTCGTGACCGAACGACGCCCTCTTATAGTCGGCGCACCGCAACTCCCGCCTCGCCGATGTTCGACAACAGGCCGCACAAGGCATTGGCAGCCGCCGACACCTTCGGAATCAGGGAGTCGAAGTGTGGCTCGAACGTTCACTGGTTGTCGATAACGAGACCCAGGTATTTCATCTGCGATCCCACCCCGACGGTTTCGACTGGCATGTTTATGCTTAGACCGGGCGGTGGAGTCCCTCGTCTTTTCTTCTCGTAAAACCAGATTGCCTCCAACTTCGCAAGGGAGACCCTCAGGCCCAGTCCGCGCACAGCACGAGTCGCGCAGGCCGTTGCGATTTCGTTGATGTGCAGCGTCTCGTGCCAACCACGCC
>NT_176733.1:0-457 GCF_000188095.3 Bombus impatiens
GAGCCAGACTACATGTCCCTATCTACTTCCCGCAGGGAGGATTCGCTTTTGCGAGTCTATGGGGGCTGGCAAATCCACGTTCCCGCAGTCAGGGAGGACCGTCGGGACAAGCGTCCCGCTTACGTGAGTCCTCTATGTACACCGCAAGGAAGGTTGCTGTGGTGTAAGACTAAGTCTTCCCCACGGAGCCTTGGGTAGTAGCGCACCCACGATCCTGAAGCCAAGGGTGAGACCGTCGGGAGAGCCGCCGAGGTACATTTCCTCAAC
Source organism: Bombus impatiens (assembly GCF_000188095.3). Taxonomy (NCBI): domain Eukaryota; kingdom Metazoa; phylum Arthropoda; class Insecta; order Hymenoptera; family Apidae; genus Bombus; species Bombus impatiens. Next base: position 268 of record NT_176733.1, read on the forward strand.
TCCCGCTTACGTGAGTCTCATCTGGATCTGACCGCCGGTTAGCAGGTAAGCCGTGCGGCAGAGACGTGGCGGTACATCCACATGCGCGGTCCCACCGTTGACATATGAACGGTACCACGGGCGGTAATGAACGGTACCACGGACGGTCGAGTGTTAGCCCAGAGGGCGTAGCGAACCCTCGGCTCGGCCA
>NT_176734.1:0-664 GCF_000188095.3 Bombus impatiens
TACGTTATATGGTATATCGTTATAACGTATTACGTTTTATGGTATATTGTTATAACGTCCTATGTTATATGGTATATCGTTATAACGTCTTACGTTATATGGTATAACGATATAACGTCTTACGTTATATCGTATGACGTTATAACATGTTAAGTTATATGGTATAACGTTATAACACGTTATAACGTGTTACGTTATATCGTATGACGTTATAACATGTTACGTTATATGGTATAACGTTATAACGTTTTACGTTATTTGGTATAAAGTTATATAGTATAACGTTGTGTGGTATAAAGTTGTATAGTATAACGTTGTGTGGTATAAAGTTGTATAGTATAACGTTATATGTTATAACGTATTACGTTATATGGTACAACGTTATAACGTATTACGTTATATGGTATATGGTTATATTGTATTACGTTATATGGTATATCGTTATTACGTCTTACGTTATATGGTATAACGTTATAACGTCTTACGTTATATGGTATAACGTTATAACTTATTACGGTATATGTTATAACGTTATATAGTATAACGTGATATATAGTATACCGTTATATGTTATAACGTATTACGTTATGTGGTACAACGTTATAGCGTATTACTTTTATGGTATAACGTTATAACGTATTACGTTATATGGTACAACGTTATA
>NT_176734.1:871-13484 GCF_000188095.3 Bombus impatiens
CGTTATATGGTATCACGTTGCATAGTATACGGTATATCGTTGTAACGTATTACGTTATATGATACAACGTTATAACGTATTGCGTTATATGCTATATCGTTATAACGTATTACGTTATATGGTATGAGCTTATAACGTATTATGTTTCATGGTATAGCGTTGTAACGTGTTACGTTATATGGAATGACGTTATAACGTATTACGTTATATGGTATATCGTTATAACATATTACGTTATATGGTATAACGTTATAACGTATTACGTTATATGGTATAACGTTATAACATATTAACATGAACTAACTCTTTGTTAAAACATAGAATATCCACTGAGCGTAAAGACGTTATGTGTCTCGTTAATGTGACCTTACGAGAGAATATCTTTCCGTCGCGATGATGCTGCAGTGAAAAACTATCGTGGGGTGTGTCTAAAGACACGAGATCATCGGATTCGTGGAGAGATGCTCTCGTTCGGAAAGTGAAAGAAATTGACGTTGTTGTTTGTTGGTCAATTTCCATGTTGGTGGTTAGAGAAGGATGCTAGCCACCCTTGAGGAAAAGTTGCTAGCGGGAAGCGTCTTTCGTGAGATATATAAATTTCCCCTATCTTCCCGTATTTGGGACAAAGACTGTTTGCCTGTTTGAAGGATTTTATTTAACTAAATCTTAAGATTTATAACGGGTCCTCAGGGTAACTGAATATGTAGTGTGGAGATGCGTCGACATCTGGCAATCATCTTACCCGAAGAATAGTGTCTGCGTGGGGCGAGCCACGGGACAGAAACCGTTGGAATGTTTACTGTCGCGTGCCGCTACAACTATTTCTTTTAAGGAGAGCTATAGAATTACTTCATATCTCTGTTAGGTAAAAACGTTCATCCCTTGACCGTGGCTACATTCAGCGACTGATTGTCGCCTCGAGCCCAAGCTCACTATCATAAATCTCGAACAAATACAATCGGATTGAATGAGGACAATTGCTTAATTACGGCTATGGCAGAATCTAGATTAAAGTGTTAAGGGACTTCCCCAAAATTCCAAAGGGAAGGCTCCGGTGTCCTTTCATCTCCGACATATATATAGATAGATAGATCGATACATGTAGATATGGAATATTAGGGAAGAAACTACGTTAAATAAGAGAAAGGAAAACTAGATGGAAGAATTTAATGACATCGCGTGGCGAGATGGACGATTTGCTTCTCTCCCTTTCCCTTTTCCCCATAACAATTTTCAGTTATTCTATGTATTCCGGATCGATGTATTGCCGCGTGTGCTCCAAGAACATCAAAGTGATCGTTATTGGTAGGAGAGGATGAAAAGGTAAGGGAAGGAAGGTCGAAGTTGCAGAGACCAAAGCCTTATACCATTCTGCAGGACGAAATCGTCCTCGAAAGGAAAAACGATTAGGAAAGAAAGGAAGATCGTCTGAACACGCAATATTCCATCTCGTAACCAGACCTATCCACTTCACAGGATATTCTTGGACGTTTCTTTCCGATGTCAACCAATGATGGAAGAAGGGACAGTCGTTCAATGCCGATTTCAAGGAAGAGTAGCCAAAGATATTATTGCGGGACATTGGTCACACTTAAAAAATAGAAAAACGAATCATTCCAGGATCTCGTGTTTACTTATGATCAACTTAAATTTGCTGCTAGTTAAAGAACAAAGCAACTCTATATTTCTATTTAATATGAAAATGAATTGTGATAGTTGATCTTTTATAAATTTTATTGCTTTCTATAAGGAGAATTTTGTTACACCGATACTCTAAAATATTTTTGTAATTCATTTGTAAGTTAGATTGTACTAATAATTAAACTGTGTATGTTTACGACAATTCATAATTTGATAAAACAGCTGGAGAAGTGAAACCTAAAAATTAAAAGAAATTTGTGATACTCGTCAAATATTGATACAAGGTATCTTAATAAACGATCTCTCGTTTGCTATAGGTAATTTTAAAACTAATTGAACGATTTGTAATAATCAATAATTAAGAAATATTTAACATAACAAAGCATTTTGGAATAATGAATGAAAACTATATAACTTAGTAGGATACATTTTTGTGAATTCTATACGAAAATCATTCTTACAATTAGTCTTCCTGTTTCATAATCGATAGTGATATAATACAAGGTATCTTAACGGATGAACTACAATTTGTCAGGGATGACTTTGTCGGAGTCAAAAGACAGTTACAAACGAGAGTCATCTGTATAAGAATTACTTTCATCATAAGATTACGTCAGAGTAAAGTACGTACATATCTTGACAGTCCAACATAGACTTCAGCCCGGAGATGATGGATTTTTAAGAGAAAATCCGAAAAATGATGATCGATCTCGCTAAATTAGAAGGGGATTACATTTTTCGCCTGAGTATTTGACAAACAGCACGTGCAATATTTTTGGCCGGTTTCCGTTAAGCCAAGACCAAAAGCTCGGTGCAACAAAGAGACCACGTAATATCGGCAATTGAATCATGGCTGGATAGAGTGGGGAGATTCGTAACGGGATTTTCGAGCGCCTGTTTCGCTCAATACGGATAAGCCACACGGACTTTTCAGCCTAGATGAAGACAAGTGGTATCGAAAGATTTTAAAAGGCTGCTCACCTCACAATATATAAAATACACGCAAAGATCTAATATTCTATTCATCAGACGTGTTTTACCTGACGATACTTCGCTTTGATCTTGTTACCATATTCGAAATTTTACATGCAGATCTTTTAAAGATTGAATTTTTTTACAAATTTAAGAGTTTTTTTATTGATGAAAATAGTTTTTAACAAGTAATAACGACGAACAGGGAATTAAAATTTTATTTAAAAATGCTGGTTTAGTGTGAAATTGTGAAAAGCTATTAACTATGAATATCTAATTAATAAATAATACGAAAAATGTTGAAAAATTTAAAGAAATTCTTTAAAAATGATCTGGTAAAATAGATTTTATTTCAGTCACAGATAATATATTTACTTCTTTTTTTTTTAACGAGGGAGAATTGAAAGAATGAAGTATAATTCTAGCACATATATATCAGTAAAACGTATTCTATATAACAGTGACAAATAACGAATCTGTAAAGATGAGATTCGTCCATAATTATAATTGAAACAAAATTATTTCAGTCAAGAAGCGAAGTCAAAAGAAGGTAGTACAATGATATCTGAGAATCTTGGCAAAGTCAGAAAATAATAGTTGTTGATGATCGGTGATTCATAATGAGATTTTCGGTGATTCATTTTTAACGACGTTGTAACGAGGCTCGACGTTTGAAGCCGATCACAATGAAGTGTCCCCAAAAGGAAATTACGAAATAAATCCATAAGAACGGTGCTTGATCGAGGAGTAGAATCTCTTCAACGATTGTCGAAATCACTCATTTCATCGAAGACTTTGCTTTAATTAAAACGCACCAACGTTGTTAACGAGTACCGAATATTGCTTGTATAATTTCCGATCGATATAAGAAGTTTCAGAAAATGTTAAATTCAACAACCAACAACAATAAAGCCCTAACACCGAGATTTAGATCCATTGTGTTGTTTGACCAACTGTTAGCTATTTAGATACATTCATTGTATGCATGTATACATTAGGATATGTTCTATATTGGGAAATTTTGACAAATTTTATTTTATTTTATATTTTACATTAATTACAAAATAATATCAACGAGAATGCAAATTTTAATCTTGTTCATCGCTTAAACTCCCATCAAAATTCGTAGAATTCATATAATTTTCACAATTCAGTAATCCAAAAAAGTTTGCTTCTTCTTATCTTGAAGAACTCTTTTAAAATTATTCATTGTTAAGTGTAAGCAATTTGCATATTTCGCATACATTTTATCCATGCAACACCACACCTACATAACCAAGACATTCATAACTATACATTTACTTCAATAATCTAGTTTATTAAACTATAAAGACCCTTTCTTGTAGTTGTACAAAGCCTTGGCTCTGAGATATAGTTTCATACTGATCGTATGAAATATACGGAAAACATAAACACAAAAGTACTGCTTCGTATCTTTTCTCATTTTTCGTATATTAAATTTTAGAACTAAGGTTAAAATTAATATCAATTTAAAATTAAACTATTAATTTAAAGTTTAACTATTAAATTTGAAAATTACGGCCGAGGTTAAGATATTTGAACACATTTATATTTATATTCGACTTATTTCTAAAGCGATTCCGAAGAAAAACGATTTTTGTATAGAGGCTAACAAGCACAAAAGGCAGAACGTGCAGCATAGGACGACAAACTTGTATAAGAGCATATCATCAAAAGCTGGTATCGCAAAATACATACATAAGTAGAAGAAAGTTCTGTTAAAACACGTATAAACGCAAGAGAGCGGATATCATCCGCAACTGTCTTCTTCGACTTCCTTTCGTTGTTCTCTTGCTTCCTAAAGTTTTCGTTGAAAGGAAGAACGCTTTTCATCGTAACCACGTTTTCAGTATCCAAAAAAGTAGGAAGCACCAAGGAGCATAGAGAAGATTGAGAAAACGAGGCTGGAAGAATACGAAGAAACGAAGGAGGAGCTATTCAGACAGTTTCCAGGTAGCGCAACCCTTGGCAATTGCCTTTGATTCCTTTGGCTAATACGAAGAAACTGAATACTAGCTGGACCTTCGTTTCTATCTATGATCAAACAGAAAAGAATGAAGAATCTTTCTTCGATACCCACTGATTTCTAGAAATATTCCTCCGTGATTTCTTAGCTATATCTACATGGTACCTGTATATTTGAATTTTTAATAAATTACCGGTGAATAACTCACCTCGTTCAATTCATTGCAGATGAATAGATTATACGTATTCAAAAGTAAAGTAAGATCGTGCAATACCGATCAATGCTTTTTGCTTACTGTTACAGTTCTAATGGAATTTCAAAATATACTACCAATGAAATTATAAAATCTTTTATACACACATATGATACATACATGAAAATTTACTATAACAAGTGTTCAAATTCCTGAGTCACTTCTGATCTTTGAATAAATTATATAAAATAATAGTTTTCTACAAACACTGTACAAATTTGGAATATTATTACCTTAATTAAGTCGAATTAAATTGAAGGGATGTGAAACGATCTTAATCGAAAAGATTTCTCGATGTAGCAAAAGAATCGTTCTAAGAATTTCGGACTGGTCTAATAAAGATATGATACATTTATGTATAATTCAAGGTATTATCAGTGTAAAGCGCCTTTGCATATTTTTGTTGAAAGTATTCCTTCGTTTCAGCAAGCAATTTTTCGCCGTGTACACAAGCTCGTATCTGCGTTCTCCCACTGTAATTCCAGAAAGTGGGCTGAGCTAAATGGATTGCGATGTCTTGCGGTCTTTTGCGCAGTTTAAAACGAATGAATGTGCCAGATGGATTTATGTGGAATTTTAAAAACTGCTCTTTTCAAAGACACCGCTAAGTCTTGCAGCGGTAGCAACTGTTGAAGAAATAATCTTGTAAATAAAATGATAGCGCCGCCGCTTGGTTTTATGAAACGACCGATATTTATTCAACTACGGTTAAACGTACTTGGGAAGATGTTAAATGTTCAAGTGCTATAAACCAAAAGTTTAGATTGCTCGTCTTTGCTACTTAATATGACGTAATTTTTACACATGATAATTAATTTGAATTATCGATTATTGTAGTGACAGCTAAAAACAGATAAATAAAATAATTGATTATGGAAATTATTACATTGAAAATTCTTGGCGATATTTCTAATATTCGTTTGATATATCGCGTGATCTGGTTACATCTATGACAGCAGGCGTACTTGCAATTCAATCTCCATTATAACTGCATGACCTTGTTACAAATTTTTCCAACTATAATATGATATATATTATGAAATATCAAAATATTGTCGAATAAAACATTGCTACGCACTCAATACAATTCTTCCTTCCGTTTTTTCCTTTTGTTATCGTAAAACAGTTAAAATATCGTTCGATAACAAACATTGTGAGAATTTTACATATTATTTTCTAGCAGTGTTTCAAGAATTTCAAGCTTTTCTACTTCTTAATTAATTATCTATTCTACATTTTTCATCAAATTCATCGATTTCAAATGTCAAATTTCATCGATCAATGTTTGAAGGATTCCAAATTTTCCTATTGTTTAATTATTATTTTAATATTATATAATAACTAGTATAAAAGAATTAATTATTATTTTAGGATAACACTAAGATTAATAACTTTAATAATTATATGTATCCATAAATCAAACAAACATCCGTCTTTCTTTTTATTAAGAATTCCCTAAGCTAAAACATACATTTACAAGATATCGTCCCAGTAAATTAGATTTTATTAGCTCGTGTGGAGTTCCATTGGTCTCGACGTGATCGTTACCAAGATTAATCATACCACGTGTGCTGAATGTTACCTCATCCGTGAACAATATTCTTGCGGGAAATTCCTGTATACCATAATTTCTTGGGATGTGCATGCACAGAGATTGTACGCTCCTCAAAAATTCTTTACTCGCAGTCCTGGTGGGATCCGTTGAAAATGATACAAGCATAAATTATCCTTACTAGTGACATTTTCTATTGCTACATGTTTCTTGTGTATAACGAAGGCCGTACATTAAATGTACTGCAACATTCTCTTTTTAATTGTATGGTCTTGTTCGTTGATTGCATTCATTACTTCTAGTCGACTTATAGTTTGAATGGAACGGTTCGCTTTAAGTGAACAAGTTGCTCAAGACACTATTTATTATTATATGTTCAACGTACCTATTTATGCTGTATACTAATTTTATACAAAATATATGTAGTAAATATCTTGCAACTGCCACATAAATTATCATTTGATTAAAAATCTTATCAATATAACCATGATAGTCGAATCTCATTATAATGCTAATAAAACATACATAACATGTTCATGAAGAGTTTCTACAATTTTTCATTGTTTCAATTCTTGTGTTCGGGAATTTTTGTGAGTCACTGTATCTTGCTTCAAACTGATATTTTTACATAAATTCGTGAATTTCAAAGTTATTACACTAAAACTTCATTAAAATTCTGTATGGCAAAAGAATTAAAAATCCCGCTGAACGTTAAATACGACTCTTATCCTCTCGTTTTAGTAAAATGTTATGATGGCATTCGTTCTGTGTTCGTATGCTCGGTAAATGAAAAATTACTAACGGCCTCTAGTACACAAAATTAGCGGAAACAGGATGAAACGAACGAATGTGATTAATGGCGGCGTAAATTAGGAAAAGCCAGCAGACCGCTGTTTCTTTTTCCGAGTTGCTGCAACGACTCCCAAGAGCCCACGAGAAACGGAAGAAGAACCGAAAGCGAACTCGAAAAACACGGATTCTCATAAGAAGAAAATTCGCTGCATGCTCGATAATCCGCGCTCGTCGGTTGCTTTCTCGGAAGATTAGAGGGTACCGTGAAATACGCGTTCTGCAAGCCCAAAAGGAAACACCTGCATTTTACATTGCGGTTATTCCTGAACAGATTGCAAACAAAATCGTTTCTCACTACCTTTTTTACGATCCTACAACAAATCATCAAAAGGTGTTATCTTTTTTCATTATTAAAATAAAATTAGTATGCTTCACGAAATGATAATAAATTTTATGTTATTGTCCTTCTGATAGTAGAGTCATAATAGTATATTTTAAATGATAAATTTTTAAATATCTGCATCGATTATCATTATTTACATAATGAACTTACTAATCTTTCTGAATTCAGAATAAACAGTATTACAAAGATAAACTGTTAATTAAATTGCCAAATCATTTTCTGGCTCATGCAACGCAAAAAATGACTAAATTTCTGCCTGCAACTACATGCTGCAACTGCTAATCGGAAATGAAAAATGTGACACAGTAGACAATCAGATTACGAAAAAAGAAAAAAAGATTCAATTTGAATTTCTTGTATTATTCTGCTCTCAACTCTCTTTTTTTTCTTTGTTGCCCATGCTTCATGCTTCGAAACGTCAACAAGATCGAGCGGAAAGCAGAACGAGTGGAATGGAATCACCGTGTTCGACTAGCAGCACTCGTAACTCTCGTTCAGATATAAAGTACCAAGCAAAATAATTCATACTAATTAAGCTCCCCTACCAAAGGCAGTATCGTTGATTTTCGAGACGTTGTCTAAATCCCTTCTTCGAGCCATGAACCTGCTGCAATCGATTGATTCCTACTTCAACGCGCGATATTAGGATTTCGTTGTGATCGAAACTACAATATAAATCACGAGAAAGTAAATCGTAAATTAAGCTTAGCATAAAACTTAATAATTTATAATATATGTTAGATACAAATATTATGCGTTCGTGATTATTAATACTTAAGTTTGATTTATGAAATGAACCTCTCAGAAACCAAACCGATCAATTCCACTTTTTATTCATTTCGGGATATCATTACGTATGTACACGATTAATATTTAATTCACAAGAAACAAATGATTTGCTTCTGAACCAAAAATCATCTTTAAATCAAATGATTTTTTCAAACGTGTTATAAACTCGTAGTCGAATAATATTCGTAGCGATAATTTGAATATGAAACCGATATCCTTTCTCTTATAATAAATCTAAAATATCAAATCAATCTAAATAGTGAAACTGCCTGCTTATTGCCGCACACCCTTAAAAATTTTGCAAAATACATGTGGTTTTGCATTGTAATTAGTATAAAAACTATTAACAATACCATTATGAACGATATTGTTCAAAAAACATACACATTTATTCCAACAAACCTTAAATACATAAGTAACCTATTAAAACTACTAAAAATTTAAACAATTACCTATTGCAAATCTAATGAAAATCTTTAAATTAAGTTGCAGCTATCAAAGTAAGTAAACCTTTCCCTGTAAAATGCTTTTCGTTTCATTTCGATCCGGCTATTCGTTGCTGAGATATCATCGCTTGAAAAGAAACGAATTCTTCGATAATTTTCTGTCGCTATCTCTCTTGTACTCTCAGGTTTCTCACTTGCATCGCGTCACTGACCAACCATAATCTGGCTAATATGATCAGTAACGGACAGTGTGTTCTTTTTTATTACTATTACTAGCCCATTTGCATCCAAGCGCGGATTAACCCCTTCCCGTACTTTATCGAGTCAGACTCGCGATGAAGATTTTGGCCCAAACATGAATATCGCGAGTCTGACATAACAAGCCGAGCTCGCGGACTGTTTTTTGCCCGTTACGATCGTGACTGAATGTTAGTTCCTGTTTACGAGCATCAGTCTGGTCACGGGAAGGGGTTAATCCGCGCGCTGCGACTGTCTTCTATCACCAAGCGCGGATTATTACACGCGCTGCGACTGCTTCCTATTTCAGTCGCTAAGTATTCTTCAGATGTGAGAGATCACGTTTGACCCGTTTGTCAGCATCTCGCCTATATCAGTTCATTGTATTGACCATTTTAAAGAATTCCACGAGAAATAATATGATTTCATTTCTTATTTCTTTTTTTTTTAAATAAATAATTTTTTCTTTTTCCTCTGTTATAAAGAATGTAAGATGCGATATTTGCGAAGTAACATTGTCTACCAATCGTTTTGAACAGTAAATTTTCGACAAACTCCATGAAGAAGTCAGATGTCATTTACTGCATCTACAACCGACCGCGCGCGGTGATAGGGACCAGTCCTCTTAAGTAGGGCCATGATGCAAATGAGCTAAGCACGTGCGTTTCCTGGAAAAACTGTAGGTCAGACCGCCGAAGGCTATAGACTTAGATATACGTCTATCATACAACTTTGCAGTACTATATCTTCAAAACAAATTGAGATATCGATATAACGCAAAATACATTAACAAGAGTACGATTATCACTATCCTTCGAACAGATAACACTGCAAAATTTCGTGACTGTTTCATGTGCATCGTTAATAGAATATTAATGTGTTATTTGATGACACTTGTTAAGTTCACAATCTTTTTAAACAACAAATCGTCTGACTCCCCTTCCCTAAATTATCTAAAAGGAGCCATCGAAAGGATTACATCAAACAGATTCGACTTATAATGAAACAGAGTCAACTAAACAGCGGTCGTTACCTTCGACGAAAGACGTAGCGCGTATTCTCCGCGAAAAAATATTCGTAAATCGGTTTCGACTGGCAAGCACAACAGTCCAATAAAGCTTCAGCCCGGGACCGTAAGCTTGTAAGAAGAAGGCGTAGCTGGCGGGCGAGCAAAGAATTCCCCAGGGTACTCGAAATCACCGCGTTAATTCTAAGGTGTCTGAAAGTGGCTGAGCCAGACTTGCGGTACGCGTATTGTGTACAGGTAACGATGTTTCTGTGTGTAGGTACGTGTAAAGGAGAACGTTCATAGTCCGTTAGTGTTGGTTGGATGACGTCGCTAAGCGTAAGAGGGATTGGAAATGGCGAGACGAAGAACCCTCCTCGTCTGAGCACTGTGGTGCTTGTGTCAGCATTGCATCTCCCCTTCCACTGTTTCACACTTTGCAAATAACCACTGTCGATTCTTTGTTTAAGCCTTGGACAATAAAACGAACGTCACTGACTCGTCATATTTAGATGTTTCTAATACTATTTCATTATATTATTATATTATTTAATTCATTATATTATTTAATAATATATTCAGAAACAAATACTCCACTATAGAGCAAATGCACAGGTTCATCAACGAAATAATACTAGCATTAGAAAACAAACAATACTGTACAGCCCTCTTTATGGACATAGAGAAAGCATTTGACAAAATAAACCACGAAAGCCTACTACAAACAACCAGGAAACAATTCCCGGATCAAATATACCAATTAATAAAATCTTACTTAAGCAGCAGAACCTTCGTAATAAAAATCAAGCACACATACTCTGAAGTCAAAGACATCAAGGCAGGGGTTCCGCAAGGAAGCTTCTTAGGGCCAATACTATACACACTATACACGGCCAACATACCAACAACTACCAATAGCAAAATACTGACATTCGCGGACGACACAGCAGTACTAGTCAGGCACACTAAACCAGAAACAGCAGTCAAATTACTACAAGAACATATCACAAAAATAGAAAAGTGGCTGCAAGATAAACAAATAAAAGCAAACCCCGATAAATACAAGCATATTACAGTCACACTGCGAAAACAGATACCACCAAACATCCTACTGAACGGCACGCACATACTTAGAAACTCCACTTAGAAATACAACTCACATGGAAACAGCATACTAAATCAATAATAGACAAAATACAGACAACAAGGAGACAAATGCACTGGCTAACAAGTCGAAAATCCAAATTAAGTATAGAAAATAAGTTAAAAATATACAAAACGATCATAAAACCAATCTGGACGTACAAAATACCACTATGGGGGACAACAGCAATGAGCCATGTAAACAAAATAGTGATAGTACAAGCTAAAATTCTTAGAACAATAGTAAACGCCCCATGGTACGTTAGAAACGAGGATATACGCAAGGACCTGGGAATACCAACGGTCAAAGAGGAAATTAACAGACACGCAGGAAAATATAAAGGAAGAATAGGAACACACCCAAACCGGCTAGCTGCGGAAACGATCAACACCTCAAACATGGATAGAAGACTGAAAAGGAGACATCCAGCAGACCTCATAAAGGACACAACCCAACAAACACGAAGATGGTATTCTGCTGGGGGTAGCCACCCACATGATAATCAAACAGCTAAAAAATTCTACCAAATGTCCAAACTGGACAAATTGTGAATGTAATTAATAAAATAAAAAAACAAAAAAAAATTTATAGCTGAGCACTCCTGTTCTTCATTTAGTGATTGGCTTGGATTTGATATATTTGTATTCGTATATTTATATTTGTATATTTTGGATTTAGTAATAATAATCTTATCAGTAGAAGACATGGATTTTCCACCATTTGGCTATGGGCGTTGACGTTCGTAGCTTTCTTTTCCCCACTTACCGCACTTTCTCTGAAGCACTGTTTTACACGTCCGTTTAGCTCGGCTGCTCGGGCAGAACTGCTCATCCGTATTTCATAAAAAGAAGACTAAAAAGGAAACGCCCAACAGATCTCACAAAGGACATAACCTAACACTCACCACACTAGAGAAATAAATCAATCAAATTAGAAGATGGTATCCCACTGGGGGTAGCCATCCACATGTTATATTACTATACCACTAAGCTATAATATTTTACCAAATGTCCTACTAGACAAATTGTAAAATGTAAATAAATTAAAAAAAAAAAAAGAAAATCCGTATTTGACTTAACTTTTAACGCTCCAAGTGTGCCTCTCAAGCACCACCAATGTACGGCACTTTACTCCAAGTGTGTCTCTCAAGCACTATTCTAACGGTTCCGATATTGGATGAGATCCAATAACGTTTCAATCATCGAATATATCCTTGAAGAAGCAGACACATCAGGCTAGTTTTAATAAGCAAAGCTCGAAGTATTATTTCGCCTCGATTCGAGACAAAAAATTAAAAGTAAATAACACAAAAAAACCACGTAAAATGTACGATCCATTTCTTTTTTAATATTGCGTTTACTATTATTGTGATTTGTCTTATCGCTTTTGGC
>NT_176735.1:0-462 GCF_000188095.3 Bombus impatiens
AAAAAATACTGATTCACTACATAGACGTATTCAACTTAGAAACGGACTTTTATCTTGCACGAACTTGACGAAACACGTGATCACACTGAAACAAGATAAAATTATTAATACCAAATCTTATAGACCCCCAGAATGTCACAAAGCCGAAATCGAGAAACAAACGAAAGAAATGTTAAACAAAAATATTATCGAGGAATCGGATTCACCTTACAATTCACCAGTTTGGGTAGTCCCAAAGAAAATAGATGCTTCGGGAAAACAAAAATGGAGAATAGTCATAGATTTCAGGAAACTTAACGAGCTGACAGACCAAGACGCCTACCCTTTACCTGACATAGAGGACACACTGAGTCAATTAGGGAATGCTAAGTTCTTTTCCGCACTAGACTTATCTTCAGCATTCCATCAAATACCTATGGATTTAAATTCAAAAAAATACACCGCGTTTTCAACACCGCAGGG
>NT_176736.1:0-258274 GCF_000188095.3 Bombus impatiens
GCTGAACATGTACTGCGGAGACGCATCAACATCTGGCAATCATCTTATTCGAAGAATAGGTTCTGCGTGTGGCGAGCTGCGGGACAGAGACCGTTGGAGTGTTTACTGTCGAGTGTTACAACTATTTCCTTTTTAAATAGAATTATTCCATGCCTTTGTTAGACAAAGCGCTCATCCCGTGACCGCGGCTACGTTCGGCGACTGACTGTCACCTCGAGCCCAAGCTCATTATCACAACTTTCGAACAATTACAATCGAATTGAATGACTATAATTGTTCAATTACAGCTATAATAGACTCTAGGTTACAATGTTGCGGGATTATCCAAAATTCCAAAGGCTCTGGTATTCTTTCATCTCCGACATATATTTCCTGGATATTTAGTTGGTTCTTTTCTCTCGCGTTTTGATTTACGTGGTATATGCACAAAATCAATCTTAGATTTCGAATCATTTTTATTTTCTTTAACTTTTTCTTGTTCAATTTCATCAGCGCTTTCAAAGCTATCATCCGATGATTTGTCATTTACACAATCGTTATTTTCTTCATCTGATTTATCTAAACCGATACATTTTACATCTCTTTCTACGATATCAACATGTCTCGCAACTATTATTTTATTATCTACAAGAACGCCATAACCGACCTCATTGTAACCTAGTAAAATTCCCATATTTGCTTTCTTACAAATTTAGAAATTCTTTTTTGTTTTAGTCTTCTTAGAAACAATTTCCCTTTAGTTAATTAGTTATGGACAGTTATCGTAGCAAATATCGCGGCTAGCGCGATAGGGGTCTGCGATTTTTCATACGTGAGAATTCTTTGCTATATTAATTCACTCTCTAAGGCATTGGAGAAACTTCCTTAAATCCTGTACTAAATTCTTCGTGCATAAATATTCATAAAATAATTACATGTGGCGTACATTATGTGGAAGTTCGAAGAGTCGCCCCTCGTGTCTGCGATTTTTCATATATGCCAACTTTATGCGAAATTAAGTCACTCTCCAAGGAATTGCAGAAGCTTCCTTAGATTCTGTACTAAATTCTTCGTGCATAAAAGTTCATAAATTAATTACGTGTAGTGATACTTAAGCGATATAATATAACGAAATACAATACAATAACGTAATATAATATAACGTAATAAAACATAATGCAATATAATATAATGTGATGTAATATAATGTAATACAATACCACGTAATACAGTATAACGTAATATAACATAAGGTAATATAATATACCCTAATATAATATCACGCAATACAATACAGGTAATATGCTACAATGTAATATAATTTAACGTAAGACATTATAACGTGATATAATATAACGTAATACATTACAACGAAACATATTATAACGTAATACAATATAATGAAATACTATATAACGTAATACATTGTAACGTGATATAATATAACGTAATATGATATAATGTAGTACTATATAACGAAATGTAAATACATTATAAGGTAACATAATACAACGTAGTTTATTATGACATAATACACTATAAAGTAATATAATATAACGTCATTCTGTATAACATAATACAATATAACGTAATGTGATATACCGTAATATAACGTAATACGTTATAACGTAATATTATATAACGTCATAATCTATAACGTAATAGATTATAACGTAATATAATATAGCGTATTATGACAGTATTCAACATTCAAGACATTTGCAAGGCTGTGACGAGCATTCTCAAAGGAATAAGAAAACGTGTAACAATTGTTTGTCGCATTAGTTTGTCATACAAATAGTTGTATCGCCCTAGAGGAAATGTGGTTTGAATAAAATGAAAAATTTTCCTCAAAACGATGCCTCTGCCTTGTTATTTAAAAGTTCGGTTGCTTTTGCGACAGACGGTGTATATATGTATGTATGTATGTATGTATGTATGTATGTATGTATGTATATATGTATGTATGTATGTATGTATGTATGTATGTACAAGTGAAATTATTCCGAACATTGAGCTTGACAATATATGTGAAAGTAAATGAAATTGGTGAGGTATACCTTTTTGTGTATAAATGCTTAAGTTTATTATTTTGTACAAGAGAAAAAAAAAGTTTATATATTTCTAAGTATTATTGCTTCTAAACATAATAAAATCATTAGACCAACTTTTGATTTTCTCTGTGGCTGATAAATGACATAAATGTGTTATATAAATCTAATTTTTATACAACATTTGGTGAACTTACGCATACGATATTCAATTGAAATCTTTAATTGAACTTAATCTGAAACTTGTTTTGTTTGGTCGTCGACATTTGAATCTCCTCATCTTTAGGTATGTTCATTTATTACATCTTTTCTCAAAACTATGTCAATATGGTGTACACTTTCCACTGTGATATAATCAAATCCAAATTTATACAAAAAAAGCACACAAATTTGATTCTCATCTATAGTCCGTATCGACGCAATTCCTGTCATTTTAAAATAAAGCAACTGATAAAACACCGATCATGTCGTATCCAAACAGCTTCAAATCTAAAAGTGATATATCGAGTGTAGAAAACAATTTTATACTTTTAATTTTACATTTCACGTGTTTTGTGGCACAAAATCTTTATTCTCAAAAATTGAAATATTCCAGAGTGATAAATGATTGAATTTCATTTTGACTCGATAATTTTCATTTATCTATTTTCTACGGAATCTATCTTCTCATAGACTAGGACATGATTTGTACAAATTTTCACACAGAATTAAATCTTTTCGTTGATAAATTTTTAATATAATTTTTAATATCACTAACGAGAAAACAAATCGGTTCCGCAACTTCGGCATCGCGCATATTAAAATTTTTTTAATTACATCACCATCAGAATACTAAATAACAGATTATTTGTAAAATTAAATATTAGCGAGGAATTATTATTTACATTTATTTTAAAATATTAATCATAAAAATATTAACATTGATTACAGACTACTAACGTATTTAACTACACATTTAACTACGCTAGAATTTGAAACATTTTTCGTGTTTGTGGAATCGAATAATTCTGGAATGGAATAATTACGAATTAAATAAGACGCAAAGTAAATATTATTATAAATACAATATTATAGCGATGGAAGCTAAAAGAAATGCTAAATTGTGTAGCAGGAATACACGAATAGAACTTTGATTGTTACAAGCGTAGCCTTCGCAGAAAGAACACGCAATGCTGGATCCCTGAAAATATTCCTCTAATTGGCAGTATCCATCGATTTCTCGTGACGGGACGCAACCTCGCACCGTTACCAATATGTGCCCATCTACATCATGAAGGAAATATGTAGTTATTTTATAGTCTCGGCAGTGTCATAAACAGAAAAAGCTTAAAACTAAGCTAAATGAAAATCAATGTGACGGTGGTAAAAAGCAAGAATTACAAGATTGGATACCAGCGTTGCTAAGTTTAGCGTTGAATGTAGCATATCAAGTATTTATTTTATATAATTGCTTACAAACGTGAGAAGGAATCTTACGACGCCATTAAAACAACTGACTTCTCAGAAGACTGAATGTGATTTTGATTTTACTAACAAATTAACAGTAAATAAAAAAATAATTCCATGCTTGTATAGTTACTATAAATTGTTATCACTACTTCATGTCACTCATCTAACATAGATAGATCTTTGTTGTGGACTTCAATAAATGACTAAATTATTATACGATCATAAACTTTATGTTTATGTTTAAACATAAGCATTATCCTATCGTCTTTGGAAAGTGATACTTCGAAGAATGATTTTGCATGTAAAAATAAATCAAAAAATTAAATGTAACATCTGTCCGAAGAAGCTTCGGTTTTGAAAAAATCGAAATTAAAAATTCATCGAATAAACGCGTACCTATACTCCACGTCTGTAATTGATTTGTAGTGACAAGCAATACAAGAGTGATAAATATCAGTGAGATACATCTATTTATTAATTCTATAAATCGATAATTTTGTTAATTTACGTTTATATTATTCAATACAGTATTGAAAGTGACATATCCCTTTATGAGAGAAAAATTAAGAATTCAAACGTATTTTGATGTTTCATTAATCCTTCAAAAGTCCGTATCCGTCATTTTAGATGCGAAAGATTTATTACGTAATATTTTAAACATAATTATATGTGTTTATACAATCGTGTTCCTGTAAATACAGAATGTATCTTTGTGTGTTCGCCTGATATTTGATCTGTTAGTATTAGAAGATGTCTACTTCGTAGATGTTAAAAGATGCCTAAGTGCCTGTTTAACGTTCGTATTTTGAATGTTAAAAGACGCCTACTGTGGATTTTGTTCAGAATGTCCAAGATACCCTTAGTATGCTTAGGATACATATATATATTAGGATGCATATGATTATTATTAAAAAGTCAATATTCCGATCACCATCAGTGTCGCAATAATCCCTTTTCCGGTAAGGGTGTGACGGTATCTGAACTGACATGACGTGAAATAATCTGTGTTCCTTGAAAATTTGGCCATATTTTATCCAGGTCAGGAACTTCAACAACTTGTATCTTTCAGCAACGTGTCTCTATATTATTCTTCGAAAATACTGAATTTATAACACTTCATTTATTATTTTAGTACGCCGATTATTGATTGCAGAAGAAACTAAAACTTCTAAAAAATAATATTTTAAGATTCCTGCTCAAAAATATTCTTTCTTTGTGACCATGCTGGTAAGTTTTACTCGCGAAGATCTCACGAAATCTTTAGTATATTCTGAACGGAACAAATGCTCCTATACGTATTCCAAAGAAACAATTAAAGTGATCAATTTATATACAGGGTGGTTGGTAACTGGTGGTAAAAGCGGAAAGGGGGTGATTCTACGCGAAAAAAGAAGTCGAAAATATAGAATAAAAAATTTTCGTTTGAGGCTTTGTTTTCGAGAAAATCGACTTTGAATTTTCGCTCGGTACGCGTGCACTTTATCACGTCTCATTATAACAGATCTCACTGTAGATTTAAAAAAAAAATTAAAAAAAAAAGTTTTAAAAAATTAAAAAAACATTTTTATTCTATATTTTCGACTTCTTTTTTCGCGTAGAATCACCCCCTTTCCGCTTTTACCACCAGTTACCAACCACCCTGTATATAAATTGATCACTTTAATTAATCTCAAACGCAAATAATATAATACTCAATTAAATTATAAAATTTCATGTGTTACGCTAAAAGTATAAGTATTAAGTAAACATTATTAACTGGAAAGAAAGCCATATCAAAATATTTCTTTAGATTTTCTCAATAATTTTCGAGTGGCGTAAACATTTGAAATAAGATAAAGCTCAAAATCATGAGATGATAATTATGAATAAATATTATATTATAAATTAATTATGAATAAATTATGAATACATAATCGTAAATCCTGGAGAATTGCAACCGAGAGTAGACTACATGGGAAATTTTAAATGATTGAAAAGCAATATTAGAAGACTCTTTAATTAAAGAAAAGCTAACACTAAATAATAAAAAAGAATGACTAGTGAAAGCATAAAACAAATTTTAACTAAAAATTAGTATGTGGCATATGTTTCAAAAATATTACAAATCAATTGAAGATCATAAGAGAAACTACATGCTTTTGAATTATGGCATAATCATTATAAAATCGTATGTTTCTTAAACTACGAAAATATAATTAAAAATCCTTTATGGTGTTATTGCATTATAATATAATAATCAGTTTTTAATTGAAACACTTTGTATCACAGTTAATAAATAATTTATCAAAAACTGAATATACTCTTGAAAAATGTAAAGCATCTGTGCTATGTTAATTGCAAAATGTACATTAAGTTCGATTGCGTGACATTGTTGTTCAATTTGAAATTTGCATATTTGTAATTAGAAACATGATATACAGAGTGAGCTACATAAAGTATAGCATTTCTGAGTCTGTATACGATAAATAGATACATGTCTATATACCACCATAAATATAAACACCATTAGGTATATAAAGTTCTTCCCTCCAATACATTTTTTTTATTATTGTATTTATCATAGCATTTTTTTTTTTTTTTTGTTAAAAAATTCGTAATGTGAAAATGAAATGTACATTAATTATTATTAAGGTCAAAAATAGTACAAATACTGTTCGCAACCCCTGTATGTACATAAAAGATTGTCTTTTTTATTTCCATTGTAAAAAAATTCCTTAATCTTATCGTGCAAACGTTTTCTTTTGATACTTTATGCAATGAAAAATCCAATGTCGCAATGTCTAGTAGTGAGAGTTGCATTAATATTAAACTTGTGCTTGTTTAATTACTATATTTAAATGAAAAATAATTTGTTACCATTTTGTATTTCAGCAGTAAATTTGCTAATAAAGCATTTACGAGTCTCATTTGCATAACATTTTTTTCATTCTTACTCATACATAAAATATACCGACAGTTTTGCAAGAAGAAACGCTTTGTGGATATGTAAACGTTTCATTTGTAAATGTTCGCATATGTCACTTATATGACATTTGGACAATACAAACACATTTCTTGACATAGTCTAAGGACTACCAAGGTATTGGCTATTTAGTATGTAGAAGCGTGTGCGAATGCAATCAACGTTAATATAAGCACGTAGTAGATATGTGCATATGCGATTTACATACATGTATACGATGCGTGCACGTAATGAAGGTGAGCGCACGCAACAGTAATTTACAACTGGATATACTTTATACGCACAATCGATGACACTTTTAAGACAATTCTGCGACTCGTTTTGGGGACAGAGAACTAAGTCGAAATAAGGCGTCGGGACGTAAGGATCGTTGCACTCTCTTGTATGTCCGTTTGTCAAATCGGTATTGCATTGGTAACACCATAGATTTCCTCCTGTCGTGTATTCTGTTAAGTGGTTGAATTTTCTCGATTTTAAAGTAGTCAACAAGTAAGGTTGGAAAGAATGTTAAGCTTAAAAGTAAACAAAGTTAAAGGTGAAGCAACGGAATTAATCTAACTATAAATCATTACAGCTATATACAAGATATTAATGAATATCATAGTGGTGACACTTTGCATAATTGCAATTATTCTTTGTCCGACTAAAAATTATAACAAAATATTTACAATAATTACTGTCTATTAAATTTGTTTTGAATTGTCCTAATACTTATCAATTGCGTTAATAGTAAATTTAACTAAGTGTCATTTCCATTGAACGCTTACACAAAAATAATATTAAAAGCTACCGATTTAAGCTCTACTTACCCAAATTCATGAGAACGATTATTATCGCCAAACTTACTTGTGCAGCCATGTTGGTTCTACCTGCTATCTTATCTATGATAATAAAGGTAAGGACTGTAGCAGATGTCTGCAGTGCAGATGTTAAACGTATTAAGAAATACATACATATTATGCATACAATCTTCCTCGTGTACGTAATAATCTATAAACGTTAAAATTATCAAACAACATTGTTCCTCAGTGTTGCATTTAATAATTGAATAATCACCATAAAGTAAGTACCATAAAAAAACTGTACAGAGTAATTGCATTTTCAAACCCTTCCAATCATATATTTTTTAAATTCTCGTTTAGAATTATAGTGCACAGATATTACGTTAGAATACAAATTTAAAAATCAAGCTGTAATATCTTTCGAATTATTGTAAAAAAACACGGTGTTAATATTAAAACTAAGTGTGAATATTAATACATATTTACAAATAACATTAATAGAAAAGTGAATAATATAGATAATGCCGTGACAAGTTTTAACCGCATATCACCTATCATTTCTTTTAAGAACCACGCATACATAAATTTTCATTTATTTCACTATTTGATAAGCTTGAAATTGGTAGTCTACGTTTCTACGTTTGAGAATATCATTCTTTAAAATTTTTCTCGAAAACGTATATTTCAATTAATATGAAAAGACATCGCTCTTATCCGCTTGGAGAAACCTCACGGATTACGTATATTTTTCTAATGCGCACATTTATGTACAAAGTTTAAAATTCTTATTGCTTAGTATTCAGTTATTTGTCGAAAAATTGCGGATTGAATTTTTAACGATAATACAGTACAACCGGTCGATATATATTTATTGCTCGTCACAATTTTCGATAATAATATATTCCATCTTTAGAAGCTAAGTAGCATTCCGTGATATAAACATTAGCCAAATTTGATATTTCATAAGCCTCTTCGTTTGTATGTACAATACACATATAAGTTCAAGTACATATATAATATACATATATTTACTTCTTTATGCTTGTAAGGTCGTGCTTAATGAATTTAATCGCAAATGCAATTTGACAAATATACATAATAACATCCGAATTTTTATAATGAACACACATACAAGCAATGACCATTGCTCAATCAGCATAAAGTTATTAGTCGTTAAATATAATTCTATAGACATGGGCTTCTCGAAGTATTCGATATACAAAATCTGCTAGCCAATTTTTCTTAAAATTTGGACAATAGAAATTGTGTGGAAAGTCACATTTCTGTCTGGAATTCTTTCATAGGTATTTCGTTGTTTTCATTTCGTTATGAAACAAGAAAGAAACAAGACGGAAACGTTTATATATATATCAGAAGTCATTCTAAAGTAATGGAACAAATCTGGTGAATTCCCTTATAGACTATCGAAAGGTAATTTAACCACGACAAGAAGTTTGATTATTTAATAATTTGCATCTTTCGTCTGTACGAAATAGGAATTTACGATCTCGCTACAGAAAATACAAATATAAATTATGTGCGTATATAGAAAACAATAAAAATATACAGAAAAATAATTTATTCTCTAGTCAAAAATTAATCTAACAACGCTGAATTTTTAATTTTTTTTTCTTTTTTTCGAATATTCATTGTATGATACATACTCGTGGCACGATGTGAAATATTAGTGAACAATATATATATATGCTTAATGTGTGTGTTTTCGAGTCTTAGAATACGCTATGAATCGATTAACGAGCAACGCCTGTAAGGCTGATCGCAATCAACTCTATATTTTGATATATAAAGGTTACGCGCTGTTATAAAAACAGCCCAAAACTACAGCTCCAAGAGCGGATAACAAAGTAAAGGAAATTGTTGGCGAAATTGTAATCGAACTATTGCAAGCATCCTCCGTGCATAATTCACAAAATTCCAGCTTCTTATCGTCCGTAGTTAATGTAGGGATCATTGCATTTATCGATTTGCACGGGTCAACGGTCTCAGTCTTCGCTGTTTGGCAACTTCTCATTGTGATGTTTTGATATTTATCTAATAAACATAAATAAAAGTTCCTTCGCTTACATTCGTTCGATGGATAATTGGTAATTAAATAATTAGGTACGTAATTAATCAGATAAATGATAATTTGAATAATAATGATACGTTTGAATATAAAGATAATAGTAGAAGTATAGCGCAACAGTTTTTCGTTTGGCACTTTCACCCTCGTATTCACGCATTCGCTTGTTTATTCACACCATTTCTAAATTTGAAATCTATCACGATGATGAACTAAAATTCTCATACTCTGAATAATTTACCTTTCAAAATCATTTTAGCACACGCCATTGGAGCGACAAGTTGATGATCCAAATCGTCAACCTCAAAAATTGGAGCTGCCCAAGTTAAAGCTTTATGCTGTTGAATTCTCAGTTTCCAATCCAGCATTTGGTCTAAAGTACATTCGACAAGTTCAAGGTTATGTGCCTTAGGATCTGTTTCACAATTAGGATGCGTTAATGAAGTACACACATAGCATCTTACATTCTTATCTGTGAAACAAAAAGAACAGTTATTTGTAATACAAAATAGGTTCTTATAAAAATAATTTTTTCAGAATTAGAATTGTTTCCGTCGCATAATATTAAACGTACAGGGCGTTAGATAAGCCTGAAAACGGCCAAATATTTTGAAAACGAAACAATTTTTCCAAAAATGTAACCTAGATCCACTCAAGATCAAACGAATATGAACATTCAATAGAACTTTTAAAACCTTGAAACATTGATTTGAACCATTTTTCTCAAATAATATAATCTCAAAAAATATTCTCTATATATCAGATTTTATTGATGGAGCATTCAAAATTATGATAATAGAGATTTAATATTGTTAGGTTTCTGAAGATTATATCCCAGTAGTCTTGTTGTAATGGTACGAAATAATACAGTTTAATTGATTATTTAATGAAATAATTACTAGGTTGCCCGAAAAGTGTCTTTCTTTCCCAAACGTGTTTTTTACAACAGTGCACCTTCAAGCAAACGTGAAACCAAATCTGTAAAATGTCACGGTGTTTATCCCAACGGAACAAAATGAATCGTACGTAATTCGACAAA
Source organism: Bombus impatiens (assembly GCF_000188095.3). Taxonomy (NCBI): domain Eukaryota; kingdom Metazoa; phylum Arthropoda; class Insecta; order Hymenoptera; family Apidae; genus Bombus; species Bombus impatiens. The sequence continues at coordinate 10,346 of NT_176736.1, forward strand.
ATAATATAAAACAAAAAACGTTATACGTCCATTAATTCCTCATAAAACGAAAGAAACTTTTCGGACAATCTAATATTAAGTACAAGCATACTACTAATGACGTTATTGCTTGTAATTCTATTTACATGTAGTAAACATACATCAAACTACATGAACATGGTATATTTTGCAGTAATCGTTCAACAACAGAAAAGTAATAAACAATAACTTGTTTTTATATATCATTTGATTCACTTGTAACATTTTTTTGAATAATCGATATTTTTGCAAAACGTTGATTTTTCAGTTCTAATTGAATTTTGGAAATTGAGATAAATCTACAAGAATTCCATTTCGTCGAGTAAATAGAATATCGAAACATTCGAACTTTTTTTCATAAATTGCAATTAGCAAATTCATTTCCCATTGTGCACGGACAGTCACTTCTTTCGTCATTATCTCGCGATTCTTCACCTTCAACGTTTGTATCACTCGAAAGTTGCTGAGTTTGACATTGCAGTATTTTCATACACCTCTCACAAGTACTTTACATGTTTCATGTTTGACACGAAATATTTACAAGATATGACCACGGTTGTGTGCATTTGCTTAATGTTTATTTCAGCAAGAAATTTAATTACTTAAAAATCAAAACAACTCACCACTCCGTTATTATAAACACTATAAAGTTCACGTTTTAGAAAATAGATGAGATTATAATTAAGTGATTTTATATATATTTGATTCATAAAACTGGATTTTTAGTTTTAACAGACAAAAGAGTTGATAACAGCTAATAACAAATTTAAATTTTGTTCAAGAAATAATAAAAAAGATATTACTAGCTTTCTAACCATTTAAAGTTACGCTCAAATAATTATTAGATTAACCCGTTGTCATTGCAAAACTAAGTGTTACGATTTTTGCAACTTTCTAAATTGATATAAAAAATATGGTTAAAAAGTCAGTGAACAACACATAGAATTAAATATTACATAAAATAAGAACGTGAAAAGATCACGATAATTATTTTTAAAATCCAAACAAATAAGAATATATACAGAAACATATAGATTCAAAAATTAATCTTACATAGATGAAACGTTTTTCACTCTTGTTCAGCGTATATCTAGTACAATAACGGTAAGAAAATAGAGAAAAACGTAAATGTTCCAGAATAATAACGTATGAATCTCCTTAGAAAAATATAGAAGCCATTTTTCTAGATTATAGTCCATTTCAATTCAACGATTGTTTGTTTTCCGGAAGAAGTAAATAATCTATTTCCTCTGGCGCCTGGTAGACGCCTCTACGACGTCGGAACATTCTCTACTGTCGCACATAATTCTAACAAACCAATGGATGGTGCTTACGTACCGTGAGAATGTTTATAATCGAGCGTATATTTCCAATGTCCCGTTTTCAAACATACGCATGTTCAATGTAGTTATTATTTGGGTCGCAGTATTGTGGCGCCAAGAGTCGCGACACTATATTACTCACCCCTACAAATTGTTCCATATCTCGTAGTTCGACAAACGATAGTTAACCTACTCCTACGTACTACTCATCTAGTTTCAGACTGTTTCGAATCGATTGAGAATATCCGCGGCTCGAGAGTAACGGTTTTTTTATCTTTTTTATTTTCACGTTGTCTCATAAATATATATTAAAAGACATCTCGAAGTTATCAAGAGTTTCTGACAGTTAATTAACGTCAACTGTAAATATGATTACTATATACACGGGACAAATAGCTAATCGAAAGCTGAACAATGCGGAATATTGGGAAATATCTTTGACCGGCAAATCTACATATATCTGATCTAGTCGTAGCCTCCTGTAACATTTTTAATCATGCAAAGGAACGTTTACTGACGTTAAGTTGTCATGCACTGGCCTAACGTTTATACAATGTATAGGTTTTTAACATAGTTTTATATAAAAATTGCATTGTCTATAGTGCTTAGATACTACATGATAATTAATTTATGTACATTAATTTTAACACAGTTAGCAATATTAATTAGAATATTTTTATACCAACGTGTATACGGCAACATCATAATACTGTATTGTTAAAGTTCCCAACAATTTCAGCAGTTATCATAGTGCACAACTATAGCAGAATCTAGTAGCTAATATTGTCTAATCATTAGATTGTAAGGAACATCTTTAATCGGTTATTCCGAAATTAGTATGAAAATAATATCATGAAATTTCTTTTAATATTTACAAAAATATTGTGATTGATATAGTTAGGCAGTAATAAAATTTAAATACGTACAGCTTCTAAATCAGGAAATATGCAATCTGTTACTCAAAGCATTACCGAAATATCCAGGGCGGCTTGTGTATGATAAATTGCCTGCCAGTAGGGGTACCTTTGTATTTTTGAAATTTTTATGCTAAAAGGCAATGCAAAGAGATCAGAAATATATATTTATTAGATAAAGAATATTTGTTTCTATGCCCTTAATCACAGTACTTCTGAAATACAAATGCAAATATATTCTTGTAAGAGTTAAATGTTATATTAATTTTTGGTATCGAAATTAATATTTACGGTTTAGAAACATAAGGACTGGAAATAATCACAATAATATAAAACCATAAAATAGGTAATGAGAACTTCTTTGTAACAAAAGTAAAAGGACTAAAAAGTACTATGATGTTTAATAATTCGTCTAATAAATCTATCTGCATAGTTTCCAAAATAATCTAATACATTATACTAGTTATCATAGTTAATTTCTTACCTTCATATATCTATTTCGTAAATAAAAATTTCTAATTACTTAGCTTCTAACGAGCTTTTCTATATTTACATCTTTTTTAATTTTAATTGAAATACGTATTAATAATATCATCAATTTGTATAGGATATTATGAACAAAAATTTTAAACTAACACATTTTTAACATATATTAACAATAAGTACCATATATGATGTGTATATACAGTGTCTGAAGTTATTTTCCGTCAAACGGTACTATTATATTCTAGAATAAAAATAAAAAAAAGTGTCATACACAGACTATGATAAAAATACGAAACAACAGGAAAGTGCGTTTTCGTTTGATAAAATGTTTAAACGAACATTAACCTCAACGACAAGCTGAGGAGGGCCAATTATTCGCCCCCTCATATGACCAAATATTAAGAAACTTTAAAGCGAAAGATTTACCAGATAAGAATTAATTGTACACTAAGAATTGATACAAAGAGATAATATAAAGGATCAATACAAAGAATTAATATAAGGAAATTCAAAGAAACGAATGAAAGTTTCGTAACGTAGTAAATCCAACTTTCACCAATTATATTTTTATAAAATCGAACAATACTTTGAAATGGAATTAACGTAAATACCGCTAATACGCATGCCTTTATCCTTTTTTAAATGAAAAACTAGTCCATTGTTATTTCATACTTCTCCTGTAAGTGTTTAATAAAATATTTATGAGCTTATATATAAGTTCAGTTCCTTTTTTTATTGTTACTCATAGAATACGCAGAAGTTTGGTGGAAGAAATTTGGAACACTTTATATACATATATATATATAAGAATAACACATACATATACTATATGCACAGTATGTGTACTGTTATGTTTATCCTATTACTCTAATAGACTGTATTTTATAAACCACTATATATCCTATGAGCGTTACTATAGAAAAATTGTAAAGAAAAGCGTTCAATAAATTAATCACAACATGGAATCAATGTTAAAAACATAAAATGTAAATGTTTCATATTGGCACACCAACAGCTTGTAAAATCAACGTATTGCTGAACAAACTTTCATTTGTATTTTCACTAGTGTTCCACCATATTTGAAAAAAAAAAAAGAAATCTTTTCGCATCGTTTTGTAAAAAGTAAATTTTCAGTATAATCACCTGCACGAGCCGTCAACACGAACGCGAGATTAACAATTAACACTAGGATTCTTCGATACATCCCGGGAGTTGCGAGAGACAAGGTTTCACTTGAAGAAGTTTACTCTCGGGGAACAGAATACAAACTGCGATTCGTGACGGGGGTTGAAGCACTGGCACAAGGAAGGATTGTCGCCGAGTCGACAGCCTGATCGCGAGTATGAGATTGCGAGGTCCGCCACTCACCACTCCACTCACCGACCTCCTCTCCTCTTTTCACCACTCCTCGCTGTTTTTCGCCTCTCCTCCACAGATCGCATAATCGCGCAAGTCGCGCAGAGATTTAGCTTCTTTTTCCCTTTGAAGCCTTTCCTCTAGATCGTTCGACGTCTAGATCAGTATTAGGCATTCAACTTTACCAAATGCTCATGTGAATTCTTATTTTCCGAAAGGAAAACTAATCTCTTATGCAATACTATTATTAATCCTTCGTTTGCAACCTTATTTTATTGACGTCGTCCGAATACTAGGTCGTTTAAGTCCTAGTATTCGAAGAATACTCTTCCAAGTTTCTAGAACATCATGCAATAATATTCGTTGCTACGCGTTGATGTAACTTCTGTAAGCAAAGCGAAATTTAAAGAAAAATGTGGAAATAAATGAAAAATTGCTTTAAACTACTGATCGAGAATTAGTTAAAATTTTTTATATTTTTATATTTTAATAAAGTTAAAATTTTTTTTCAATTTTTATATACATTTTTTCTATGGGTATTACATTCTTGTTCTCTTTTTCTTTTTTCTTCTAGTAAAGGTACTTTTGTTACAACCTGAATGTATGGAAAATTTACAGTTGAAATATAATCTGTTCTATTTGCGTGAAAAATTGAAATTAATAAAATTGACTTAGATTTTAAAAATTATATAAAATGAGATATACGTATTAAATATAGAAGAAGCAAGTTACTCTATTATTGCCTCTAAGATTGAAAGATGTAATCACTGAGACGACTTCAATCATTTTCAATCGGTTCCCATTGAAATCACCGACAACAATTCACCGACACCAGATTTCATCGATGCCAGACCACCGACACCAAACTTCGCTAACAACAGCTTTGACTAACTACTGCCTCAAATGATTGACAGTATTAGCAAGGGGAAATAGAAAAAGATCTTCGCTTATGTAGGTATTTTTGCTTATTTGCCGTACTTGTATTTATTGTACCTTTGCTGTATTTTTATTTTTCTTTCTTTTTACTTGTTGCTGTAATTAATGACAATCGGCTGCCTCACGCCGCGTTGCATTAAAAATGTCACCTCAAACCTAACACGGACCATGAATTTGATATTTATTTGTGTTAAGATTACACTAGAACTTACGAACGTAAATTAATTGAAACAAAAGCATAATTTACTTAATTGCTGATCAGCTCGTGCTCTGTATTGCATTTGGGTTAGTTTTTTTAATCCGATCACCGTAAGGCAGCCGGTTATCAACTATCTGCAGCGATAAACCTACGTAACCAAAAACCCTCTCTTATTTTTCTGTGCTAATATTGCTTGTTAGTTAAAGCTGCTATCGGGGTTGTCGTCGGTTAAAGCTATCGCCGGTGGATTGTTATCGGTGAAAACAGTGCCGATAAAAATTGTGTCGGTGAATTCAATGAAACCTTTCCCAACCATAGTTAAACGAGAAATCCTTGTATGTAATCATAACAAATTTTCGAATTATTAAACAGAGACAGGTCATTTTTCACTAGTGAAAAAAGGTAAGAATAAAATTTGATACACAAATAAGAGTTTATTGGAAATGGTAACTCGTTATAAAATATAATTTGATTAAAAAATATCTTGAATTGAATTCAAGGAGAATGATGTGGAAATAAATACATTTAACGAAATATGTATAAGGTGTTTCATATCAACACTAACAAGGGAACATCTCCAAACGTTAATTGTAACCAAAATTATGTATGTGTAGTTCTCGAAAAATATTTGACAGATACATTTTCTTTTACGTGCTCATATTCACGTTGGAGGGATGAAAAGAAAGTTGGGGGTTGGGAACATATTTTGCAGGATATCTCGAAAACTATTGGGTCTAGAAAAGTGGTTCAACTATCAAAATTGGTTGTTTTTAAATAAGGCATTCATTTGCGTAGGACTTTTAAAAATTCATTTGTTTAAAAATGATAATAGAAAGTGACATACTTTTATTGTAAAATGCACATGTGTAAATTTGAAATAATTGCACAAAATATTGATAAACTGGAATTTGGATTTTCATCTTACATCGTATCTAAATTTATAAACATCGTGTTTCATTATTATCTTGTGAAAAAATATAATTATCTTCTAGCCCAATATTGTTTGCATTAACTTGAATATGTTCTTTCAAAATATCGATACGCGCTTTACGGCCCATAAATATATATCATAAATAAGACAATATAATATAAATAAGATAATATAAGATAAATAAGATATACCATAAACTAGCTGGCAAATTGTGACTGATCTTATTTCCCATCATGTTTTATAGTCGACTGCCTTATGTTTAGTATTTCTTTGTCGCCATATTTTATATTCCAGATATAAATTAATGTCCTATAGTCTTTGCAAAGTATTTCCGAATATTTTTGTAACGTCAGAACTGGACTGGACTATTTGTAAAGCTATTTAATATTTAATAAACGAATAAAATGTCTACGTTAACTGCAAATTATAATCTAACATAAAGTAAAGCATACTTTTACTTATTCCCATAATTACTTAAACTATAGAGTAAAATAGTTAATATCATGATGGCCGAATATTTTTGTGGCAGACTGTACATTAACATTAAAACAATTTTCAAACCCATTATGCTATTTTCATCGCATTTGTTTTCTGCTGTTTTATCTTGCCAATTATGCACAGACCGATATATTCATTTCCCTTTCCTAAACGCCTGTTACCTGGTTTATTTTCTCTTTTAATTTTTCCATCGCTATATCTGCCTGATTCCTTGAATTGTTGATCTTAGTTTATTTCCAATTTCAAAAACTTCGTGCAGAACTTCGCACTTGTTACGAAAATTTGCAATAACATCTTTTTTCCTTTTCAGTCGTTTAGTTGCCTTCTCGTTATTTTAATGTCTATCGGTAACTTTAGATACTGATGTTAATTGTACTAACATTTCACGCATGTACATGTGTATGTATCATCAAGTTATGTACAATTTCATGTAGGAATACATATTAGGCGTATATTTTCCCTCTATCTTTTTTAGATATTTGTTAATATCTTCATAAAAAATATGGATAAATAACATTCTCCAACATATGTACACGTCTCTTAATTGTGAAGGTAAACAGAGTTCTATGAAGCTTTTGTTGAACACTATTGTTATGTATCACACAAAATGTGTTTTTAAGATCCTTAGATATTTAATTTCCTCTACATTTTTTGTTTTTCCTCTATTTATTCTATTTCTCTGCTTTTTGTCTACTATTGTTGTAATTGTATCCGTAAATTGTCACGTTTCAAATAGTGCAAGACATCGTTCACGAAGAATGAAACATAATTGAGCAAACAAACTGACTAACCCTGAACTGGTACAGTATTAATTTCATAGTCGGATTATAAAGTATCACAATAAAAAATTTTAAATGTCTAACATCATACTATGTTTGAAAGCAAAACTATGATAATGTTACATCTGGTATGTTTTAGAACTCACTACACTGGAATCAATCAAGTCATAAAAAGCAATAAATTGGTTAAATTAAAAAGAACTTTAACGTTGAAATCAATCTCGGGAACACGTTTTTATTAAAAATACTCTGTGTACTATAATATTATAGCATTTACGTCATAATTCGTAGACATTTTATTAGTCACATTGTCAAAATAATTTTTTGTAGAAAAATATCTTCGACGAAATACGAAAATAACTTTGAATTTTATAAATGAAATTCGTTTTTTATCATAATTTGAATATTTAGTTATACACGAACTTTACCGACCTCTTCCATTAACACTAAACCTACCGACACTTCGTGTATACCTATTCCTACCATGTGCGGTCAAAATGACCGATGATTAAAGAAGTAATAGTTTTTATGACTTAACTTAGATAATGGTTAATTTATAACTTAATGTATATAAAATGATGAACTTTCATAAAATTTCGTCCAAATTTACTTTTGTTTAATTGCAATTATAGACTTAGATAGAATTACACTTTTATTTATATAGAGATATATCTTATTCAACTTTGCTGCATTTTTTACAAATTATCTTATTATCAAATGTACATTTGCCGCATAAATATTTCCTGCATCTTAAACAAATTTTGGTAATTTTGTAACCTTTACAATTTTTTACTTGACAAGTTTTTTGTAGTAATGAATCTGAACTTGTTGATAGTTTTATTGCATGGTCTTTTCCCGCGATTCCTTATATAAAAGTAATGTATGCATTAGGTTTATAACAATTTTGTGAATTCTCTGTAAATTGGCCCCATACTGTAGATACCATTGCAAATTTATTGGTTCATAAACGTTAACTTCTTTCGCTCTTCTTATCAAATCCTATAAACCTCATAAGCAAAGTCATTCCTGTTCATTGTTTTTGAAAAAATGCAGGTCTCCAAATATTATTCCATATATATGAGAGATCTAAATTCTTTACCTGATATGCACCGCGGATATATAGCAGAGCAATAAATGCATCTAGTTTTGTTGCATCTAGCTCCCTCTTAGTCCCCAATACTCTAAATGCTTCTACTTCCGTACATTTTATTATATGATCCCTTATACGGTGATCAATGATAAGATAATATGCCGTCTTTGCTTGTCCTTTCATTGTATGCCGTTTAACATATCCCTAAAAATATTATGAACTGATGTCCTGCCAGATTTGAAACTTGCATCTATTTCTTTCCAAACTGTTCCATCGGGCCCAGTTTCACTCTCTGCTGTCAACGATAATTTCTTTCCTTTTTGCCCTTACATAAACGCTTATTTATAATATTCAACTCTGATCCAGTTGTAAATAGCTTTTCATATGTTTCCATGCCGTTTTCAGTTGCTGAAGTTTCTTGTTTACCGCACATTGAACAGTCTTCCTCTATGTCCGTTATTTTTATTTTTATAATTTTTTTTTAAATCTTGACATTTCTAGGGTAAATATTTATCACAGAATAATACCATGTACGGAATACAAAATTATTGTCAAATTTGACATGCTTTACTTTTCCTTTTATAACAACTTTATACAAAACGCTCTGAGATGCTTTCTGTCTGAGTTTTAGAGATAACAAATTTAGATATCGACTAATTGACTAACAAGCCGGGATGTATTCCAGTCGAAAAGGCAATAGCAAGTAAAAATATCATCTGTGACGGCGATATTTATACGAAAATATTGATGAGTATTGACTGTTCTCCCACCAACGGTTACTCGATTACTGGAGGATGGGAAAACTTTTCCCGTGTTTTATAGCAATGAGCAATAACCCTAAGAAACTTTTCGACTTTTAAAAATGTTTGTAACAATGGACTGTAAAAGAATGCTAAATTTTGTAGCGGTTCCTTAGAATTATTATGAGCCTGAGTTGATATGTCTTGACAGCTGATGACTATCTTGATCGAGGGATGGATTATTTTATGACAAGATTACGGGTGTGATAGCTGTTATTATTTGTTATTATTGATTATTACTGATTTTGTTTGTCTTAAGATAGCCTTTTCGTTGTACTGATTGCATTTATTCTAAGAATAACTAACATATATTGTCGGATCGTTAAAATGACCGCTCACGGTAGACAAGGCAGAGTACAAATTTTTCTTAGAAAATAAAAGAGCAAACTAAAATTAAATACCGAAAAATATATTGTATGCATGTTTTAGGAAAAGTCAGAAATTATGAAGCAATATGATAAAGTTTAAATGTGGTTGAATTTGTGTAGAAGTCGCGAGAGCGGTCAATTTGACCGCGCCGGTAGGTTTAGTATTAAACTAGTTAAGTTACGTAATTAATAATAAATCGATAATATGACCTTACGCAACACTGCTTGTCGCTATAATTTACAATAACTTTTAATAATTAAAACTGAACCTTTATTAATCGCTGGTCATCAAAGTCAGATTTCAAATACATTTAATGTATGACGACTAGCTACATTAGTTATGAGCGAGTACTTCCTCTCAGAAAATGTTTCGTCAACCGACAATTACGTGACATGATAAAGTAATAGAATTTACTACTGGAAGTACTTACATCTTATTAAACATTTTTGATTTCTCATACATGTACATACCTGATACTGTACAATTAAAAATATTAATTTATTTACCTAGTTTAAATATTATCTAATTTAAATATTACGTAACATGATGAATGAGACACTTTATCATTTAATACGTTTAGTCACGTACACATCTGTTTAATCAACTATGAGTCATGGATTGTATAACTCTCACTGAATTAAGATTTAGTATACAATCCACATGGGAAATACATTTAAAACTAGTTGGCAAGAATTCCAAATACGTTTCCTTGCAGATCACATCAAAGTAACACATTACTAAAGAGAACCGTATAAATTGTGGCAGTAACGATTGACGTCGGGGTTGAAGGGCAGCGCGAATACGTCGAAAAACGTTAATTGTCTATTAGCCTAATTAAAGCTAGCGATATCCATGACAAAGACGGTACACAGACCATATTTTTGTAGTACGAAACATGAAAATATGTTTCTTAAAAATTATTCGCTTCAATGTAATTCTTCAAATGCAAAGTGACCATACTGTAAAACATAGAACAGCATAGTAAAATTTTAACAGAAACAACCATAAATTCAGTGAACTAATGAAGTAGAGATTTGTTGTTTCGCTTGCTAAATATTATAAAAACTACTAAATTATTTAGTAACTAAATATTACAAAATATTAAATTCAAATATTTTATATACCCTCTCGCGTTATGCACCTTTTATACATTTTTACGCCTTATTTTCATCGGCAGTCTGATAAAGAAGAAGAAGAAATGAAAAGAAGAAGATAAAGAAGGCTCCAGATTGTCTTGAATTTTTTAAGCGGAAATCAAATTTCTGTTTATAAGGCAAGTTGTGAATAATATTAAAACAGATTGACCGATGGTCAATTGCAAGCAGGGGAATTAACCAAGCTTACGTATGACAAGTTTTCAAGGTTGATCCTCTAAAAAATGATATTCTTCATTTTCATCTTATCTTGAGACGCAGAATATTCTCAACTTCACTCGCATTACGAATTACGGCCCAAGGCGTATGTAAATATCACATAGGTAGATTGTAGATAACGTGCCAGGTCATTCTACGATCTCGTGCGTTTCATCAGAGAAGATATTTTAACCACTCCAGTGCTTAATTTCTACATTTCTCTTAGAAATATTTCCCCTTACATAGGAAAATAGGAAAACAACGCATTCTTCTGAGTATTTTAGCGCATTTAGAGTACACGAAGATTTACCATGAGTTAATAGCAGGACCAATAGGACCAGACATTTTATCTTCCACTGTTTCTTTCAATGAAAGTTCCGTCTTATTGACTGTTTACTATTAATTGTCACTTATGGTCATCATATATTATAATTATTATATTCGGTGCAACTAAAGCGAAACATATCTAATAGAATACAGTCACAAAATTCGTTAATAGTAATAATAATCATTGTTGTATTATTAGGTCTAATTATTATTAGCCTATTTAACAGTTCCGTTGTTAATGGAGTTTATAAATCAATATATTTACTAAGTATGAATCTTCTCACGTTAGTTATAAATTTAATTGCAGCACGTATTACGGAAACATGCGTAATCCAACTAATTTAATCGTTTCCTTTACAAGGAGATACACTTCTTCTAGATCCAGGCAGTGTAAAGCAAGACCTAATTCTGAGCTGACATGATACATTCGTAGGCGAAGCTCTACTCTTTACGATCGCCACTTCCAATTGTAGTTATCGCGATCACCGAAAGTTGTAAATTTTAATCACTGACCAATTTTACCATCCCGCCATGTCCCTTCCATTTACTATAATTCCTAGTCTAGTTTCTGGAAATATGTATACTGAAGTATATTTACACTTTCAGTATACCAATAATTCCTATTGAATACAGATGATTTCCAATTAGTATCCTTTTATAGTACTGCGAACGTTTTTTTTATTCTCGCTCTTAGTATGCCTTTTCGTGGAAGAGATAAACGTTGTCTGCACTGGTGTCAGCTTCTAGACGATTTTTGGCAAAATCGCAAAATTTCCCCCTAGATCTTCCGACCGTGCAGACTATTAACACTGTCGCTCACTTAACGTCAGAGCACGTAAATGGCTTCAATTTAAAATTATTATAGGTAATTTAGATATAGATACGTTCACTCATCTATGACTAAGCAACATTCTCATCGCATTGTCTAACGCAACATTAATGTTTTCCTAATCATACGTTGATCGAGTGCTACTGGTACAATGACAACAAGACACTTATTAATTGAAGAAATTAATAGGATTCGTTGATATTCATTTTTATACAATGATATCGAGAAACTTTTTGTAAAAATCTTCAAATAATTATCTACGAAGCATGAAATTTATTTTCATTTTTCTTTAATTTCCTTAATAGTGATAAGAGTGGTCTCTCATGTATTCAATATTTTCTGCTTCTGTTATTTTCATCTTTATCAAATAATAATAATCTCTCTAAGTCGAGTCTTTCTAAACTCGTCTTCAATACTAAATTCTAACGTACTTTTTTATGAACTCTAGAATGGCTTATGAAAGTATTTGAACGCTTATTATAGAGAAATTTATCAGTATATTAATTTGTAGGTATTATATAAAACTTTTTGAAATCTTTTTCATTAATACTATAATGAGATATCGCTATGCTAGTAAAATTTGAAATCAATCTGAGTATATGTATAAAAGTTACGAGTTTCAGACGTTTATTCCAAACATGCGTTTAGAAAGAAATTAGCATGATACGAATAGTCTAATAATGCTGAAACTTATTAGTATAATGGTATTAACTGTTTAAATAACTTTGTGATTTTTAAGAAATGTACACTACTGGTAAAATATTAAAACACTAAGTATTAAAACACTAAGTATTAAAACACTTGATATTTATGTATTAAGTACAAATTGGTTCAGATAGCATCACTTTCGTTAATCGATCTAAGTTCACTTTTGCAGAGAGTCTAAGTACCTCAAAATTATTATACATTACGTTTATTGCCTGTTATGTTATAGACCTAGCGTAAAATTTCGTTCCTAATTCTTCAAAATTCTACTTCCAACATCTAGCGTAATTGAAAATTTCCCTTGTCAGTCTTCTTGACAAGTTAATAAACAAAAAGTAATCACTTATTCGGAAATTATTAAAATATCATTGTTTGCATTTACTTAGATTAATATACCGAAAGAAGTTTCGTTACGTAAAATAAAAGCATGCAATCATATTTCTATAGGGGTTTCCTTCGACAATCAATAATATTGTTAATATTTCAAGGATCTCAACGAAGACACGATTTATCAATAAATATTGACAGTACTGTATTGACAATATGTATTGATCGTCTGAGGACAACCTAACGCTTCAAAGCACAGAGATGTTAAGATATGGCATGATAATATCCAGTGTTTAATTCCACTTAACTACTTTTCCTATTTAAAAAAGGATATACACTTTAATTTATGAGGATGCTTACTAAAATTTAAAGACGATTAAGAAATAAATAAAATTTATAACGATTGAAATATCATCATATATTGGCAATAAAAATTGTACGTATAGAAATATTGTTCTGCACTAATACTCTTTGCTAATGCTAACTAGATTAAAAATAATCAAATGAGAATAACAATAACCGAATTTCACAAATGACTCGGTTCAGTTGCTTGAATTGTTTATGCTGTGCCTCGTAAACTGCTAAAGCTATTCCGCCCATTTATAGTCTATATAAATAGCGTATGTCTATGACTAGAATTCTTTTAGTTTTATGGTTAAACGAAAATTTAATAAAGTGCGTGCTTTTCGCCTACGATATATACTCGCTATGACCTTTTTCGTTCAAACGTTTCCAGTTTTGAAATTTCCGAGAAAATCGCTGCTTATAAAATTGTACTGCAATTTTCATTAGACAGCATCATTAATCGTTGTCCAGTCATTTTGCTCGCTGTGTAGTCGGATACGTCGTAAACTTCGTTCTTGCGTAAAATCAGTACGGTATAGCAAAGAAAACAGGATAAAGGAGGGGAAGGATGAAAACGAGAGACGTCCGGCACCGCGGCGCCTATCCACGACGCGAACGACGCCATCGTCTAGCTCAGTTTTGAATTTAGCAATTACTATAAGATCTAGCACAGAACTTCCTTTATTTTCGTCATCGCAGTTTGCGAATCGATCTATTCAAATATTTCTCTGATTTTCTATTCTTGCAAATAATCTTGTCTTAACAAATTATTTTCAAATACATAATCCTGTGTAGGCATGTTAATCGATTTCCTTTCGTATCATTTATTCGTTACCTTTGAATACTAACCACGAAATTTATGGCAATAGTTAAATAGTTAAATATAAATAAATATAAATATTGTACAAATAATAAATAATACGCATTCGACAAAGGATTAAATATAAGTCCGTACAGTGATAAGATATAATTATATACAATTACTCACGTTAATCACTTCGAACACAGCACTGTCCCTGTATTTCTTGCTTTGCGTACAAGCGGGAATAATTTAACCGCTTTGAGGCGTATTTTTTCCGATTATGAATGCAGTAATATAACGTGTACCGTAGTATATTCGATGGTTAAAAAAATTAAGTTAAGCGTATCTTTGAAATTGGGATATATAGTTTCATCAGTTCTTCACAGTGGAGTCATATGTCCCAACAAGCCTTAGTGGGAACAGGAAAAATTGTATTATATATGTACATAAATATAAAGCTGTAAATGTATATATATATATATATATTACATTATATATATATATATATATATGTTAATAACGTGAGACTATCGACGTGAATTTCCTTTTTTCTATTTCGCTCATTTATGCATTGCTCTCACTATTGTGGACCTCTTGCATGTCATATATCTGTGACGTGAATAAAGATAAGCAACTGAATTCAGGAGCATATATCCCAGTTGACATACTGAAGGTTATCTCAGGACATGTTGTCCCAATAGTCTCGAAAAGGTAAAATATTGTGCTACTTATTCTAAGAGAATACGAATCGTTCATTGTAACGCGAAGATACGTAAACAATTGCTTCATAAGAATAGCATTCAATCCTATCATTTATCACTTACCTTTTTATCAAATAATTGTCTTGTTTTCATATCCTGCTGATATTCAGACACTTGTTTATGCTGTTCAGTAAAGCAATTTTCAGAAATAGATTGAACTACGAAATAGATTTATTTTGTTTAATTAATACCAAGTAGAGAGAGAGAGAGGGGGGGGAGAGAGAATAGAAATTAACCCCCATACTTTTATAATACACCAAGAGAATTAACATTTTAAAGGAGTAAATGCAAATTATAGAAATTATAGAATATTAAATTTTGGAAAAGTTAATACAAAAGCTTCTCTTCTCGTCGTTGAAATTATGACCGGTATATCATTTACGTTCTTTAGTATTTATGTAATCCTATAAACAGGAACGCGAGTTATTAGACCAAACAAAGAACAAAGAAAATCTCGAGAAATATGTAAATATAGTACGCTCTAATTCATCTTAAGTATAAAAGTTATCCTTCATAAATACGTGCGTATGTCAAACATCTGGCAATGTTGGTTCAGGTGAAAAATTTGAATTATTCGCTTGCATAACTTTTAAAGCATAAAAAATAGCAAAATTATATTCGAACTGAAAAGTGTTAAAAAATAATCCTTTCTTAATAGCGTAATAGTACAATGTATTTTATGTTTGTTTAAAAAGAGTGTTTTCATTAATATTTAAATTCAATTCTTCTAAATAAATTGTAAAAGCTTTTTATAATATACTTTAATATTTTTCTAGATAGTCTGCATCGCAAGTTACGAAAACTTCGTTTTCTGACTATAAGAAATTGCATAGAATTACGATTTATGACGAAGAATGCAGTTTAAAAATATTTCGCGAATAAAAAATAATATTTAAAATTACATTAAACCATCAGTTATATTTGACTGATTATCACAGTATATTCATTCATTTTACTTACCAATTGTACAATACTTCAGTTATATCAATTTGGACTGTGGTATAGTGCCCGGACTGCAAAATATTCCCCTAGAATGACACTTTTTGAGGATTTCTGAGGTCGCTGAAACCAAAAATGAGGATCGTTTTTCGCGGAAATAACGCGTAAAAAATTGCAATCGATCTATTAATGTGTAACGTCCTTATGGATTTTGATGGTACTTTTTTCAAAATTTGATTCTCTTAATCCGCTGAAGGGTTACTATGTATACGTTTGAATCGTTAGTATTGGATTAGGTTTGGCTTATCTTTTTTTATTTCCGCTCTCCGTGTCGTGAGGTCACGACCAAACAGAAAGCGGTAAGCGGTGAGCAGCAAAATTGGCATTTGGAACATTGACATTGGCTGTGCCAACCCTTGTTTTTCCACTTACCGCTTATCGCTCTGTATATCCACTCTGTATGTCCAATAACCTTTGTCGATGTTCGTAACGACGAATGTTTCGTAAAAAATGTTCATATGAACGAATTGTTAAAACCGTTAATTTCTATAAAAAATGACACTCATTTTCAGCTTTAGCGACCTAAAACACTACCGGAAAAATACATTCAGAATAAGAATTTTACAGTCCGTATACTATATTAAATCCTCAATTTGTATTAATTATACCGAATTTTCTAGAGAATAATTCCTAATTCTTGCAATTTTGAACTCTGATATCAATCATACGTCATTCTTTAAATTATCATTACGGCGAATCCATGAAATTTTATCGGAGAACATGAACGATAAGTTTGTATTTTCTTATTTATTTAGCAGCTCTGTGAAACCAAACTTTTACGTCTGATCTTTCCTGTGAATTTCCCAAATCCTTGTATGCAAGCTATGATGATTGCGAATACAGTAGGTACACATAAAATGAGGTAGCTCTCGGTAATGCTGCTGGCTCTGTATTGTAATAATGATAATAATTAGCAACTATAATAATAATGAGGTGTGTGTGTTGAAATTTGCATAGGAGGAAATAAAAAATAATTATACAGGATAAGCATGCTAAAAACATTCCAAACTGTAAAAATGTGAGATTATTTGTTACTGAGAAGATCAATTGTAAAAAATTTTGATGATAGTCATTTGTCTTATTGAACATTATTTTTTAATACGTTATAAATAATAGCTCTTAATTGACGATATTAATTCTTAACGCGAGAAAATATTGTACATTTCTAAAAACGGGAAGAAAGTATTAAGCGTGGTCCTTGGGACATACCAAACGAAGAAAACTATTTTTTTTTTTTTTTAAATATTGTAGTATCGTGGATGAAAGATCTAAGAGATATCGGGCGAACTATAAACAATGTCGCCAGAAAGCCGAAGTGCCGACACTTCGTCCACAGTCCACAGTCCACAGTCCACAGTCCACAGTCCACAGTCCACAGTCCACAGTCCACAGTGCATAAACGTAGCGATTTACTGCATATTAGTTGCATAATAGTAACATCATTAAACCACAACATACGTAAGTCACATTCAAGATAAACAGTATTGAAACAGCAGAATGTAATGAATTTTGGGTGATTAATAAACGAGGTTCAGCGCTATAAAAGGTTAGATTTAACATCTTCTGCTTCGTCCCCGAATTTTCTTTCCAAAATATTCTTTCCATACCTCCTTATACGTATTATAAATATTTTTATGTCATAAATATTTGTATATTATTCTATATAAAATAGCGAAGAAGAGAGTCTCTTTCTCACTGCCTTTAAAAGAAAAGTGGAAAAAGTAGGAATAGTGCTAAAAGCAGTAACTAATTTCTTCAAATTTGTCGCTTCAAGTACGACGAAACTGCTCAGAAACCATTATGAGAAGACCAGTTAACGGAACGATCAGTTATCGAAACACTGGAAACTATCGAGTACGGTTAGCTCACTTATTCTTAATATTTTTATTCAGAATATGTGTTCAGAATTTTCAACGTTTGCCCTTTTACATTTCTTCGAACGGTATCAGAATGACCTGTTCTGGGTGTGTCTTGGGCAATTTTTTCCTAGACTCTTTCAATACGCTAATTCATATATGCTCTACATGTTCATTTACACTGTCAAATTCTGTCTCCTTTGTAGCTATTCGACTTTTGTCTACTATATTTTTCTGCGTCAAAGTGAAAAAAAGAAAAAGAAGGAGAAAATAAAATACGATATGCGATTGACTCTTATTCACACACGATTCACTATAGTAACAAAAGCAGTTCTCGAAGGGAACAAATTTTAGCCTTATGGCTAGAACGTCTTATATGGTTCTTATAGAGTCTAAATGTAATAAAATTTTTTTATAAAAGTGGAAGTAATAAAGCAATATGACTGTGTAACTCTCGCAAGACATATTAATTTGCGTGTCTCGAACGTATATTTCCTTGATCATAAATTATAAATCATAAATAAATTATAAATGAAAGTAGGTTCAAGTAGCTTTAAAATCGTCCATGTCTTGCCCAAATTTATAAGCGCAAGTTAAAGACGATTTTCATGTATATGTACATGTATATGTACATGTGTACATATGAATCCTTTCTCGGTGATATATTAGAAAGCATTACGACAAACTAATAAATTTGAACCCAAAGTCGTATCACCATTATGATACCCGTTACCTTAGTAACAAGTTATCCTCGGAGCTAAGAAATGTTCTGTAATGCAGATAATGCCCTTGGCATACGTTCAACGCGTGTTGAGCATCGTTTTCACAGACAATCAACGAATTTTCGAACAATGGATGTAGCTCATTATCTCAGATTAATAGTTAAATGATTTTAGAAACAGCTTATGGATATATGCAATTAGTAAAGATATTTAATTAAAATTTAATTAAAAATCTAATAGAATGTGACAAACTTAAAAATTATTACACACATGTTAACAAAAAAAAGTAAATTATTGTATGTACATATATAGCTACTATGTATGTTCAAGTTCGTTAATAAAGTTAGACTATAGATCTAGAAATTGTTCATTTAAATGAAATCTTTTAATGGATGAATATGTACAGAATTTTTTTCCATTGAAAAGTAACACGTCTCACGAATTTCGTTGATTTATTTACTAAAATTTTGATATATTAAATACATTATTTCATATTCAGAATTACCTAATATACCATTGAGTCATAAAAAGGTACGCGCATGATTATCTTCTGTATACAATATTTACTATGCATTTATCGTTACAATGGCAAAGAACAAGTTATAATTAGTAACTAAAACTTTGAAGAACTCTGTACCGATTTATTCTTTATCATTATTAATTTCGATATACAGAATGTTTTAAAATATACTAGCGTAACTAAGAAAAAACCAGCAAAAAGCATTATAAATATTTGTTTCGTTCCACTTTGTTTACAAGGTAATTTTGTATTCCAAGACTATTCAAGGCTGCAGATATTATCTTATCAATACTTTATATTCTTCGTAGATACAACCTCGCTGTTCATAAATACGTACTTCCTTAGTACATTATGAATCCTCTCAGTTTATTCACTTAATAAAAGCAAATTTCTGCTGTTGTTTAAAATATTTAACATTTCTCCTAAAAACAATTCCGAGACATGCACATTTATAATTTTTCACGCCTTGAGAATATTCACAAATAACGAACGTGATAAGTAGTATCGATAATAAGTGAAGTAAAGTATACCAACTCTGTTTATAAGAAGAATTCTCGAAATAGTAGGTTAACTCAGAAACAAGATCAAATAGCGTTTACAGAACTGTGTTTACAATGTTGCGAAACCTGCATATATTAGAATCTATTAGGATCTGTTCAAACAATTTTCGTAGTTGTGTTAAAGAGAAAACGGCTATGTACAGACAAATTCTCGTAATCGTTGCGTTGGTGCGCACTAACGAAAGCATAGCTGGTGAAAACTGTTCGGGGAGCGTCAGGATGCTCGGCGCCACATTGCTGCGACCCAAATAGTAATAATAACGCCGGCGAAGGAGGGTCGGAGACGCTGTTGCGAGTGATGGAGGACGAGGAAGAATGACCGTACACTACCTACATTTGCTTGAACTTTGGACGTAGTGAGCCGCTTCTACGTAACGTTATTATTCGCTGCCTGAAGTCAATGATTTTACGAAGCCATCGCATCGATAACACTTCGCTCCGTTGCTCGTTTGCTTTTCCACATTCTCGTTGTTTCGGGATGACAAACGTACGCGCTTATACCCGTACGACGAAGCGGAAAAAACAATTCTGATCTCTGTGCGTGCATATCGACGATTATGTGGTGGCTGTTTGCGCTAGCTGACGTTCGTCGCGAGAGATATCCTGCTTTTCGGAAAAATATCGTATCAAGAAAGATATTAAGGGAGGAAAGAAGAAACTTTTCTCATGTTGATAAATCAGCAAACGACATCCGCGAAATGTTCCTTCGGAGAAGTTCCGCCAACCAGATGTAATAATAAGGGCAACGTGGGTGGACGACCGGAATGCGGCTTGTCTAACGATTGTTTCCGACAGATCGCCGTTAAGTTTAGCAGGAATAGTTATTCCTAATTGGCTAATTCGTTCACATTCCAACTGCGTGTATCGATTTCGGTATCAGATGGCTTTTCAACTAACGCGTAAGGTTCGCGTTTGACGCGTTCACTGCCACGATGGTCATCGGTGAC
The DNA here is from genome assembly GCF_000188095.3 of Bombus impatiens. Lineage (NCBI taxonomy): Eukaryota > Metazoa > Arthropoda > Insecta > Hymenoptera > Apidae > Bombus > Bombus impatiens. Next base: position 31,096 of record NT_176736.1, read on the forward strand.
TCTGGTTTCGTTAAATCGTTTGGAACGATTAAGATAAATTTCATCGATTACAAAATTCTCGACGATGCGAATGATCCAGATATAAATGCGCGCAAGTGCGATATAATATTTTGCAAAAAATTAAATGTTACGGAACATATTTGAATCTATTGTGGCTCCCAGGGCAGAGTACAGAACATCCCCGCCGCAGATTACCTGTTAAGTAACAGTTTTGCTTATCGTTAGTATAATTAAATAAGAAATAAATAAAAAATAGACTCTCGCCTTATCTGTATCATAGTATGCACACTATTTTAGTCCTAAATCAGATTATTTCATTCATTTTCATTATCAGTAGTTTCAGATTAACAATTTTATATTGATTGAACGACGAACATCGAAATTCTGTTCGCATCAAAACATCCGCAAATATGTGTATAATTAAATGTAATTTGTTCTTGTTCTATATCAGCAATGTGAACTAAAATAATGTCAATGCGAAGCTTGTCGTACGAAAGATAAGGAAAAAGCGTATTCTTGTGTTCGTGTTGCTCTCATCCTTCGTAGGGTTTTACAAAATTCAATTTAATTAACATATTTTTCAAACTAATCTTTTCGGACATCTTAGTATTTTCTTACCTGGATGAGAAAACACGCGTACTGATCCGTGAAGAATAGAGACATGTAGCGTCACTTTAAAAAATAATCAATACCATGGAAAACTTGAAAAAAGCGACGTTACTGAGAAAATCATGAAGCTCAAAATGCGAATTAGAGGATCCGTCGTTCTGAATCGAAAAACTTTGCGCAGAGACAACTCTTTTATCAGTAAACGTAACTAAAATCTTAAGGAATTGGAAATAAACGAAATACTTTTTACATATATAATTTGTACATATTGTACGTAATAATACATAATTCTCTTATGTGTAATCGTGGCCAATTTGAAACATACATATATGGTGGCCAGTTTTTTCTATTGTTCCATAAAAAATGATGCATCGCAGAAGACTATTATGTCAGAAACAGAGAAGATATTACAATTCGTGATTACTCATCCTAGAAAGTGTATCAGCTACCGTAATTTCTAATGTTCTTAACATCTTAGCCTTGTCCTGGAATTTCATTCCTTTTTTGATGTTTAGAGTCGTCTTAAGAGGCCATGATTCAGACATACGTACATACGTAAATGCTTGAATGCAGCTTACATTCGTAACAAGACGCGATAGAAAAATACACATCTTCTCTCGAGAAAGATATGTGATGCCCTTGGAAAACGGTAGAAGATTGATTTTTTATTTTCACGATATATTTTCATATGTTTCGTCATATCTTTCATCTTAGATTTATTTTCATGATTCCTCCGAAACCACTCCGAATGTGCTTTAAAGATTTCCTATTTTGTTAAAAACAAGCAAGGTGTGTAAAACTATCCTATCCATACTGATTGTGAGATGAACTTTGTTCCATCGTCTTCATTGTACAAATAAAAAATGTATGGCCTATAATTGCAAAAATTATAAACTAAAATTGGTTAGTAATCATTGTTTTCTTTTTGGCAAGTGCCGTACGTTTGCAACACTCGTAATTAATTATTACTTTATATTTATTACGTCTTAATAATCTTCTTACAAGATGATTTATATATTATTAAGTTTGGTGCAAACATTTCAACCACAAAACTTCATACAGTAGCTTGTAAAAATTGTTTTTATAACTGTATATTCATTATTATATATTATTATAATGTATACATATATATACTATATATTATTGTAATGCTTGTATTTAGTATTTTGAACTTAAAGGATAAAAGAAATAAAAAATTTTCACTTCATGGTTTTGGTTTTATGAACTTCTTATTCTTTTGAGATAAAATTAAAACAATTTACTTTAGATTATTATATATTAGGTCGTCTGAAAAGTTTCTTTCGTTTTATAAGGAAATAATGAATGCACAACATTTTCCGTTTTATATTACTTTATTGAATTATATGTGATCCATTTTGTTCTATCAAGATAAAGATCAGAACGTTTGATGGTTTAGGTTTCATGTTTGTATAAAGATGCGTCGTTGTAAAAGACGTGTCTGTAAAAAAAAGACACTTCCCGGACAACCTAATACATATATCATAGATTATTTGCGAATATATCACAGATTTAATTAGATTTTAAGGATTATATTATTTTGTATTAAATAAATAGAATAACTTATTCGGTTTCGGTTTCTTGCAAAATGAAAGCAAAGTGCCAGGGGATGGGCTAGAAATAATAAAATCTATTTACAACCGCTCTGGAAAGTAAGTTAACGATCTTACGTTTAAACTTCCAGCGAAAGCGTCAACTTACTTTCCGGGACGACTGTATGTACCAACTACTTTAGATTGCGTAAGTTGCAAAAATGTACAGTGACGCAGTATTTTTTTATTTATAATATATATAAAACCACTTTGTTTCGTTCTATTTTCCTTTTAATTTAAACGGTATCATTTTCACGCACTTGCTATATCTTTTAATAGATACTCTTTCTAATAATATACATATTTTATTTTTATTACATTTTATATTATCCGGACGATCAATTAGATTTATCTATTTATTTATTTACTTTATCGTAATATATTAATAATGAAATGCCATTTTTCCAGACTCTATTCGTGAAATTGAGTAACTTTCATTGTGACGATATCATTGAAATGAAATATCTCTCTTCCAACGATATGTTCGTGTCAGGTAGGACTTCTAACGAGAAAAACTATAAATTGACACAGAACATACAGAACTGTGGTCGTCATGGATGAGAATGTCGTAGATCGATTGCATCCTGTACTCTTACATTCGCATACAAATTGATAACTATCGCGTGGGTAACGACCTCTATAACATTCGTTGTCAGCACTTCCCCATTTTGCACACTCGCGTATTATTATGTACTCGTGAGAATTCATAAAATAATCTAAAAATTATGTGATTAGTTTACAATTTTTTTACAATTTATCTTCTATATCGTAAAGATATTTCGAAAAATAAAGAAATAATAGTTTAATGTACGTGATACGAGTGAAAGATAATGAAACTTTCAAAATAACAGAAAGAAATAATTATAATAAATAAGAAGAGAAATGTAAAAGAGAAATTGTGATTATCAACTCACATATGTACACAGCTTTACGACAAAATGCTTGCGATGAGGAGCATGGCTTCAAATATCTTATATCCGCCGTATTAATAGTGCAATCTTGATCCCTTTTACTGTTACATTGATAACACGTAATAGCTTTCGATTCTTCTTATACGTGTCAATAACGTATCAGATATGAATTTGCGTATATAATAAGGTTAATACAAAGTATGATAGTATTAACATCATTAATGAATAACATATTTTATATAGCATACTTCTTACGCGCTTCTTCATTTTGTTTGTTATTTATATTTATAAAACAGAATATAACAAAATTTGAAATAAAGAAACGTTTGAAAATTTTTCCTATAATAGCCATAAAGAAAATCGAAACGAATAATAGGGCATTAAAGAAAATATGCAAAAAGAAACTTATTCTAAAAGTATTGTTCGCTTTATTTGTGTAGTTTATTGCTTCAATTATACTAACAGTCAGTATATATCTGTTTGTATTCTGTTTTATGCATAATTGATAAACATATATTCTGCTTTATCTACAATTGATAAACATGATATTTCTTTTATGAAACTTACCTCTTTGGAATACAAATAAAAGCAACAGTACATGTAATGCATTTATTTTTACATGCATTTTAAACTTTCTTTTGCGTTCCTATATTTACAATGTATTTAACATTTGTTCGCCAATTGTCGAATTTTCTCAAATTACAGCCACTTTATCTAAATTACTGCGACATTATCTTTTATTCTACTATCCTAATATGTAGCTAAAAGAATGATGGGAATGAATATTACTATTGAGAGTAATAATAATAATGATTGAAAGGTTATATAATCATACCATGACAAATGTGACCAAAATAGAAAATTTATTTTCTGCACTTTTATCCACGTATTGCAACGCTTTATATAACTTTCTATATATTAACTTATACAGTAATAAATATTGCCCAAGCGAAACAGAAACAATCAATTTAATTTAACAATTTTTCATTAACTTTGACATAAAAATTTAGTAAATACCTCATAGACATAAACGTGACGAAATCAATACATAGCTATTTTCGTGACGCGTGGAAAAATTTGTTTCTAAAGTGTCTTTAAATTTAATTTCATGTCATCACTAAACAGTGTTACCACTACAGCCTTAAAATACAAAAAAAAACTATAAAATAATAAGAGGAACTATAAAGTTTCATTGAAACAAAAATAATAATATTAGAAATATTCAATTTAGAAAGGGAGGTAGCTTAATTTATTATAGTTTTACTTATTTTTAAAGAATAAATTCAAACTATTATAATTTAAATCTTCATACAAAAAAGTGTAATTATAACAATTTAGCTCAACAGTAAATTGCAAAATCTTAAATATTAATATTTATATCATAGGACAGTTTCGATTCTTTTAGATGAAATATAAGATAACGTATTTGTTACTGTTACGGAATAAAAATTTCACGTGGAAAAATTTGCAAGTAAATTAATATTTAAGAATTATTTAAATGCTTAATAAAAACGTAGAAGTAAATTCCTATTTTATTTCCTACTTGAAGAGGTAATATCGCATTCAGGAAAACATGTTTGTGTGGTATAAATATTCGTGTAATCTCATTTTTAATATAAGTATATTTAGGTATATTATAACATTGATAATATTATATATGAAATATCTACAATTATCAATTGATTCAAATATGATGATGAAATGTATAAATTTGTTAAATACTTAAAAATAGGGCAACGTTATACTGTTGACAGCACGCGTTATATATATACTAGTTGTTTTAAGAAAAATACGTATTTCATATTCAAGATATGAAATATTTCTTTCAATATCGTTACATAAGATTATCGAATATGGATAAAAAAATTTAACTAAATATGCATCATGCGCATTATTTCATGTCTTTATATAAATTCAATGTAAATACAAATTCTAAGAAAGATTTTATTTTGAGTTTTATGTTTATTAAGATACACGCGATGTTTTACACAATTCAAACGAAATGTATTTCTTAAACGACAGGTGAGTTAATAATGAACTTGGAAATTATTCGAATTATTCTATCTCTTAGAATGCATATAGTTTATAATTTATATTATATTTATTTATAATTTATGATGTATATAAATCATTACACATAAATTCTTGAAATAACGTGCAAAAATTGAGAAGAGTATTCGTTGGCAGTAACAGATTCCTCATTATTAGTAGAAAAGTGATTCCATTGTTACATTTTTAAAAGATTTCAGAATACTTATCACTTAGAACATAATCATCGAAGTGGTGTCAGGGACTCACTATGTTGCTAAATAAGTTAAATACTAACTGCGACGAGCAACGTGCAGTGAAAATCAGATCACATATATGACTTTCAGTAAATTCAATACGTTTCAGTTCTGTATCATTTTCACAGATTTTATTGCGAAAATAATTTTACTGTTTACATTAGCCACATCATATTCTTAAGAAGAAACGTGTTCTAAATTAATGCAAACATTAAATAATAATAATACGCACATAAAAAATGTCAAACAATCTAGTTATACAAGCAGAAATATTTCTAATCAGTATTTCCCTAATAATTAGGCATAGATCATAAGATATTACGGTTATTAATTATTTGTTATTATATATTACTGCCAATTTTTTTTATTTGTTTTTAATTAGCAACATATAAAGGACTTATCTTTATATCCAAATGGGACAAATAACAATAAGTTGAAGTATTTTGTTCTCATTACTTCCGCTGGCGAGTTTAAAAAAATAGGTCATAAGGAACGATGATTCAGAAGCTTAATAGCAAGAGTGGAAAGATATCCTTCACGTTCCTTTCCGTATTGTTCGCGTGCAACTTATTACAGTAGCTTCCATGACATTTCATGACGTTCAGTGTGTCACAGGAAAAGGGATATTATCCACTTATCGTGTTCCAAACCACCACTTTACGCTCCATTTGAACATAAAGCTCTTCGTACCGCCCACGGCCTTCCCTATTTAACATCCAGCCCTGCCTTGTCCGTCAAAACAATCGTATTTTTTATCATCAACGATTATGGCTTTAGATTGCTACAGAGAGTTAACATTCTAATTATACTTTCTAGGAGGAAGTAAGAACATTCCAACGATATTTGTTGTTTATTGTCATACATAGATATATTTAACGTTATATCTGGATAATTTTTGGTACTTCTTAAAAAATTAATTTGAGTTTCATTGAAACAGGACAGACAACGTTTGTATGGTTCATCCCAAGGATAATCAATTCTGAACCTTTGAAACGACGAGATGATATACGCTGGCAAAATTTTAAGAGATTTCGCGGACAATTTCAAAATCGCAGGTTGCATATACTTTAAAAATCATGAGTAAATTAGAAAATTGTAATACCACCCACTTGTATGATATAAACGACGAGATTGCAAAATCGTTTCGGAGGAAGACTACCAAATCAAGTGAACATAGTGTGCATAGGTGAACTCGTTATTCATGATAATTTAAGAAAAATTATACAGGATGTTTCACAAAATAAATTTAACTTTAGAGTGTTGATTTCAACGTTCGCCTATGTTTCTGTACACGATTGCGTTCATAATCACGAATAATGTAAATTGTTATTTACCATCGTACCATTTGCCGATACGAACTATCAGTTTGAATTGGTTTATCGATATCGGATAAAACGCAGGTGTACTTGCTACATTTTCAAGATCAACTTTCTCGAGGACCAGCCCTTATTTAAGAAAACGTTGGTCTTTGTTACGAATCAATCTTTTTTTTATATATATAAGAAATCATACCCTGTTTGATAATTCTACGACACTTTCCAAAACACCCCACGCGTCTCTTGTAACAAAATGCTTCAATTAGATTTCTGGTACTTATTAGTTACCATTAATAAGAATATGGAGTATTTTTTACGTAGATTTATCGTCACTAGCGATATTTCTAGCGAAAATAAAAAGTGTGTAATCACTGAAACACAGTAAAAATCAATCCCAGGTAGCAGCAATCCTTCTACTGACCGTTCGTCAAAAATATTGATTTCTTGATATGGCGCGTATAGCAGTAACGATAGAAAATCTGTGCAACGCAACGTGGAAAACGGGAATCCAAATCGCGGACCGCAAGAAGCGACGAAGCTTTCGCGCGACCGTGGCTAGATCGTTTGGTCCTTGGATTATTCGTTGGGGCGAGATCGTTTTTCCCATTCGTCTCGCCTCGTCTTGTCGACCTTAGTATTCCTCGCGCGCAATTACGTATTCATGATTCTATCAGTGGTGTAAGCTTCGTCGCCTTAGTTGCGGGCTTGCGCTGCAATCGCGCCGAACGACAGCCAACGCGAACAGTGCTTCAGCAGCTGTCGAGGCCGGATGGTTGGCCTCGTCAACCCCTGATCTAACCGCGTTCTCTCTCTTTCCCGCCGCTCGGTCGCGCGTAATCTACGCCAGTGACCGCGAGAAACGTTAATCGTAGAAGGACGTGCCAGGATAATACCGAAACCAACATGAAGCGCTTTCTCATCCTCGTCGTTTGCCTATTGGTCATTCTCGGTTTTTATGGTAAGCGTCTACGCGTCGAGTCTGTGCTGTCTTTGGTTCAACGATCGGGGCGGGTTTACGAGACTGCTTCCTATCGATCCTCGTATCCTTCTCTAAAAGACCTACTTTCATCGCCATTTCCTTGTTTTTCTTTTTTTTTTCTTCGTTCCTCTTTGTTTTTTGTTTGTTTTTTTTACTACATTATAGTCGTATAATCGTAAAAAGTTCATCTCCTGAATCGCGTCGTTCAGTGTGTGATGTAACTGATAAATAGTTCGTTCTCCGTTTCTCTACGATAACACTTCGTTATGTTAACTTACATTCTTTAATTGAAAAAATAATTACTGTACTTGTTTTAATTTGATTGTACGTGCGATGTGCTAGTATATTATATAATTTTTCTTTTATGTTTTTTTATCTTCCTTAGCTACTACTACCTAAATACAATTGAAAAATATAATATAAATTAATCGAAATTCGCGACACATTTGCTTTTAATGTATAATTCTTATTCCCTTTTCCTCCATGTTTGACCTGTTCCTTTTAACTCTCGTCAATAAAGTGATGGTATACCCTATTCGAAAAGTGGATCAACTAGCTTCCTCGTTCGAGGGAAGCGTTTAAATGCGACGTCATTGTTTCAGCTGATTTAACAATAAGCGTGTATAATGTGCCGTTAGTTGTTTGCGGAAGCAATTGAATATCAAATAATTTTCATGAAGTTAAACGATCGAAATTGTATGCTCCAAAAAGTACCTATAATTCCGCGGTTTGATTTAACCAAATGGACTGGTGCAAACGTTAGTGAGATCAATGACGACCAGCTATGCGCAAAGCAGTTTTCACATACGCAATACATTCGAAGTCACTTGTATAAAATTTCATGTTTATCGTGGAATATAAAACTCAAGAACAGAAAGTGGTTACTTACATCAATATCAATATTGAAATGATATTCGACATTTTTATAATTATCTTTTCGCTTCTAACATTTCTTAATTTGCAGTCCGTTTAATCTCTGAAGTGATTATGGTGTTTATTGCTATGATAGTTCGTTATGTAAATTATACTGTTAGACATTCGTTATTTATGTCCTGTTACGCTCAGAAAAATGAATGACCGTAGAGACAAGATTAAAACGTGAAGACAAGCGCGTAAACTTATTGTAGCTATGCCTTTCCAGGCCAGATAGCTGCATTGATTTTTATATCAGTAGGGTCGGAAGTACAATGAACCTTTATTCAATGGGAATGTATGCCATTTCGAAACGTTTCCTGGTTTTTATAAAACAAACTTCATGAAAGGCAGCTAAATTACGATGCTCTATGGTAATCCGAGTGTCCAAACGTTGACCTATATAAACAGACGCGTATACATAACGACAACAAATTATTCAATTGTGCTGACATAAAACGCATTTGGAAGAAGATAGTACCACGATCCCCCTGGTATGAAAGTTTAAATTATCGCATTATCTTCGTATCACAGTGACCTCTCTTATCAACCACCCAATAATATTTTTATAACCTCGTGTTTCATGTAATTACAAAACTGAATATAAATTATCTACGCTACCGCAATGCGGATAATACTGAGTTAAAACAATTGTCATGTAAATTTATCTGCGCTGATGAAGATATTATAAGTTTCATTAATATGGGAGATGTAAATATTTATATCGGAATCACAACTATTTATCCAAGTCTGTATTTTTATACGACGAAAAGTCATCAAAACAACTGCAAAAAATAGAACCTACCCGGAGATTCATTTCTTTTCATTTCTTTCATATATTTTTGCCTACTATCTCATCGTTCCCTTTTGTGCATTTTTACAGCTTTTAATTTCTCATAAATATATGAACAATCGCAATTTATTTATAGCTTTAAGAGAATAATCTTTTGTGAGGGAAGAATTTTTAAGCAAATCATTATTATGTTCTAGGCATAAACGCGATGCAATGCTATCTTTGCAACAGTCACAACGACAGTCGATGCGCCGATGATAATCCACCCGACGCCCTCAAAAAAGATTGCTCCGACCTCAAAAACGGCTCGAAATATACCATGTGCCGAAAGATTACGCAAGTAATCGAGTTCAGCGTTAATGGACGTAAGTGACATTCAGATCCTTGGAGAAAGAAAATCTTTTTTAAATTATAATTCTTATAATATTTCTGAAATATTCTTCAATTTATTTTAATATTTTATTTAATATGAAATATCTCTAATATAAATTCTTAATCGTCTTTATTTATATTCGTTTATGTTATCTTATTTCGATACCATTAAGATACGTTTCAACGAAAAATTGATGAAGGCAACTGTAACAACTACGATGCTGACAATACCAATCTTTTAGAGAACCAGTAACTTTAATGGGCTACTATAACTTTAGTGTGCTATTACTATTAACCTAGACTAATACAGTATCCTTATTACGTTGTAGAAAATTGCAACACGTGGTCACGCACCAGCGTGATTAGCGCAATACCAGTTATGATACAGTACTAGCTCAAGTAATTTGATATTTCGTACACAACATCGAATACAACTTATTAGTTTCATGATATCGTATCGATTATTAGTAAATAAGATAGACTGAACTACTACTATGTGTTTGAAACAGTTCCACCTGATACCCGAGTCATAAGAGGTTGCGGATGGGACGAGTCAAGTTATAAAGGAAAGTGTTACCAAAGAAGCGGTTTTGGCGGTCGTCAGGAAGTCTGTTCGTGTTTGACAGACTTTTGTAACACGGCAACACCAAACGTTTTACCACCGACGTCTCTAATTCTGTCGTGTGTTATTGGCAGTGTTCTTCTAGCATACATTCGTAATTAATTTTGAGAAAATTAATATACACTCGACCAGTCGACGAAGAGATGCGTCCGAGATCGTTAGTACCTGCAAGCAGCTTCGACTTCGCATTTTAACGGATCGGAAGTAAGCGAAAGTGGAGAGGACGATGCGTTTCAGAGCGAATAATATCTCACACACTTCCCACACTTTCGTCGTCAATGAAAGAAAAAAGCGTATAAAACAATCGAAACAGCACTTAAAGCGCAAAATGTCTTCTTCTACCTAGAATTTCTCGAGAGCGAACGCTGGCGACCTCGAAATGTTCGAACGAACGGAAAAATTCTCGACAAGGATACGTTTCATTCGAGATTCTAAACACACTGCGGTGGCTTTCTGCCTCCGGCTGTCCATCGGTTCAAAATTACAGTAGTTTTAGACGAAATATTCCCGCTGTTCCTGATTATCTGGATGTTTCCAAGTGTAATATACCAAGGAGAAAAATTAACGTAATTACCAATCTCTTATGTGTAATTGCTTTTATAATATCGCTATAGAAATAATCGAAGAATATATAAGAGCGTATCTTAGGAAAGTAAATAGATATTTCTATCGAGAAAGTATCGCATACACACATCTGTTAACGCATTCTATAGTGATATTCGTATATAAATTTTTAACGAGATAATTTAGATAATTACATATCTTAGACGAGCTTTCACGAAAAGATCGTGCAGAGACTCAGGAACGGCGTGATCTTTGGTACTTTTTGCGAAATGTCGAACAGCTTGGCGAGCACTCCTCGATCATGCATAAATCTTCTTGAAAATCTTCAATTTAGGTGCTGAAGGTGTGACGACAGTCACATTGTGTTCACTCGACAATTTTCTGCATAGAGCTTAAGAATGATATTACATATGTAATAATTACGCAACTTGTTGAAAGTCTATATGTTGTGACAACCTTCGTGAAAAAACATCTGTATAATATGTTTTTGTGCGAAGCGAGAAAAATATATCAGGGTTGCCGTTGCGGAGAATACCAAGTCTCTTATTTTCCTTACATCCTATCAAACAATATAACGAACAACTCGTATCGAGAATAAATTCATGCTTTCCTTAGACGTTAGAGAGAGAATCTTTTTATACGCAAAAAAAGTACATTGGACAGTCTAGCATAATTTACGTTACATGTATTTCAATAAAATGCAATCGACATTCGTTGGAATTATTTATATCTGAAATCGCTTTTAATGCGTTGAATTTTGTAATTTACTTTATTCTTAAAATCGATCGCGAAACATATCTATTTTTTATGTGATTTAATGAGATCGAAAGTATTTGAAATTTATACAAGATTAACAGGTACGTTGAAAACGTTAGATAATTCATGGATAAAAATACCCACGCCGTACGTCAAATTTTTCGCTCGTTTCATTGTTCCGCGTAGAGAATTTTGTTTTAGGTCAACAGCCAGTAATCTGCCATTTTTCTTCGTGATGTTCGTTGACTTTTATTTCGTAGATTACCATTTGCCTTTCAATATGTATATATAAGTTTGGTCATTTCTCGTTCGCAAGGAATTTCGATTTGTTTCCGTGAGAGAAGAAACGTTAGACGAGAAAAACGATAACATGTACATTTGTTGACTCGAGAAAGGAGTGGAGCAATTTTGGAAAATCCTGGATTAACATCGAGTTCTTTGATTTAACCGCAAGTTCATTCGTTAAGAGTTTAAACCCTTTCCTTTCTCTGTTCTCCTGTGCTGTACCTATTTAAGCTCGATATGATTTTATCTCATTACCTGTCGTCCTCGTGAAGACATTTCCTTACTTTGTCACTCTTTTCGTCATCGATTATATTATTGCATCGTTTATCGAACACAAATGGTTTACTCAAGAGGAACAAAGAGGCATCTGAATATCAGGTAAAACGAAACTTCTTCGTCGTTGTATATGCATAAAATAAATCAAAGGGAAATGTGCTTAGGTTAACGACGTGTCAAATAACAGCTGACATAGTAGCCAAGTTCATTTCGTTTGGATAAAATATCGTTAGCTATACGTATCGTTTGTTAACAACATTTCTCTTCAATTTTATTTTATTTTAATTCAAAATGATTTAATACAAAAGTGTCAATACTTCGCGCATCGATTCGAAATTACGAATCTTAGGCGCGTGTGATAAATAGAATAAATTATTTCCTTAAACAGAGGTTGAAAAGTAAGAAGACAACGAGAGGATCGTATTCAAGCCGGGGTTAGGTGGATCATGCACCCTACAGCCGCACGAGCTAGTCGATCGTCCATACAATCTTCGATTCCGTCCGCATCAACCCCGTCGTCCCTCGTACATCCGCAGCAACAACAAATTCTTTATGGTCCTATAGCTAATCCAACCTTAACTCTTCAAGCATGCGGAAGTGGTCTGCATCCTTCGTGTATTTATCCAGGAACGCAACGTAACGCTGGTCTCGCTAATCCTGCTCCTTTGCATATACAAGGTGTAACTACGTTTCCTTTTAAAATTTGGTACATTTTAAATACTTAAAAAAAAGATAGCTTTAAAAAATATTACGATAATTAGTTCATCTTTAAACGAGTAAAAGATGTGATTGTTATTTGCACCAAATTAACGATTACATACTTCCACCGACTGCAATCTTTTTATCGACAACCACAGAATTCGTTTTATCACTGATCCAGTTAATAGGATCTTGCGTTTATCGATTATACTTCCTTTTCTTTTGGGGGGGGGGGGATTTCAAGAATTTTTCCTTTCTATTGGAAAGGAAGGAAAGAATTAATAATTAATAACAGATATACAAACTGAATTTTGTACAATGAGAATGATATTACCGTTGGTGGAAAATATTAATTGTTATCAATTATCGGTATCAATGTTTATGTTAAATAATGGTTTCAATTTTCTAAGATTCTCGTACAAACCCATCCATGAATATAGGCAAAAGCAGCAGATGGCCAGCCAAAAATAAGCTCGTACGAAATCAACAATATTGCCAACAACAACAGCAGCAGCAGCATATTCAACAGCAGTTATCCTACAGCCCGAAACCTCTGGTTCTGTATGATCAAACGACGAACAATGCTCCGATACTTCCACCAACTACTTCCTTTTTAATTGCTTCCTCGACGTACACGCATGGCTCTTTCTCTGGCGATCAGTACAACAATTCCGGAATTACGTTGATACCACAACCCTACTTTAAGCCTCCGGATGTACAAACGTTTTGTCTAATTCAAGATCGACAAAATATTCAGCAACAGGAACAACCATCGCACAGCTCCTATTATAATATCTCAGCTACAAACACTTGCAACTTGCAAGCAATTAATGGCAATTCAGCGTTTCAATTTCCTAATCTCAGTCCTTACGCAGCCACGGCAAATTTCACCAACGGCCAAGTCACGGGTCCTGTTCAAACAGTACACTCTAATCAAATCTACCCTAATCATCCAGCGAGTTTAGTCTACGGTAGCCTACAGAGAGATAAACCTGTAGCCACTGCTGCCACACTTGACATTGCGCCCCTTAAAGTCGGCAAAAACAAAATACCTACAGTCGATACCTCTCGAGTTACCCCGATATCATCTGAAAATTACGACGAATGGCCCCTTCAAACGATTACCTCTCCCTGTAACGACTTGTTCAACATAAAACCGAATACAGAGGATGAGGCAAGCCGAGAAACCAAGACGAGTTCTTCGGAAAAAGCTACATCGAACGTGTGTACAAAAACGCAGGAGGAACATTATTCCGACGAATCGTCTACCAGCTTCGATTTTACGATCGAGGCTGAAAAGATGGTTTCAGCGCTTTGCAACATATCTTCGAACGATATTAACAAAGAGGAAACGAAAACCGAGAAATCCAATTCGACGCCGTTGTTTAGCGGAGCTGGCGATACTGCGTCAAATAAGAATACTTGGTTCACCGAATTCTGTACGGATTATGGGAGTGGTACGTCGATAGCTGTTCAAACGGACGGACCGTGCCTGGATAGGACACAGTATCCGGAACTGTTGCGAAAAGTCGTTTACTGGGGATGCACGGAAGCCGAAATCGTTTTAAACGATAGTTGCAAAACAAACGCCAGATGCAGTTGGTTGAAAAATCTGTCTACCGCCACTAAAACAGCAGTTACCAAATCTTCCACTTGTTTCCCAATTTTCGCCGGAGATCGTGTTTTCGTCGGCGATCTGATAAACGCTTTGTTGCGCATTAGCAACGGTTGGCTTGTTCTTGATAATTATTTGAATAAGCAGCACTATCCAAGCTTGAACGATAAATTCGACTGCGAGTTGCTGAGATGTTTTCGTTTGTGGGAAGAGAGCACACACGAGCTACTGAATCAGATCATCCACGCCTTCTTAAAGCTCGAAGAAAACGGCAATGCTTCTAATTTCGAGCAAAGATCAGAATCATTTGGAACCTCTTTTCCAGGTGACGTTTCAGTTTACACGAATCGCGACTTGTTTGATCCATCTTCAACTATGATTACATCGAAACAGAAGCCCGATAATAAAAAGAACAATCGAGATTCCAGTAACGGTGCGCAGTTATCGACCGGCAGCCTACGAAATTTCAGCCTGTACAATGCCAGCCAGGAGAAACAGTCGTCCCAAAAAGAATCAAAATTACGAAGTAAGTGGACCGTTACTGAGAACCTAACGACAATAGACAGCACGAAATCCGTGCCTGATATGTTCTTAGGGCACGCGGAATCTGCGGGTCAACCGAATAGTAGATTTCGTTCGAGAGGAAGTTCGTCCTCTGCCAAGACAGACACATCCACGCAATCCCTGAACGCAGAGTTTTTTCACCTGAGAAGCAAAATTCTTACGGAAAGCAATCAGGATCCTTCTAGACAATGGTTATTCAAGGAGAAGAAACAAGAATTCCCCGAAAATAAAGTTTCGCCACAGGAAAATACCGACACCGTGTTTAGACTACAGCGACAATTAGATGATAATTCTGAGAGCAATTATGCTCAAAAATGTTTATCGAGGGTGGAATCTTCGTTTTTGAACCCTTCCATTAGTTTAGAATCTATGTACTTTCCACCCGCCAACGACCACGAAAATTTTTATCCTAGTTACGCTATTTGTCCGTCGTATACGGTAGATTACGGTAGTAAAAATTCAAAGAGCCTCGAACAAAATCACAGAAATAAAACGAATATGGATTTGGTTTATGTTGGCAAATCGTCCACGAGTCAACTGGAGCTAGCGGCTGTGCCAAAGGATAAGATGACGCTGCTTAGCCAAATCGAACCGAGTATCCCGGAGAAATCATCGGAAGAAATGACTGCCAATTTGTCAGCTTGGTTCGCCAGTATGAGAAACTCTGATAACAGACAAATGCCATTTATGAATCCGGCGGATGTGAATACGGAGACTGTTGTGCCACGTGGGTCGACGCGCGCAGAAATGTCAAAGAATACGATGGATCTCGGTAGCTGCATCAGACAGTTGCATATCGACGCAAATCGTCAGTTCCAGACGCTGCAAAATATACAGAGCGTTCAGACTACACCCTGGAACGCTTATAATTTGATCAATAATCGCGTTCAAGTGCAGCAGGTACCCGAAGAATATGACAGTTCCGAAGATGTTAGAGTATATATGAAACCAGGAAGTTACAACGTGCCGAAAAAAAGACATCAAAGAAGATCAAATCGTCGTTTAGAAAGCTCCGCATCTCGAAACGTTGCCAATGGGACCTCGAACAATCATCGCAATCATTACGTTAACAACAAAGAGAAAACGTTTTGCGCTCCGGCGTCGTCCACTCCTGTGTCTCGACCTACCGCAGCACCTATATCTAGCGATGTTAATACTTGCACAAATACAATGAAAGTGCCTTTCCCGGCGACTCCGATCGTACCACCTCCTACCTTCTCCCTTGAAAATTCACCTAGGATTTTAAAACGATCCGATACATCCAATTATACCGTGTCGGAAGATGTTACTTGGAAAGCAGCCTGCGCTTCCGCTGAGATTCTGTTAGAAGCGTTGAACGTAAAAGAGGATACGGACTTTAAGAAAACAGAGATCGATCAAGTCGACGTTAGCGAAAAGTTTGAGAGTGTGAAAGAGAACGATAATGACGATACAACGTCCCAAGCGGCGCAGGATCGTGAAAAATTAGACGAAAGCCTTTCGAAAAATTTAAAGGACAGTAACGATGGTTGCGGAGGCGTTTCGAGCTACGAAGCGTCCGAAGATGACTCGGGCTCCACGAATCATTTTTCTCTCAACACAAGTATCAACGAAGCTCTACAGTTGTCTGGTAATAAAAATGGTAATGATTATAATCGCTTAAAGTTTATTCTAAATATCGCTTCTATCGGAAAAACATTTTCATTCGAAACATTCGCATATCGCTTTGGAACTAAAAACGTAAGTCGTATGTATTCTGCGTATTCTATACATTCTACGCGACTATCGTATTACTATGATATTCAAGCAGAGTATTTAATTACTTTCAATGTCCAACATTAATTCTAATTGTTTAGTAAAAATAAAATTTAATCGCTTTAATACTAGAAGGACGGAAATTTGAGAACTTTAGATTTTCATAACACGTAATTGTAAATTAACATACAGAGAAGGGGGGGGGAGAGTAAATCTGCTTTAAAGAATCATAATAATAATATAATGTATTTAGAGTAAAACAAGCTTTACTATGTATTTGTTCCGTACGTATAAAATATTGAAATATTTAGAAAAGTAAATGGAAACATGTGTCTGATGTCACATTAAGGCAATACTTCCGTTCTTCCAGCATTAAATATCGCAATATTTTATGCAGCTACCCGTTAACAGGTTCTAGTAAAATGAATGTAAAAACGGATTCGTGGTTAATCAAAACTTTGAACAACGCTAACATGGCAAACAAGCAGAAACGACGAAAAAACAATACCGTTCCACATAGCTCAGAATCGTCAAACAGTTCCGTAACAGAGAATGAACAGCCGGCTCCCGTTGTTTCGTTAGTGACCAACAGTACCGTAACAACAGTCGCAACAACTACGACGGTGAAGAATCTTCAACAGACTATTTGCTCGAGGAAAAGTTCGTGCATTTCCTTAAACAATGGCCAAACAACGTTGGGAGAGGCCGAGCGTGTCATAGGGAAGGCAACTTATTCGGAGACTCTTCGACGTTGCGCATCCTTAAGTACATCCTTCTCGGAGAAGAAAGAATTCTGCAAGAAGAGCAAATTAAATATTGCCAACGTATCGACGATTTGTAGCACTGTAATACCGATCCCTGGACGCAAGTGTCAAAGAAAAGATTTCGAAAAATCATATTATCTCTTGCATAATAGATCTCGTAAATGTTCCGGGAAGAAAGCTACGAAAAATTTCGAGGTCAATGATACTCAAGTGGAGGGAACGTCGAAATCTACAATCGCAACAAAACACGGGAAGAAACGAGAGAATTCTGGATGCATCGAATTTTTAGACGGGAAATTTGGTGGGAAAGCCAGTGATAGAGGTTGGTCCGTATGGTATAGCTCGAAAAGAAAACAAAGTCTCAGTCCGCTTGCCCTTAGCAAATTAGAAATGATACATCAAACAGTTTGGCAAATGGAAGAAGCAGAAATTTTCAAGTGTCCATCCTCAGGAAGCAATAATGGAAAACAATCTTCTTCTCACACGGTTAGTTTCTTTGCATATGCCCATTTCTTTAAATCGTAAATGGATAATTATATAATCTTCTTTTAGATCGAAGACTATTGTAAAGTTATTAAAAGTCCGATGTTCCTGGAAACGGTTGAATACAAACTAAAGAATCGAGTTTACCATAAAGTAGAACACGTGGTTAGAGACTTTCGTCGTATCGTTTATAATTCAAAATTATATCACAAGGTACGCAGGCTATTTTATTTATCGATTTTCTAATCTTTGCTAGACATGTAGAGAATTAAATTAGTATGATTGAGCTACGATATATGGTCTGAACTAATATAGTTTTTCAATAAATAATATTTAATATTCATCGTGGATATAATGCAGTCAATATTGCATAGGAATTTGAATAAAGTGGCAAGACCTATTGTAATCTTCGAATGTGTTATCGAAAACTTTTATTTCTACTACGAGTATAAAGTTTCCTTAATCATCTGATCGCAGGATGATCATGATCGAGTAAAGACAATTGAAATACTGTCGAAGAAACTCGAAGAACTATTCGAGGAACATTTTGCGAGTTGGGACTTCGATAATATTAGCGGTAGTCCAAGAGAAAGTTCGCCAGTGCTGCATCGCTTTAAGACGGCTGGTCAAAAACCGGTAACTGGACGTTACGGCAACACGAAGAAATGTCTGTCTTCTTCGATTACCAATAACATATAATATTGCTCATTAGAGTATGTGCTTTCTGCGACATCAAACTGCGCTTGGAGAATTATCGTGTCTATCATTCGTGGTGACATTTTGTTGTGCATCTATAATTCATATTACTATTAGATTAACAGATAACTGATTACATGGAGTTTATGTAAAATTGTTAGATTCGAAATTAAGTATATCTGTAAGGATCGGTCATAATAATACGCTCTAGTCACGCATCAGTTCGTATTGTTGTCGCGTCGTAAGCGTTCTACGGTTTTTCTTTCGTAATGCAGCTTGCTACGTTAAAACATTTTTCGTCTATTTTCAAACAAGTGAAAGTTTAAACGCTTTGTTTTCTGGTACATACCTCCGTATAAGATAATGCATCTTAAATGCGAAACAAGACGATAGTTACTTGCTCTTTTTATATCATTGATATTATATATATATATGAAAAAAGATAGTAATACGAATTACTTAATAACGTTGCAATGATCATAGCCCACAACTTGAGAATACTCAATTATCACTAAAAGAAAAATAATTTGAGCATTTTGTCCTTCATTCAGATTGAGGCATAAAGCATTAAACGAAAATAGTGAAAACGATTGAAATATTATAAAAATAAAATAATTTTCCATTTGTAATGTGATCAATATGCGTAAAATATATTATACGAGAAAAAAAAGAACTACTATAATATAAAATTGTACTGTCAAGCAAATAAAAAATTGACCAAATAAAATAGTTGAAAAAAATGGAAAATCCCGCGTTATCGCGATGAAAGAAAACGCATGCGCAGTATAGCCTCTATATTCCAGTAAAGTTAATGCGCACATACTGTAGAAATGTCAGTTCAGGTAGTATGCGCACATGGATTATAATAATGTCAAACACAGAGGGAACAGAAAGATGGCGGTCGAGCGGTAATTTTGTGATGCATGGGGTGTAGTCTACAAATGGTGTGCCTTACATTCCCAAGGGATTCGTCAAGATCATCATATCATCGTGCAATGTGACTATATACTGGAGACGACCGTCCTGTGAAGCAGACCGTGTTAAGAACGGAAGGACAACAACGGAGACGGATAGAAGAAAAGCTAAAAGGTGTGAGAGAGGAGGAGAGTAGAGAAAGAGAACGGACCCAGTTTGTACGTAACGAGAACGAGTGTAGAAGCGGTTCATTGCTCCGCTCTGACTTGTCGCCAAGATGGATTGGGAGTCGATTACGATGGCGAGTCTTCACCTGACGATGACCGAACATCAATATTATGAAGATATTTTTAGTTATTGCTGTGAAAATGCAGACAGCGACAGTGTGCCGGTGATCAAAGTTGCCGAACTACTGCGCTCGGCGAATTTACCAGGGGTTGTCACGATGAAGGTAAATTATATCAACTCATTGTACGTAGTCTGTCAGCTGTTGGTTTTCTGTCACACACGCGATTGCAATATTGAGATCATAACATCTCTTTAATCATATAGAAGTGGGCGTTTAATTTGTCGAACGTGACGTGATATCGGCAAATTACAAAGGCTTATGAAGGTTAGAATTAAGGAACTGTTACGAAGTGATTATAAGTATCCTAATTAAATGACCAACTAAACAGTTACGTACTTACATTTCCGAATAAAAAAATCAGTCAGTATTTTTATAATAGTTTAATGATCGATTTTGTCACAATGTCAATACCGATATGTTATTATTCTCAATATGTATATGTTAAAAATTTCTAGTATAAAATTAAATAATGAAAATTACAATGATCATCAAATGTATGAAGATACATTTGCAAATTAGTTTAAAGAATACATCAATTTCAGTATTTCTCCGAAGTTTTGCAAAATAACAAAGTAATGAGAAATTTCAAATTTCTCAAATTTAAACAATATTTTTAAAATACATGAAACGAACCTTATGTTAATAGTTTATTTCAAATAAAGTAGATTGATGATAATATTTAAGATATTTTATTTTGTTGATAAACAAAGTAGAATATAAAATAAAAGTATGAATTGTTTGAGAAATATTGTCAAATGTTATTTGAGCATAAGAAACTTTTATATTACTTTCGTAAGTATTTGTTATACATATATTAATGTAATTTATTGCTTCTTGTATGATATTCATTATTTGTAAATAATGTATTATAGATATGCACAACTATAGATATAAGAATATTTATATTTAAATTAGACAAATTTAAATAAAATACTAATTATGTTTATTTGCAAAATAAATTTTTCTGATTTATAGATATTGGATATCTGTTTTGGAACTGAAGCAGCACACATTGGTACACATCTTGGAAAGAAACAATTTTATGTACTGTTGAAACTTGTAGCAGCTCATCAAGCAGGACTTAGTATCCGTAAAGATATAATTACTATGCCCTTGGATGTTATTACCTTACCAAGATTTACTTGGCCAGCATCTGGGGAAGAAGATGATAGAAGAAGTTCAGATTCAAACAGAGCTGTAAAAAGTCATCGACATGCTCCTGAGAGTACCACAGAAAGTGAAAGTGAAGCAGAATCTCCAAGGGAAACTGGCGGTAGTACAGATTCACCTACTCCAACAAATAGTATAATACAGGAAAGAAACAATGACATAGGTGGTGAAACTATATTAGATTCTGTATCTGGAGGTTGGCAAGGATTGTTGGTATCCGAAGAGCAGAGGCAATTACTAGGAACCGAAGAAGAAAGTTCAGAACGTCATAGCAGTGATGAAGGTGATGGAGATGGTGATGGCTCGTTTCCACCTGAAGAAGTATGGATAATTAGTGATGAACAGCGTGAATATTATGCTGCTCAATTTACACAATTGCAACTTGATCCTGAGGGGCTTTTACACGGACCCATAGCCAGAACATTTTTTGAAAAGTCTGGACTTCCTTTAGGAGAACTTAGTCGCATTTGGCAACTTGCGGATATTACCAGAGATGGAGCGTTGAGTTTACAAGAATTTTTTGTGGCTATGCATCTTGTTGTGTTACGAAGAAATCATGTGCCTCTACCTGATGTCTTACCTCCACCTTTATTAATTCCTTTGCTTAAGCAAAAAACTGGTCCACCACCTATTCCACAAACTACAATTACTCAAAAAACTCCACCTAATACCACTGGTACTCGTGAAAGAAATAAAGAATGGACAAAATTTGTTGATTCACCAACTGGGACTAGCAGTTCTTTAACTAGCCCAGGTTTGCAACTAGTGAATTTTGATTTTCAAAAATCTGCTGTTGAAAAAGATCCTAAAATTCTACATCCGGTACCATTACGTTTAACACCTGAAGCAGCGATTCTTGCCTCTGGAGCAAATGGTAACAGTAGCAGCTGCACTACGTTGGGAGATGACGATCTCCAACGTACTGCAAGTGCATTGGTGCAACGACCTCTCATAAAAAAACCACCTCCACCTCCTGAAGAAGCTATTATAGTAACTCCAAAGAAGGAACCACCACCTCCACCACCACCCAGACCATACAGAACACATGCAAGAAGTTCTAGTCTTGATCTTAATAAATTAGGTATATGTTGCTACCAATACTCTGCGATACTTTTCATCTGTGGCTGAGAAAGCAAAGTTTTACGCTTCAAACTGTGCGCGTTCTTGTAGGGAAAAATGGTCAAAGTTTCCTTGGAGCACCTCCGCTAGTTCCACCAAGAATCTCTCCTGGAATTGTAAGTACTTTTATCCATTTTTTAATCATTCTATTACCAAACACCTAGATTAAAATTATTAATAATGAGAACTACATTTAATTAAGCTGCTTTTTATGGATCCGCACAGTAGATATTTCAGATACTTTAGATGTTAACAATGTTATGGATTCGGAAAGTTAAAATATGTAGGCAAAATTATTGTTATAAAGAAAATTTTGTCATGTATCTCTACTACAGACTTCACCTCGAAAATTGGTTGGTCAAAAAAGTGAGGGAGAAGGACAAAAAGCCTTAAATGAAAGTCAAGGTTTTGTTGCTGATTTTTCTCACTTTTCTCCAAAGAGCGAACTACCTGAAAATCCACCTCTGGAAACTCCACAATCACAGCAATTTACTGGTGTCTGTGGTGCATTTCATATTTATAGAAAACCCAGTCCAAGTGAGTTTTTCATTTTCTTTATTTTTCTTATTTGAATTTCAATGTACAGAGTATTATCATCTCTTAACTTTTTGCTTCATTTACAGAGCGAGAAGGAGATGAAGATGCTCCCAAGGATGAATTAGAAGAATCAAAGAAATTAACATTACAAGAATTACGAGAGAAAAATGCCGAACTGCGATTAGTTTGTGAAGAATTAACACGAGAATTAGCTAGCGCACTTCAGGAACGTATAAATCTTCGTGCAAAGCTTTTACTTTTAACATGATGTAATTTGTTATCATTTGTAAAAACTCCAAACTATGAATTATTAATTTTTCCTAAATTTGTTGTAAAATCGAGTAACTCATGTGTCATGCTAGTCTAGAGTATTTCCTTTTGCAAAGTTTCGTACATCCACAACAGTTAGCGTAACCAAAAAATAACATTACAGAGCAGGTAGTAATAAAAATTATCCAATGTTAAATATTCAACCTATTTCTATCGTTAATTAGTAAAATATTAGATTTTAAATGTCCCTTTATATATTTTCCATGTTTTAATAATGTATGGTTTACTAATAGAAATATTTAAATTGCTCTTGAATAATTGTATTATTGAAAGGAAATGGATATTTCTTTCATTCTAGAACAGAAACGTTGAAGAAATATCAATGAAAATTCTTTGTGGTTACGCTATTATTCACATTTTGTCCTCTTTCACAGATAATTCCAGTGTGCATTATAGAAGCGTGGGTACAAATATTGTAGTAACATCTGCCACTCTCTAGTATTCAAATGTTACAGCATTTTAACGTTCAAATAATTTTAAAAACTTATATTTTTTATGCATAGTACTGTACTAAATTGCTGAGAAATAGTTCTTTATATATTACAAAGTTTTTAAAGTTGAATAATCGCATCAAGCTATAGTGAAAGCTTGATGATTATTGTATACTACAAAACTATAAAAAAAACATACTATAAAAGCGAGTAATAGATATTTATTGTTTACGACAACAAAATAAAACTGTATTTTCGTATTGCTGTACTATCAAATTTTTCACAGCATGACATAACAAATTGGTATTCCTAAAGTGTAACAATGTATTTCATTTCATGATGATAATTGTACATAGCAAATAGAATTAGAACAAGGAATGAGAGAAAATGAAGTCTGCAGGAACAGAACACTCAAAGAATAAATATACTTTAAAAAGAAACGTTGATACTTTCAATTTTTATGGATTACTTTTGTTCTACATAGATTATTCAACGTATTGTTTTCAATCGGAATAAAAAATATTACATCATAAATCGTATGACTTAATTTGTATATAAACGTAATGTTCTGCAAAATGTTTTGTTCGATATCTCATTATAAAAACTAATTTAATATAAATGAGAAATATAAAGTAACTATTCCTTGTGCCATATAATACAATACTTTAAGAATATTGTAATTAATATTGCAGCCACTTCTGATGGCCAGAACTTTTGTTAAAGTTATTTAGAAATATTCCAATCAATAATCATATTAAAATATCTTTTTGTAAATGTACAGAAGTTGTACAGAAAGTATATGAGTTAACTATTATGTAAGTTAACTGGAAGTTAACTGTTGATTTATTCCATTCCTACTATTCATATAATGCTGTAAAAATGTATCAATATATAAGAAGATAAAGAAATGTTCAAAGACTAAATAAAACATTCTCTTAGTTTCATAACAATTTTTATTGATATCAATGTCTTGAATGGCAAATAATATTACAGGAAGAAATCACAAATATGTTAAAATCTTGGTTGTGAATGTTGATGAATGAATAAAATGATATAAAGTAATTGAATGTAACATACATTACTCTTACTTAGATAATATTATATATGATCCAAGAATAATTTACGTTACAGTTGACTACATAACTCTCATAAATATGCGTTATACTTGCACTTGAATATATTTATGAACATATTTGAAAACCATAAACAGAAATTCGAATTAAGTAATGTGACAAACCCTAAAACCAGCTTCCTTTTGTACTTGTTTTGCCTAGATATTATTAGTTACAACTATGTAATGTGCGAAAGAAACGGTTTACTAAAAATATTCTCAATCTTACATTCTCAATTGTTGGTTGGAAACTCTACTGGTTAGAATGTTATTTAATCTGAAGTATCTATAAAATAACGATATATAACTCATATAACATTATCATATAGAACAGTTTACGAAATGTGTTACACATAAATATGAGTAAAATTTTAGTTATCTTTTGTTTGTATGTACTTAATTAAATCAACGACGCGGTTAGAATAACCATATTCATTATCATACCACGAAATTAACTTAACAAAGTTATCATTCAAAGGTATGCCGGCTTTAGCATCAAAAATACTGGAGTGGTTATCACCAATAAAATCGGAAGATACTACATCATCTTCTGTATATCCCAAAATTCCCTTCAAGGGTCCTTCAGCAGCTTCCTTTATTTTAGCCTTAATAGCATCATAGGACGCAGGTTTGGCAAGTCTAACCGTTAAGTCAACAACCGATACATTATGTACCGGTACACGGAATGCCATACCAGTCAGTTTTCCATTAAGGGCTGGAATGACTTTACCAACAGCTTTAGCTGCACCAGTTGCAGCTGGAATAATATTTTGTGCTGCACCGCGACCGTCACGCCATAACTGTTATAAAACCAAATAGGAAACATTAAGTATGATGAAACAAAAACCAATTATAGAGTGAAGAAATATATTATTAGAAAAAATTTGATATACCTTTCCAGAAGGTCCATCAACAGTTTTCTGAGTAGCAGTAATAGCATGTACAGTAGTCATAAGACCCTCAACGATTTCAAAATTGTCATGAATAACTTTAGCAAGAGGAGCTAAACAATTAGTAGTGCAGGAAGCATTAGAGATAACTTTATAACTTGGATTATAAGCTTCCAAGTTAACACCAACAACAAACATAGGTGCATCAGCTGACGGTGCAGAAATAATAACTTTCTTTGCACCACCTTCCAAATGAGCCTAAAAGATTAAAATAATTATTTATATATGAATACATTTCTCTCTCTCCCTCTCTCTTTTTAAAATAAATATACAGGTTTGTACATACAGAAGCCTTTTCTATGGTAGTGAAGACTCCAGTAGATTCTACAACATATTCAGCTCCAGCTTTTGCCCATGGAATAGCTTTTGGCTCGCGCTCACTGAACACAGCAATTTTATTGCCATTGACAACTAAGCAACCATTTTCGGCTTTGACCTCTCCCTTAAATCTTCCATGAGTGGAGTCATATTTGAACATATATACCATATAGTCCAAACCAATAAAGGGATCATTAATAGCTACAACCTATTAAAATTATAATAATGAAAAAAGTTGAAAGTACAAAAGCATATGAAATTAACAAATTATTTACCTGGGCACCACGATCAAGAGAGGCCCTAAGCACAAGACGACCAATGCGGCCGAATCCGTTGATTCCGATTTTGCTCATGTCGTCGTCTTCTTCTATGCAACTGGAAAATGTGCGGTTTATCTTTTGATAACATATTTTTGACTCGGCATATACCAATTTGCTTTTATAAAGTAATTTTTGTGTGATCGATATAAGTGAAGTTAATCCCAATAATAACGGCATAACCTCAAATAGGTGTAATATATTTTTTCGATTTATAATGATTTTATATTCAGAATGTTATTTGGTATAATTAAATTTAAAGCATAGCATTATTTTTTTGATTAGATTACAAATATAAAAATATTGAAATATAAATAATTCATAATGTAAAATACACATATATGCATATTTTGATTTATTGTAAATTCAATTGTGTTTTGTTGTAAATATTACTGCTCTAACGAAAACATGAATAATTTAATGTATAAACATAGATACATCAAATAAAGTTGGATGTTTTTAATATTCTTGCATTAGTATTAAAAACGATTTCTGTAGTCTGCATTATTAAATTAAATAATTTATTACAAACAGAAATAATATTATAATTCAGATATTTGTCTTATAAAACAAGGTTTAATATTAAAGGTCACTCAAGGTCAATAAGATCTCTCAACGCCAATTTGTACTTAAAGACGAACGTGACCTTTTTCACATATTCATGCTTCGACTTTTACGATGATGTATGTATGTGCATACACATATTTTATATTCAATATTATTTGTAATAATATTGAAACATTACAAAAGAAATGTATGTAGCGGAATGTATATTAGTATGTAGAATGAATCGTATTACTATCTTATTCGATTTAAAAATTCGTTACTATAATTTATATTTATATTTATATTAAAATAAAACTAGTAGCTTTTAATAATTGTCTGAATTTTAATATATAGCTTTTAGATTTTTTTCAAAACATATAAAAATACTAATATAACGGTAACAAAATCTATTTTGTAAAAGATTATGTTACATCAAATTAAGAACACATATGTATGCATAAAAGTAGATTTTTTCATAAAATCAAAATCTTTCACAAATAATTTCATATTTAATAAAGTTCGTGAATTCTGAATTTCGTTTTTAAATAATTAATGTTGTACAATGTCGAGATCGAACAAATTCGTAGTATGTAAAAAAGTTGGGTTACGTGAGTAGGAATGAAATACATAGCATATATGTAACAAATATAATAAAACCAACGCTAATAAAAATTGAAATAATGTGATTGGACGAAAAGACAAATTCAGACATATTAGAAAGATATCAGTACACGCTTTCGCAGAGATTCTGGAACAGATTTTGTATCTACTACCGCAAAAATTATTATAGAAAGATACTTAGTTTGAATGACGTCATATCAACCGGTGTGAATAAAACGTACATGTACTAAGAACATGCTATGTAATCCTAGATATAAGCAAAATTCTGAATTTTATTATTGTTTTATTAACATCAATTGAAAGACTGTAGTTTATTGTATATAAATATGACGTAGTGGAAAAATTAAATTGTAGGAAAACATACGATAAATTAAGAGTTAGTTCTAAACTAGTGGTACTTACGTGAAAAAGCAATCTGAACGCTACGCTTACCGCAAAAGCAGTGTCATTTGAAGGGCAGGCAACGTTAATATAACCGGTACCAGTTTTAGGCGTATGCGCTGTAACCGTTCCTTATTTTCGCACATCATCGGCTATTCTCGGATCACGTGAGTACACGTTCCTATCGACGTATTCAGAAGCCGCTAGATATAAATTTGTTCTCGTGTAACATTTGTGTATTTAAAAAATGAATTAGGTAGATAAAATTAATACAGATTTACTTTCATTAAATTTATACAATATATAAACCTTCTCTATTTAACAATTTTATTTAACAAACAAGATATACATACATACAACAAAATGCAATGAATGAAACTTTAATGCAATAGTGATCTTTTGTTTAAAATTAATAAGGGATTAAACTTATAAGAGATATATAAATTAATAGGAGATATGAATAGAATACATATTAAGATTACTTTGCATAAAACGTAATCTTATAATACATTTTTCTTACTGAATGAAATAATTAATCTTCACTTTCATCTAACTCCTGTACAGGTACTGGTATATTACCGGAATCAACTTGATACATGTATTGTATCAAATCCACTATACGATGTGCATAACCATATTCATTGTCATACCTACAAATATTTATATTTTCGTTAATTAACTAACAAACTTTATATTTACTTCATTAATTATTTTATGTTATATTTTGTTATGTATTTATATTTAAAGATTAATCAGTTTGAAAATTTGTTACAAAATAATCTAAAGTAGTTGAACATAAAATTTATTATTTTACGATTTCCAAAAGAATTTGATAATAGTATTTATATCTGTATATATAAATTTCAAATGCATTTAAATGTAATTTATGTACATATACGAATAAATAACAAATAATTAAGAAAAATTTATATTGCTTGTGTTGTTATTTAAATTGATTATTATATTAATAGAAGGAATAATTCGGTAAGTTCACAAAAGTCAAAAATATTGTTTATGAAATAATTTGACTTGATAATTACCAGGCAACAACTTTGATGAATGTGCTTGTCTGAGGAATTCCAGCTTTGGCATCGAAAATACACGAAAAGCTTGTCTTATTGAAGTCGGATGACACACAATCATCATCTGTATAACCCAATATACCGTTTAGATCATTCTCTGACGCTGTTTTCATTGCTTCCTTCACTTCTTCATACGTTGTCGGTTTATTAACTCTAACATTAATAAAACTGTATAAATATGACACATGTTGCTATTTGATATTTGTTTGTATTAATTTTATAAATTAAGGAAAGTTAATTACTGTTGATATAAAGCTACTTTGTTCTTTAAAATTAATGTTTTTTGTTTTGAAATCTTGTAATATTATATGTGATATATATATATAATGTAATAAAATTTTTACTGTAATCAAATAAGTTACTGTAATTGGCATTACCGAAAAGTCATGTCACATAAAGAAACATTTGGAATTGGTACTCTAAAGGCTATAGCAGATATTTTGCCTTTCAGTTCAGGGATAATTTTGTCCAATGATTTGGCAGCACCTGAAGACGTCGGTATAATATTTTGGAGAGCACCTCTACCATCTCTCCACAACTACAATACAGATACAATTATAACGTATTTTCTTAAATTAGTAAAACAAATCAATATGCACAAGTTATATCAGTAAGTGTTAAAGTTCGAATTAGTTTTGTTCGTCCTAATATTATATGAAAATAAAAGAACTTATTAAGTTAATCATTAATCGCAATCAATTCCTAATTACTATCTCTATTAATACATAACGTAACGTAAACATTAGATTCGACGACAAAATTTGATTTATTTTAATAGCTGTGATACTAAGGACAAAAAATATATTATTCTATTAAAGAGTGTTTTTATTGCTATATTAGAAACGTAATACTTTCCTTATTAAGTAGCATATTTTATTTCTGTAATATTTTTTGTGTGACACATTAATAATACTATTATAACTATTAAAACTATTAAAAGTATGGGTTTTCGTAAATAAAGAGAGTTTGATAAAATATTTCGTAAATACCTTTCCTCTCTCTAGGGGCCCATCTAAAGTTCGTTGCATCGATGTTAAAGCGTGTACGCTACTGATCATTACTTCAATAACGTCGAATTTATCATGCATCAATCGAATGATAGGTGCTGCACAGTTTGTTGTACAAGAAGCAGCTGATATTATTTTACCTTTTTTTGGATCATAACAAGCATGATTTACACCATAAACGATCATCGATGCATCTATAGAAGGTGCTGTAATAATTACTCTTTTAGCTCCACCGTCCATATGTAACTAAAATGAGGCAGATGTTTCCTTTATTCTCTAAACATTTATTTTATGTAATAGAATTTAAATATATCTTTATACATTTTTTATGTATGTATTATATATAAGTTCAGTTTTTTCATGAAATAGAAAAATTTCTACTCTTTATAATGAGTTACGAAGTTTGGATAATAAACGAAAGCTTTCTAAGTAGCATTATAATATAGACGATTGTAAATATTAAATCGAGATTGTAATACGACTATTAACAAATACACCAAAATAGGTATGAAGGAACAATCTCTTTTCTTACGCTTGCTTTTTCTAAGGTAGTAAAAAGCCCAGTAGCCTCAATTACATATGTTACACCTGCCTCTCTCCAATTTATTTTACATGGGTTTTTTTCTTGAGATGTAGCTATTTTGTTGTCTTCAAAAGAAAAAATTTATTAAGTATTAATTTCATAAGTTTGTGAATCTATAATTTATTAATCGATCTTTTGTACTTATATTATAATGATATATTTACTTCATTATATCATTAATACAATATGTATATAGTATTAAATACAAAGTTTGTGCAGCGCCAGCTTTAATTAAATTGACTCAAGTAAAATATAATGTATGAATTATTAAATATACCTCCGATAATAATAAATCCATTTTCACATTCCAGCTTTACAGGATAAGGACCATGAGTCGAGTCAAATTTAAATAAATATATCATATAATCGGTTGAAATATACGGATCATTTATCATCTTAACCTAATACAATATATTTATTTTACACTTGCTTGATATAAAAATATTTGCATGTAAAAGTAATTTTTTACTAATTCGTTACCGTAACATCCTTTTCAAGACAAGCACGTAAACACATTCTTCCTATTCTTCCAAATCCATTAATTCCTACAAATGCCATAACTTTACGAAAATGTTTCCTAGTATCAGTTTATAATATTTCAAAATTATATACAGCATTTGTATTGTACTTATTTTAGTTGTTCCGAAACGTCAAAAAGTCAATAGTGCGAATTTGTATACAAAATTGAAATAGACATATCGGAAAGTAGTTTTTTTATCAAAATTTGTTCATAATATAATAAACATTTACGATACACGGAAAGAATATATAATATAAACTTGTCATATCATGATTACTGAAAAATTTAATGAAAGAATGTTAAATTCGGTTATAAAATAAATTATCATAGTTTAGAATTTTAGATAACATCTTGATAATTTGAAAGTATAAAATAATATCTCAAGAATAAAATACATTTTAAGCGAAGTGTAAGAAATATTAAAAAATATTCGTGTATAAAACTTAATTTTTAAGGTTGTTGGTGTAAAAATACGGCACTGATTAAGTTAACATTTCAACTTTCAAGGTTATTTCAAGGTCATTTTAAAGGCATAGTATGATAGTAGTATATATATAATGCGTCTTAACATCAGGTACAACAATATGACATTGAAAATACGTAGTGTCATTTACAGAAGTCAAAGTGAGGTGGGCTTTTTGTTGAAAAATAATTTTTTTTGGAATTTTTTATTTCGCAATTTATAGCCAGTTGAAATCTGTTTAACTTTTATTCAAAACATTTTTGTTGTAAAAGTAAGGGTTTGAAAAATCGTAACAAGAATAGCATAGTACACACATACATACATATATCCTGTATATGTGTAATACTATTTATAGAAATACATGTTTTCAAAGTCGTTCAACTTATGTTTGGAAAATTAATTTAAAAATTCATGTAAAAATAGGTTAAAATTTTTCAGTACGAAGCATCATGTAACAGAAAGCAGATTTTGAAAATTCGTCAAATATTCGTATAGTTGATTTAATTAAATGTATGTACTATTTCATAGTCGGTCATTTCTGTCGATATCAACATTTCTAAATATTAACAGCAATGTGAATTAAATGTTCTGAATATATACACAGTATAGTATACATATGTATACATGTGTATTTTTGGAATCATCCTTTCAATATCATTTGAACGAATATCATAGAGGGACCACAGTAGTAATATTATTATTATCTTCTTTTTTTTTCCCGTACATATCTACTACGACCATTATGAAATGCGAAATAGTTTGATATTGGAAAGCAAACATCAACATTGTTACAAGAGCGAATTAATCCCAAGACGTTCCTTCATGAACAGTATTACACATGCTCGCAGTCAAGGAAGTCAGCTCAAGCTGTGAAATACCGAAATGGATATTTATTATCAGAACGGACTTTATTTAAGGAGGTTCGACGGTAAGTGAACTAATATTATTTTCGATAAAATTTGTAATATTGTAATAGTAGAATGTGTATACGATACATATTATTAAAACGAATAAATAAATTATGAAGCATTTCTAATATTTTGTAGCTCGAAGAAGACACGAATAATTCATAATTTAAAATAAAATGTAACATATTCTAATACCAATTAAACATGGAAGATTCACTACAGGAAATTACAGAAAAAATAAGATACAAATGTCCTTCTAATAAGATGTTAAAGGTAATTTGTTGCAATACTTAACTTTGAACTATATTGATATGATAAGTCATATTACGTATACCTATATTCATAAATAATATCATAAATTTCAGTATCATTTAAACAACTTCGGTCCGGAAAAAGATATTCGTAAATTAAAAGAAATATTTTTCATTAATAACATTCATCATAAAAGACAAATTTTTCAAGAAAAAATTCTATTTTTGTTCATACATCTTTATTATATCAAACGGATTTTGCACTACATATGAAAAATGAAGTCGCGTCATAGTACAAAACAGAAGGAAGGGAATATTTGATACAATAAAGACAATGCCTTAATTCTATTTGAACTGTGAAATGTATTATTATATAGTAAATTATTTATTAGTATCTTCCTTTTTAATATAAAAATTCATGATACATGTTCCTAAATGCAAATTAATATTATTAAAAATTAGAAATATCATTTGTACATTAAAATAATTGCTACAGTAAATAATTAATTTCAACTTTTAAATTTTTTAAAATAAAATATTTTACAACACCTTATTCAGTACACTACAAATGATATTTTATATTTTAATGACTTAATATTAATTTGTATATTTTACATGTATAATTTTTATATATTAAAAAAATTGGTACTAATAAATTTTATGCTCAATACATTTCTTATAATAACTAAAAGTCATCTTTCAAATATTAAATAATAAAAAAGAAATTAATAAAATGTTTCATTTGCGCTATAGATGCAATATTAGTATTTAAGTGTGTAAAATCGGTCAACTCACCTTATGACTGTCCTACATTTTTCGATGACATATATTGTAAACAGGACGAACTGTTTCCACCTAAAGTTTATGATAAATAATTGAAAATATTTATTAAATATTTAGTTAAATTCATAAAAGAGAATTTGACTGCTTCAGATGAATATTAATCTGTAGCTAATCTCTAATTTCTTATATATAAAAGTTTTACTGTTAATAATAAAATAGTAATATGCGATGTATTTGGCGTAGGTAATCAAATTCTGTGTGTTATCAAACAAAAATTATGTACAGTGTTAGAATAGAAGTAAAAATTTATAAGTAATTGTTTCGCAGACTACAAGTCATTAAATTCAGGAATCCTTTTCATCATTATCATAATGATGAGTGCTTTATAAAGGATTTTCTGATGAAATGACTTTAAAAATAATGTAACTGGTATGTTTAATATTTCGGATATTTAGTGTTTAGTTTGATAGTGTTTATTTGGATACTTAGTTTAGTGATTAACAATTATGTAACAATTAATTAAGTATAATTATATATTCCCATTAAAAAAACATTTGTGTTTGTATATAAAATATATTAAAAATAACAAAATTTCATTTAGAAAAAGTAGATATTAAAAAATAGATCAAATGTTGTCTTTGAGAAAATACATACAGTACATATTGAGAAACATTATTTTTTTAATAAATTGTAAATGAGTTTTCAAACAACTGTGTGAGATCTTCCTTTGATTGTTCTCGTGGTGCCAATTTTGTAATACGATGCTGAAAATAATGTAAGACTGGATTAGTAATGAAATAAGCTCAAAGATTATTTATAGCTTTAAATGTGTGTGAAAAAAATATTGTATGATCATACAAATAATAAAATATAAAAATATATATTATTATGTAACAATTGTATGAATTCGTCATATATAGCAGTATGAAATTTCAAAAATATGGCAAATTTATTTGATTGTCATAATTCATAATGTATAGTGACTAATAAATCACTACTGCAAATTGATTGTGGTTTTTCTACCTACCAAAATATGTACATATGTTTTCTGGGTGAGAGATAATTTTAAACAGTTCGATTTAATGAAATTATTGAAATTAAGAAAAATATTTTAATTTGCAAGAAATTGTTATCTGTTTATCTGTTTAAAATTGCCGATTTCATTTAGAAAGTTACTAAAGACAAAAATTTTGGTTCCTAGAAGCAATTAGTTTACATTTTCGTTACATACATTTACTTATTAATCAAAATAATTAAATTAAAACTTTGCTGATATTTGAACGGCGTGGAAACGCGCGTTTCTTAGCTGCCTCCTTTGTAACGTCACGAGTCCGTTTCTTTCATGCATGGCAGTACACGTGTGGCGCCTTCGCAGACGTGTAACATTACACGTTCTTCGGGTATATTCGGTATGTAGTCGGAGACGTTCGGTTTTCTAAATTTTTAATTTCTTATAACTTTTCCTTTTTAACAATTTTTAAAAACCAGAAAATATGTGTCTAAAATTTCTGTTTCCTGAATTCATTTACATAATCAGTGAAAAATGTGCAACAACCGAATTGAGCTATAAT
Organism: Bombus impatiens; assembly: GCF_000188095.3. Taxonomy (NCBI): domain Eukaryota; kingdom Metazoa; phylum Arthropoda; class Insecta; order Hymenoptera; family Apidae; genus Bombus; species Bombus impatiens. The sequence goes on from NT_176736.1 coordinate 66,204, forward strand.
AACTATAAACAGGGTGTCCTATTTAAATACGTCCCTGCGAATATCTCCGAATTTACTTATGGTACTAGAAAAAACATATGGAGATCAGCTTTGCTTTTTTAGATGGGATGAAACTATTCTTTGAACTATTTGAACTTGAACTATACTTTAACTACTTGAACTCTTGAACTATACTTTGAAACTATTCAAGGAAAGATCGATTAATGCATTTTGGAAATATTCGCAGGAATCGATTTAAATAGGACACTGTACATAATTATATGTCACATTTTATCTAATACTAATTCAGTGACAATAATTCATTGAATTATTAATCTCTTAATATGTCTCTTAATAATGTCAAAACGTTAATTCGTCAGAAAACGCACCGTATCCATATCGTAATAATGAACCTTACTTGTGGTAGTGTGCCTTTGACTAAATTAGGTATATCTTCCTTTGTGAAACCTAATTCAGTCAAACCATTTTCAATTTTCATCACTTGCATGTACTCTTTTACAACGTCTGATAATATTTTGCCAGCATCACTTTTTTTAGCTCGGTTAATATCAGCACCAAGTAATTCAGCAGCTTCTAAATGCCTTTCTGCACATCCACTCCCAGTAAAAGAAAATACAGCAGGTGCTGATATAACAACTGAAAGACCATGTGGCACTATAGGATGATCTTTGTTATAACCCTATAATAAACAATGCATCAATATTATAATTCAACAAATATTTATTTATATATATTAAATGTAATTAACCCTATATAATTATACAGGGTGGTTGGTAACTGGTGGTACAAGCGGAAAGGGGGTGATTCTACGCGAAAAAAGAAGTCAAAAATATAGAATAAAAATTTTTCATTTGAGGCTTTGTTTTCGAGAAAATCGACTTTGAATTTTCGCTCGGTACGCGTGCACTTTATCACGTCTCGTTATAACGGATCTCACTGTAGATCGTTGTCTCGATGGAAAATTAAAAAAAAAAAGAAAATAAAAAAATTTTTATTCTATATTTTCGATTTCTTTTTTCGCGTAGAATCACCCCCTTTCCGCTTGTACCACCAGTTACCAACCACCCTGTATAATTATATAGGGTTAATTACATTTAATATATATAAATAAATATTTGCAACATAATTTAATGACAATAATTGTCAATAACTATCTGTTGTGTTTAATGTATATGTACATTTATTTTATATTTATTGTATATGGCATAAGATGTGATTTTAATGTCACAAATCATACCTACTTTAATTTTGATAATTAACATTTTCCTTAATTCTTACATTTTTGTGTAATAAAAAAATTTACACTTTTATATTGTAGCAATTTAAGTACAGAAAAGTGTGTAATAATGCATTTAATATGTTTTGTTTTTACGAACAAGTTGATAAAATTATTATCTTTTCTATCATTTAAAATTAAATGTACATACCTCTGGCTGAAAATTATGAACATTTCCACTAATAGAATAAGAAAGTGCATGACAAAGGTGAACTCCAGCATTACCAAATCCAACACCTGCCATGGTACTTGCAAGATGCATGTTACTTCTAGCTTCAAGATCATCTTGGTTATATACAGCTCTTTTAAAATATCTATGTGGAGAAAGCATAAATATTATATTTAAAAACATTTTTTTAATTTATACAATTATTACTTTATTGCTAATTTCATTTTGTAATTGGAAGTAATAGAGATACAATATGGAAACTATACAAATATAAATAGTTCTTAAGAAAGTTATAAAAAGAAAGCAAATTATGTTAATGTAGGCCATATTAAAAATATTAAAATTTATATTCTTATGATATTCTACTTGTTTATTATAATCGTTATATACTTTTTTTACAACAAACAATTACATACTTGCACATTATTTGAAGAGCATATTTTGCCCACACATCACTAATAGGATTGCTACCTTGATAGGCTGGTCTAAGAATTGGATTGGAAGGACAAGCTCTTTCTGTATATGGTATTGCAGTAAAAGATTCAAGAGCATGACAAAGCACATCAAAACCAGAATAAGCACAGACTCTTTCTGGCATGCTTAATGTATGATTTGGATCAATAAGACCTAAGGTAGGTCTCAGAGCTCTGTAGTAATTAAAATTCTCAAAATAAATAATTGTTCTGAATAATTTGAATTACAAATAACGTTTAATAATATATAACACACATGTACTCATTCATACACAAAATGTCAATTGTTTACAATTAAATAATAATTATATTGCAACATTGCTATTTATATATCATATTAGTACCTTTTCCTTGATAAGATCATTGATAATAAGTTACCTATTAGCAATTCCAGTTTTGGCTTTAAGTGGTTGATAATCAAAGATAGAAACACCAGTTGTTTCTGAACCAGTACCAGAAGTAGTTGGTACTGCTATTAATGGTTTTAATGGCACTGTAATTGGTTTTCCTTTACCAATTGGTGGATTTACGTAATCTAACAAGTCTGCTTGGGGATCAGAACTATAAAGATTTGCAGCTTTACAAGTGTCCATCACTGAACCACCTCCTACCTAATAATAATATTAAACCTATATTAAACTTCATAGTAAATAAATAATGTGTTATTAATTTATAGCTACAGCAATTAAAACTATAGCTAATCTTGTAAATTTTAAAAATATAGGAGTAATTATCTTCATTTTTTCTTCTTACAATGCAGATTTGATAAAACTAATTATCTTCCTAATTCTTTATTTCTCAAAATGCAGAATTGCTGCTTGCTAGTTAAGAAACATAAAAATATGTCCTAAACATATTTTAGAAAAATGAGACTGGTAATTTTCAAATAAGATTTGCGCATATATTTGTCTCTTACCGCTATAAAAGCATCAAATTGTCCACGTTTAGCGAATTCAATGGAATCTTTCAGACTTTGTTCTGTGGGTTCTACACGTACACTATCGTAAACTGTAGTTTGAATTCCATATTTAGTAAGGCTGTCCATAGCAGTTTTAAAAGGTGGTAAATTTATTAAGTTGGAATCTGTCATCAAACACACATTCTTTGAATTAAAATTTTGCATATCCATACCGAGTTCTTTTGTAACACCAACGCCATACCGCACTGTAGAACAAGCCATCTGCAATTATTTTAATCAAGATAAAATTAATAAAACTAATATTTAGTCTAAGTTTAATGAATAAAAGATGTATAAATTTAACTCCAATGCTATTTTTTATACTTTTTATTTGAGAAATATGAATCAAAAGAGTAAAATAAAGGATTGAATTATTGAATTTATTATTAAATTTCTATTTCTCAAAAATTCAGGAAAAAGCATCATATAGACATCACAGACTATTGGAAAAAGTAAAATAATTCTAAATATATATGATGGATTCTACTATAAATTTCACATGACAGCATAGTATGATAGTGTTAAAAATATTTAAATGAATTACAATCTTCTTTACATTTTATAATTATTTAATCAATAACAGACTTAGCTTCAATATTAGGTCATTTGTCATGAAATTTTGAAAATACATACTTCAAATGCATATTCTTTTGCTGGTATAGCATTAGCTACTGTACTACGAGCTTTTCTTAATTCATACATAGTTGTACCTCCTGGATTTCCATGAGCTGGACATTTACATCTACAATTTTCATCAATTAATACCAAAAATGTTTAATTAAAATTAATTTAAAATACAATAAGAATGCCAATGAAAAAACAAAATTATTGATCTCAAAATATATAAAAATTTGTAATATTTGTACATTTGTAACATGAGTATATTAAATACATATTAAGCACATATTATTATACATAATTGAATGTGTTATGTTCAATATAATTTTGTTAAATAATACAAATTTATTTATTTATTTATTTATTATCAGACACATTAATTATATATAAATATATATTGTTTAAAATTTTTAGTATAAATTAGTTTATATTTTTTATATCATATGTCAATATTATAGAATTAATAAATATTGTAAAATCTATAATCTTTTAGTATATTGCGTAAATATTAATATCATTAAATATCCTGTTAAGCATTATATAAAAAATAATGTGAAATTGTTTTAATATAGATTAAGTGTATAATATATATATAATTTTTTCGACTTATAGTACGAATACATTATCAAAACAATATCCATATGTATATGTACATGTGTATGTATATTACATATATGTATATACTCACGATTGAGAAGAAATAACTCGCAATAGATCTATGATACGTTTTTTGGAAATCATCTTTTCGTAATATAATATATAATTATAAATAAAACGAGAATTTAAAGCAAAAGTATTGACATATGTTTCAAGTATCCTTTGATCTCTTGTGCTGTTTTCTACTGAGTCTTCAGATATTATTCTCTTCTAGTTATCTACTATATATACACATACGTGTGACATAATATTACGTAGATAACAGTCAGTGCCGTATTAATATTATCATTTACATTCCCACTAACAAGAAATGTTTAATAACAATTTAGTCGTATTAACTTCTAATGATACATTAGATACATATCATGATACATACAATACTGTTTATTAATTGAAATTAATACATTTAATTAATAACGTAGTATTCTTTGAATTTTATATGTATAAACTGGTACAAAATATGTATATTCGAAAACTATTATATCGAAACTATAGTTAGGTAACAAGTTGCTTAGAACACTTACATGTTATCAGTTTATTTATATTAGTTAGCATCACTGATAATAGGATCAAAACATGTTAACTGCATATTGAGATTATTTTCACGAATACGAACCGTACATCATATGGTATGTACCATTAAATTTTATATGTACATGATATATTTCAAATCTACAATATTTTGAAAGTTCTCTATTATTTTATAGTTTGAAATTTTATTTCTTTTAGATATATTATATTCACTATTTAATTGAATTTTCTTTAAATATTTAAAGTCAAATGTGTAACAATACACATACACATATACATATGTATAAGTATAGTGTGTAAAAGTATAATGATTAAAATATTCTTGCACTAGACATATTAATATTTGATTTCATGTTATACGTTATACATTAATATAGTAAATATTATGTAAAAAATGACAGTAGAGAATAGTTATACATATACATATAAAAAATAATATTATTATTACTCTAGAATATGTGAAGTATATTCATCTATTAATATATTTGGCATTTTTAATATATCATATCATTATAATACCTGTACAAGTTGCAGTAAAAGTATCATATTGTTTTTACAAATTAAGATGATTATTATCTCTATTCAGACATAATGAAATATTACAAAGGAAGAAATTTATTGTCATCTTTTATTATAATCAAAATTTTATTAAAACGTTATACATTATTTACAACATGTAGCATAATATATAGCACATCATAATGTACTATTTATACTACGAGGAATTAGTTCACTTGGTACTATATGTAGTACTTGGTACAAATACTTAACTTTCTATGGCTTAAACAAATGCTACAAGTGATGTTGTTACCATCACCGTAATTATGAATCGTGTATTTTATAGTTTGTATATATTACTGTGATTGAACAGAATTATCTAAATTTAAAATGTAAAATTACATTCGTTGTGTTTTAAAATCCTGCTTTAACTTTTGCCGATTTTTGTTTTTTCTAATTTCAGTTATTTTTACAGTAACTCATTTATTTATCTATAAATGACAATTATCAATATCAACAAAAAAAGTATGGTAATTATGTACTACTAATTAAATGTTCGTCTAATTGAGTTATTATTATAACATTCCAATTTATAATAAAAATTGTTTATTTGGATTAAAAGAATATTAGTTACTTATGCAGGTAAGAGTTTCATATAAAATGTATAAATTTCCTTTCAAAATATTATTAAGTATTATAAAATTCTTGGAAAATGCAACGACATTAAGCACTCTGAAAAACGTGCTTTTTAGTATTCATCCTAATGTAATTATTTTAGTTAATCATATTAAAAAATATTTGCCCGTACTTTTATTAGTATTTACGAATATTTTATAATATTAAGTGTAGAAGTCTATATGTTCCCTTTGTGTCTACTATTAAAAGTATAATATTTTTGCACATGGCACGTTTTTCTGAGTATAATTAAATTGCGCATCGATATTTAAGAATATTTTCTATCTTTTTAAATATTTTTTACCCTCTTTAAATTCAAATATATTGGTTGCTAAATAATTAATTATTTAACTGTAATTCATGACGAATTCTAAACACTTTCTGGCACGATTTTGTCATAATGGAATGTGCTGCTGGAGTAAAAGCTTCCCCGTTTCGGAACATGCGGTGTAGCGATTTCTTCTTGAAGCGGCTTATACACTAAACCGCAGTTCTTATTGTCAATTAAACCTTGTCGAAGGATCAGTGGTGGCCTGATAACAGGTCCCTGACCTCGCCGTTTGGTCAAATGAATTGTAATACGTGCCGTTAGTAGAAGAATCAACAAAATTATGATAATCACAATAATTACAGGCCAAAGTGCATTAGTGTACCAAGGATGATATTCCATATTTTCGGAGGCAACAAAGTCTTCGTATTCTTGATCTTGAGTTGTCCAGGCTTTCTCAGATTCTTCATTTGACTTTATTCCGTGATCAAAGTTATGCAGTTTAGGAAAGTCCTGATACAAAAGAACAATTTATTATTCGTGATTGAAGTAATTTTTTATATAAAAGTATCCTTATGATTGTTAAAAAGTTTTTATAAAATAAAATATAATTAGCGCTTCCTAAAAGAAGTTGAGATTAAAAAGTAGAAGGTATGTACAGTATACAGATACAATTTCATAATGTTAACTGTATTCGATTGTAACTCTTGAAAGCAATATAATTTTTTATAATTTTTATATTCATTATTATATCAATTAATTTTGATTGATAATAATTAGAACCAGAAATGTGTATAATTATTGTATATATAAAAATGAATATAACTTCAAATTTTGGTATGATTATTAAAAATATTTTTGACAAGAAAAAAAACAAAGAAGTGTATAAGAATCATTATACAAAATGTTTCTTAACATATAATTTCTGTTAACAAAATATAATAATGATTGAAAATGCTATAGTAGACTTAGAAGCATAGTGTCAGATAAATAATTTTTGTATATATAAGTATAATAATTACAATTACATTTTAGTTTATACAATATTGACAAAACTCAAAAGATAATATTAAACTTGTCTATACAGGGTAGCTTATAAGTTACTTTCACATTTAAAAGCTATATAACTTCTTTCTTATTGTATACTTCCAAATTTCTGTTTCAAATTCTTGAAATTTGTTTTTGGAAATGTATAATTGAAAATTTCAGAACTGAGCAACAAGTAAAAATCCGTGGAATAAAGCCCGATTATTCTGTGCGATATAACGTCACATCAAACTGTAATATCGTAATCTTTACAGGATGCAACTCACGATGATGAACTCTTGGCTCTTTAGCACCCCAAATGTGGTTGCTGTGTTTTGCTTATTAACATATCCATTGAAGTAAAAGTGGATTTCGTATACCATTAGAATAGCATTAAAATAATGTAGCATTTGTTTCCAGAATAAAAATCTATTATTTTTTCTCGTTGCTCTGTTATGAACTTTTCTGTTGTGAATTATTATTATAATATTTAATTGTAAATTTCCAGAGAAACAAATATTAAATATTTTAAACAAATATTTACAACTATGCAATAGAAAATTTATACAAATTTTAAATGGCAAAGTGATTTGTGGACCATTTTGTATAAATTTCTTTATCATATTCTATCATTAATCAAAACGAAATTTATAAAATGAAAATTATAAAATTTATGCATACTTCATCACTTTCAACACTGCTTCTCAGTAGAGGGTCTGAATCTACTGACGTGTCAAATCCACCAAGGAAAATTTTCAACTTCGTTTCTTTATGAGGAACTGGTCTCGGTCGTGGTCCAGAACTAATGCCGTCACAAACTATTTTTGCTAAATCCGTCCATTGACTGATACCTTCCGAGTCTTGATAGTTGTCACTATCACCATAATTGCTGATATAACTGTAAATTATACAAATGCACAGTATTCTATTTAATTTATACGCTTTCCATATTTTACATTTAAAGTTTCTTCCATTGATATGGTTCTATTGAAATAGTTTAAGAAAAGCAATACTGTCGAATTTGCTTAAAATTTTATAACTTCGTATTATGTGAACCATCAGCAAAAATAAAGCTTTATTTAAAAGAGATAATATTGCATAATGTTTATGGTTAGTAGTAAATTATACGAAATAAAATGATGCTGATAATGATTTTACTATTTCATTTTTACGTATTTTTAAACTAAGTTTCAATAATTAAATTTACTTTCTTGAATTATTATATAAAAATTTATCCTTATATGCTTCGATAATATTGCGATTATAACTTATTTGAAAGTCTATATTAAAATATAGAAATTGAAATGTGAAAAATAGATATTATCATAAATTTTTAAATATTAGTTAACTATATGTTATAAAATGAATAAATACCTTGACAATTCAAGTGGCGTCACACCATGATCCGTGAGCCATTGTACAGCATCTTTAAACTCAACATCACAATCAAGAGGATTATATGATAAGTCCAAACCAACAATATTTGGCATTGCTCTTAGTTCTTCTACAGTAATCCGACGAAGAAGATTTTGCCGAACTGACAGGGATCTAAAAATGCAATATATATATATTATTACAATTATTTTGATGTAATGTCAATATTATTTCATTTTATTTTAGAATTGTTATCTTTGTATTGTTAGTTTATGTGAGAAATATAACTAGGCAAATTTAAAATAAATAAATAATATATAAAATGGTCAGTAAGAATAAAAGGATTAAATGTTTTGTAAATGCAGGTATAAAAACAAATTTTTGTTGCGATAAAAATATGTATACCGTAAACTATTCAGTGGAAGTCTAGCTTCAGACCAAACTCTCTCCAAAGCGCATCTGCTTACATCGAGTTTATTAAGACTGGGAGTCATCAGGAATGGTGTCACTTGTAATGCTGTCAAAGGATTACCCGCAAGATTGATTTTAGTTAAACTAGTGGCACCACGGAACATATTACTTTCTAAAGTACTAATTATATTGTCAGAAAGATCAAGAATTCGCAAAGACGAGAGGTGACTCAGAAGTCCGTCGGGAAGACCAGTCAAACGATTTCTAGATAAATTTAATCGTGCTATTGCTGGCATGGCGTTGAAAGTTCCTTCTTCGAGGAAATACAAACCACAATTTGAGCATTCAAATCGATATACACTGTAAAAATGAATTCAATTATAAGTGCGATTTTATATATGTAAAAAATTAATTATATACAATGAATATAACAAGTATATCATATATATTATATAATAATTAATCATTATCTAAATAATTAATTTTATTTCTATATATGATATAAATGAACTGGGTGTACATATGTTTATGCTGTAAATAATAAAATTCTTGATAGAATTAAAAATATAGTATAGAATTTAACTAAAAAAAAGCATATAAAACAATAATTAGAGAATTCTACGAAAAATAAAAGTATTCAATTAACACAGAAATAAAAGATCGTGAGATGATAAAAGAATATATTTTAGAGATATTGTGTTTATGTTAATTTAATTTTATATTAATTAAATTAGTCTTGTTTAGAGCATTTATTAAATACATTTAAATTATGACTTAACTTTTATAAAAATCTATATATGACGTACCAAGGAAATTACGCTGGCAAAATTAAATAATAAATTTTCTATTTAAATATATTTATTGCACTGCGTACGTCGCATTTGTTCGGAAAATTCTTTTATCATATTGCTATATGTATATTAACATTATATATAGTTATATCTATGTATAAAAAGGTAAAGATTTACAGAAAGCGAGCCACCCCTTGCTTCGATAATTTTTGAATGTGATCTTAAGATCATCACCTTTTAGTTATTGACTTACTATTGCATCAAAATACAAAAAAATGATTTTTTGATATGTTTTTAATAAATGGCGATCCATAACGAAGATCTTTACAATACTACTCAGGATGACGATCTTGGCAACATATTAAAAAATTATCAAAATCGGAGATGGCTCCCTTTTTATGAATATTTACCAATAACAAAGTTATTCTAATGAAGAAATTAATTCTCAAATATAATTTATCCCTGTTTCTTGATTATACATATACATATGTATATCTACTTATTAGAAAATTTACCATGATAATAAATATTATATATGTATAGTGAATATTTAAAAAAAGTAGTCTTACCTGAATGTATTAGAGTCAGGTCCAGATGTTTTGAATATTGGTAAGGTCTCCAATTCAGGGTTGTCGTTCATTAATAAAACTTGTAACATCGAATTAGCTCTTAAATGGTGTTCCGTCAGAGAAGTTAGTTTATTATCACTAATATCAAGATTGGTAAGTTGATTAAGATTAGTAAAAGCATGTTGATGAATTCTCTTGAGGCCATTCGATCTAATTGTCAATGTATCCAGTAGGGTTGCATCAGAAAAGTCGTCTTTTGCTATTATCTTAATTTTATTATTAGATACATCTAATACTTTCACTCTCGGTGCTTGTATAGTACTCAAATTGGTCAAATTATTTCCTAAAAGTTAAATGAACATTTATGAATACATACAATTTGATTAAAAAAGATAAATTGTTATTTAACTACTAATATAAATAATATAATAATATAATTTATTAGTCATTAGGTACTAATATTAATTTATAATAACGTTGATGATTATAGATATTAATCACTTAGTTCAAGTTTGTCGTGCTGAAACAAAAAGAGAACTCGTGCTTTTTTGTCTTTCCGTAATTAATATATGTTTTCTTTAATAAATTTTTTCTTCCGTTGTTACTGAACAGAATGTTACTAAATAATTTTCTCATAAGAACATTTATGTTGCATCAATTAAATAGTAAAATGTGTACGATTAACTATATTAATCTTACCAGCAATACGAAGCGTTTGAACCCTACTGTTAGAAAAGAGATCAACAGGAAGTTCGTTCAACATATTGTTCGAAAGATCCACTTCCAGAAGTGATTCCAACGTGTTAAAAGATTCGCTGTCAATTTCCCTTAATTTGTTACCTTTTAAATTAACATAAGTCAGACCATTCATTTTTGAAAACGCTGTACGTTTTAGTTTTGTCAAACCATTAAAGGAGAAATCAAACTCTGTAACTGATGGAGCGTCAAACAGGCCATGTTTTGCCAATTTTAAATCTTGCGTATGCTTTAACGGATTTCCAGAAATAGCAAGTAATGATAGTTGTTTGTTGCTTTGGAAAGTATTCGGATGAATGTCTTGAATATCGTTACGTGTTAAATTTATAGAAAATAAGTACGGTATTCCATCAAACGCAGTTTGATTTAATTCGACTATTCTCGTGTCAGAAATCACAATAGATTCCAATTGTTGGAAACCTCGTGACTGAAATGCATGAGGGCCAAGACTAATTAGACCAGCATTTTCTATACGCAAATGTACAATATTTCTGTCAAAAGATTGATGTTCCACGAGTTTGGTGCATCTAAATACAGAACAAATGGAAAATTTTTTTAGTTATATAAGTCTCTAAATTTGAAGTAATATCTGAATTCTTTGTTTTGTAGAAATTATCAAATTATGTAATACTTATTAAATTAATATTGTGTTCATCTGTTGTTAGCATAAAAGAAATAATTAATTTATATCATGTTATCGTCAAAAACTAGAAACGTACGTTGCAGTCGATACAGCTGCATACTCCCCACTACATTTACAATAATCGGGACATTGTGTCATCACTTGTTCATCATCTTCGGGCTCTTGGTCGTTTTCGTTATCGTCTTCATCAGTATCGTCATATTCGTCTTCGTTTTCATATTCTTCGTCCTCGTTCATATCATCTTCGTAGGGTGCGTCTTCATCTTTATCTAATTTTGATTTAGCACTGCTTCCGGTTATGCTATTATCGCCGATTGTCCTTAATGAATTTGAGGAGGATGTTAAATTTACGCGTTTTTCACCATTAACTTCCATTTTGGCTCCATCTTGAGTCTGCAATTATTTTCATCACAATGTTATTATAAAATTATGATCAGATTGCTTTAGCTACGATTATTCCAATATCTTTACGTTAAAAAGAGACGAAAATAGGAAGGAAGAAAGGATATTTATTAATTATCATAAGAGAATTGGATTAATAAAAATTTCAATATGCCAAAATTATTATTACGCACAAGCGTCTCAATATCATAAAGTAACGGATATATGTATATTGTGTATCTCCGTTAGTTCTTTTGTCTTATCATTTCAGTCACTGTCAGATTGTCAGTTGTATGTAAAAACTTACAAATCACCTTAGAATTAGAAGCTTCTTCGTCTAAAGTATGAATTTCTTGCAAAAGTAAATCCTTAGGACCAAGGAAAGGTTTTAAAACTTGTAGATCATCTTTTTTTAATTTTGAAGTTACCCTCTTATCACCCGAAATGGACGTTTTGTCTTTCGCTTCTCCATTTATTGTTGCGCCAGTGGAATAAGACACTTTCCCGGACGTATCGCTTGTCTTAAGTAAAGATATTTTCGATGATTCTGCAGAATCTTCTATACGGTTTAACGATACGTCTGTAGATGATATTGCGTCGTTAGGATCAGATGGAGTATTACTTCGAGGAACCACTCCAGATACGAGTACCGTAAGCAGCAAAATAGTCAGAGTCTTCATTTTATAATCTATAAATAAAAACATTTTTATATAAAAATATATAAAAAATATATTTTGAATTATAAACATCGTTGTATACATATATACCTAGTATACCATACACATAGCATGTTGAAAACTTTACTTTCTCAAAGACTTGACATGCTTTTTGATATAATTTGAAAAAATCATTTTGTTTTTAATCTTCGGCTTATCGGCAAAATTTAGCATAAATCGACCATAGATTAGAAGTTAATTAATTAGTAAAACAATAATTTGTACGATGACGACTATTATCACAACTTAGATAAGAAATTCTCTATGTACAGGTGTTGCTTGTTTTATATACAAAAATGAATAATTTGTATAAAAAATGTTTTAAATAAAGTCATTTAGATCAAGTAATATCATTTGTCTGATATTTTCTTTTTACATGGTGTTTCTCAAAACTTTAAATTATATAATAATCAGTATTAGATCCTATACTTATGCATAGTATCCTTCGCGTTCAGTCGTGTTCGCCGAGTTATTCCTACCTTACAACTGCTTTCACTGCTTTCATTCGGTATTCAATATGTACTCAAAACAAGAATACGTCAAAGCACCTACCACCTTCGATAAAATTTACAATCCAGAAGGAGGGACGCGATATCTTCGACTTGAGATTGGCGATATCTGAGCGTTGAATCATCAAGAGAAAAAAATAAAATTTGTTTATAATTATATCTTACAAGTATGTTGACCAAATTGACGAAGTGTCTCAATGAAATTAATACATAAACGTGATTACATTCTAGTGAATTTGAATTACATGATCAATTTTTTTGATATCATTGTGCGTCACTTTCACAATATGTATTTCACAATGTCTTCTCGTTGAGACGTGAAACATCTTGTCAATAGATCCGGATACCGACACATTTCGTTGATGAATGCGTTGATGAAGACGTTAACAATGTTAAATGGAGGATACCTGTGCTATATTTTTAGAAGCGAAGAAGTTCCTAAAGCTCCTCTTATTTGTCTTCTACACGGAATGGTAGTTAGGCTTTACAGTTGAAAAATACACACTACAAATATATCGTCTATATTACAAATTCTATAGTGTGCATGAACACTGCGTCATGACATAGGGATCTATCGTTTGTAGATGGATTAAAAAAAGGAACATAAAACAAATATTCTCATTTCTATTTCATATATTACAAAATAATTGTATGATTACAAATAATGATAGTATTAGAAATTTGTATATAGATATAAAATGTAAATTTAACAATAGACGTATATTATAATAATGTAGGTAATAGTAAAGATAATAGAAATATAGCTTCTTTCTTTATTTCATTCGTACTAAATGCTTCCTAGCATGTACCTAATGTTTTATAGGTAAGTTCGAGTAACTACAACCGGTTTTGAAGGAAGTACTTATCTATACCAAAAAAGAAAATGCATTCGGGTAATTGAACCAAGAAAAGTTTCTACTCTCTTGACCTTGTACTTCGATCTTGAATCAGTACACTAGTGTTCAAAGCATCCGGATACTTTGATACATTTATTATAACAGTACGCTCGACATCAAACTTCAATGATTCGTCAACACAATGATTGAAGAACTATCATGTCGATATAGATGGATAATTATTTCGTAGATGGATCAGCATATAAAGAAGTTGAAGATTAAGCGCAATTCAACGTTTTCAATTCTCCCGTCACATTTCTGATAAATACTAGTAATATTTATCGTTGCCTGAGAGAAATTCTTAAATGTCATAAATGAATTGTTCGTCCGCGAGGAGGTACAAAAATGGCCATTTTTGAACATCCTTCTTTCAAAGTTGAGGTACGACACTTTATTTCGATTCGACTTATTCTTGTTTATGTCTCGTATGTAGCTAAGGTGTAGCGAGTATTCATCGTGACACAAAACTCAAATGTTCCTCCAGTCAACGCTATGAATATTCATTAAAAATATCGGACTTTGATCGCATAGAGTTAATATCATTACTAATATCTCCGTCACTTGCCAGTATCCACGCCTGAATTTTAAAATATTTCAATTTGCATCGGTATCCAAACCCAACCCTTCAATATCACTTGCACACGATCAATAATACATATTATTAATACGTATTGCATCTCTCCTGCTTTAGCTAGTGTTAAAAAAGAAAATGATACTGTTTACAGCATTGAAAATACGTCCATGTAAATTAAATAGTGTTAATTAGTGATTATAGAATACGGAAGAACACTCAAGGTATTATAACGGAAACATTGTGAAGGAGAACTTGAACAACTGATTTTTGATGCTGCAATCTTCAAATACACTTTATATATGAAACATTCTGTTTTATCACTCATTTCATTGTTTACGAAATGCAATTAATTATTAATGGTATAATTTCGACGGTAAATAATAATGGTCTAATGGTGCAGTTTAAAGAATTTAGTTTACATTTTCTGCATAAATATATTTATACGCCTGTATAATTGTACGCGCTAATAATTGGGTAAAATTTGATAAAACTGTAGAGATTAATGATGAATTAATAATTAAAAAATTTATTACTTTTTAGTAGAATAAAATTAATTACTTTAATTTGTCGCGATATCACTTTAAAATGTGAGATAAGAGTTAATGAGATCCATAAAAATAATGTTTTGTAGATGTAGATGCATTACACCGTGACATTACTGATATAGCCATTGTTATCGTGGAGCGCGTCTCATTGTCAGTGCTGTATGATTACCGTGTTCAATGTTCAACTACCACAATCATTTTTTAACCTATAATTCAATTCGTAACGAGACAGATCATTTTATTCGAAGAGAGACACAATTACAGTTGAAGCGTTTCTTTCAGTGATAATAATGTCAATTAGCTCAAACTATAAAATTGTATAAATAGCGTACGATATAATTAAATTTTCAGTCACATTTTTTATATAAAGTTCGAAATATTGTTCTTAATATTCAAACGTACAATGCTATCAATTGGGGAGAAACACATTTCTTAATAAAACAGCCACGTAACATAATTCATGGTGTATTTGAATATATTCAATAGTATTTATATTACCAAGGTAAAACGTACTGACGTAAGCGAATTATTATCTATGTATGATGTAACTCGAATACATTGTTATTCGTAAATAGCTCTCTTCATATGTTGACTTTAATAACGCCCAACTATTTTACTATGTAATAATTATTGTATTTTCAGAATGATCAGTTCGCCAAGAAAAATATAGCAATTTGTTAAATAGAGCTAACAGTAGTAATAACTGTATTTTTTAAACTGTTCCTTTTCATTCTTTTGTAACCTAAATTAAAAATGCTTAAAAAGTTTATTATATTTGGACAAGTCGCATGTACATAAGCGTCATCATTATTAGAATTAAATAATTCTTTAACAATATAAGGTCGTAGGCGGAAGGTCACGTTATATATACGCGCTTTGTAAGCTACATTCCAAGCAAACTTCTAATCGAGGAAGATTTATCTTTTGTGCATCGACAGGCATGTTAGAAATGTAGGTATGTCTAAATAACAGACGGCCAGAGTCTTCGGAGATGGAATGTAATCTAAGGAAGGTGGGCTTCAAAACGATCAGGTATATACGTGTGAATGTTGCCTTAAAAGGTGGATGGTGGGTTTAGGTCGTAGGGTGCACGAGTGCCAGTTGGGTTCTTTGTTCGACTCTAAAAAAATCTCAGCGGTTAAAACCAGGTAGAGTTACCTGTCTTCGTGCATAACGCAGGTGGTCCCTTTTGCTTTTCCATTTCAATTTGGGCGCAACAAACATGCATAAAGGGCGTAGCCACAGCTACTTTATCCCAAAGGGAGTCTGTAAATCTTTGGATTGACATTTTTAGCCCACCTATGCAGTCGGTGATGAATCTAAATGGACCGACATGGGACTACATAAACGAATCCGGATATATTTTGTACAAACAAATGCTCAAATACTATTTCGTGTAATAATCTTCTGTTATTTTTACTCCAAGGAAATTTCTAGCTGTAAAGTAAAGCGTAAGAATTGCGCGAGTGTATTATTATATGAACACAAATGAACTATTGACGCGATAAATATTTTAGAAATCTAATTATCGTGCAAATATTTTAAATTAGCGCCAGAAACAAAATTTCCGTGACTATAAAGAATAGTGTCATGAATGACAACAATATCATAGTACTTCTATCTTTTTCTATAAAATTGTAAGATCTAGTTGAAATAAAAAAATGGCGATGAAAAAAATTAAGCGACTTCTTGGAACTTTTTTTCACAATCACGATGTATAAAAACAACATTACGTAATGTAAATTGGTTAAAAGTATGCAATTTTTGCTACACGTGAACTATGAAGAAAATATCACGCTAATGCATCGTTGTTTCGTAGTTATAATAAAAAGTTACGTATTCTATTACGTCTATATACGATTTCTTATTGTTACAAAAAAAGGTTTGTAATCTCTATCTTATTATTGTATCTGTGATTAATAGATAATTATCAACGCAAGATCATGTACAAAAATATTTCGGAAGAAAAATCTCTATTCTAAACGAAATAGAACAATACGCTTAACTTATTATTTCTTGTTTCTGGTTACTGCAAAATCTTGTGTAATTAAAACAAAAAAATT
The DNA here is from genome assembly GCF_000188095.3 of Bombus impatiens. Lineage (NCBI taxonomy): Eukaryota > Metazoa > Arthropoda > Insecta > Hymenoptera > Apidae > Bombus > Bombus impatiens. The sequence continues at coordinate 83,581 of NT_176736.1, forward strand.
AAAGCAAGCAGACCATTTAAATTAAAACAAAAAGAAATTACTCTTCCAACAGATAAATATTATTAAAATATCGCGTCTGTCGAATAAAACGTTTCGTCTCGCAGAAAATATTCTGTGGACGTGCGTTGGATAATTATTATATGGTAGCGTCCTTCGAGGAGGTGTTCTATCGAAGCATTCTCCTAGTCAGATTTACATCTTGATTCGATTAAATCCCTGCGTTACTAATTCGTCGTATGACCGTAAGGCGACTTCTTGTGAAATAAACCGGCTCAAATGACACTCTCTACAGATCAACATTATTATATAGCGTTATTATAACATAACAGCCACAATCTGGTGTCGATAACAGTAAAAGTACCTAACCATTTCATCAGTGAGTATGTATTTACTTTGTCGAATTACCTTTCAAGAAAATATCAGTATATTTCTTAATTAATCGTCACGTACAATCGACGTCGTACTTAATCATACTTATCGTTTCTTGGATCTTTTGATCGCTATTGTTCGCGATGAACAAAAAATATCAAACATCTAATTAAAGACAAACGAAATGATTCACGATGAGAGCTTATAAGGAGAATTTATATTCTAGTTGTTCTTTAAGAGATATTTTTCTTATATGTGACAAGATATATCAAGTGAATTCTTAGCACGGAATTGATGGAAACAAAGATTATTTTGCTCTCTACTTCTTTTTTTTGCGATATCTTCTTGAAAATATCAGATTCTAGGAGTTGCTGACTAGTAGGCGCGCCTGATTTCCTCCTTTGGTTTAGTTAATCGTGCTGTTCTCGTTTCACCGTATAAATGTTTCTGCGTGATAATAGTCACTTACGTAATGTGTTACTGTTGTATGTGAAATTAAGGGCATGCAGCTTGTATATATATATTATGTACTCGGCTCTTTTCATTCTATTGCTTTGCATGAATGTCCGAACGAATCAGAAGCATTTCGATTAGATTAAAAAGTGCCTTTAAATGTCGTTAACATGTTATCAATAAGTTTCAAGGAAATAATTATTCCTCTTTTGTATTTCATTGTTAATCATTGAACCGTATAGACAAGGTCACAACGTTACTCACAGAGTCCCAAAATTGTAAATCTTTATAAGAATAAAATTTTTAAAAGTAGTGTGGCAGAATTGTTTATCGTAAGCGTAATTTCCTTTTTCATTTTAACAGCATAACGTTCGTTAAATTTCATTTCATCTGCTGGCTAGTACGCTGTTACCATTTTATCACACAATATACATAGGTTTTTATCGTCGGTGTATCTTATCACCGCGTTTATCTTATACCTACTGATAATATATTTGTTTTGTCTGAGACTACGCCATTGCTTTTTTATGCCTTTATAGCTTATATTTGAAGCTGTGATACTGTTGCACCTGTAAATATGTACCCAATGCAATTTTTGCAAATTTTTCAGGATTTCTTAAGCTTGCAGCTGTCCCACTTAGTAATAAATTTTTGTTTAACATTATGTTTGACAAAGTGAAATTATTTGCAATCTTGTTACGCAGATTCTTTATCGAATTATCTTTAAAGAAAGAAAACGAGCGAGCTAGCGTTTATCTCTAGTTTATCTCTGGATAGACCGAAAAACAGATAATAGAAAAAGGTAACTGTCATACATATTCCAATATAATAATCTCAATAATACGAAAGCTTGGGTTAATTTTAAAATAAATCTTCAATAGAAGATCAAAATCATCAACATTTATCGAAATATTTTCCATCTAAGTTTTTCATTTATGACGCAAATATTTATTTTTGTCGGGAAGAAATGGAAAACAGTTGAAAAATATCATGTTATATCATAGCACAAAAGATTCAAAAGCTTCTAGCACAATCCAGAAGAATGTGTTACAATGCAAGTATATATAAACATGCGCACTGCATACATAGAGATCGGCAATTAAAATGAGATTATACTGCATATCTACAAACAATGTAGGATTCTTCTTTTTTTTTTTTTTTTTGAAGCAGGAACGCATTACAATCTGTTCTCACAGAGAATTACAATGCTGGATGAAGAAGAAAATTTTAAACATCGTTTTTTTTTACTTTTGTGTGTTATATACTGGGTAAGTCAATCAGAACTCCTATTTGAGATAATTCGTTGTCTATTGATTGTATCGAAAAACGTCTTAAATACATTATGTTGTATTTAAGGGGACTCATCGAATGGGTGGTCGGATGTTATCATCTAACAAGTACAACCGATTCGCTTCTTTCCTAGTCTTCCATATATTAAATTTGGCAAATGAAAGTTAAAATATTTGCCAAACTAATAGTTTTCTAGCATAAATAGGTTAATACTTTTTTGCAAAGAATGTCCAGCTGTATCGATTAATGTTATAAAAAATATATGGTGCGATTTAAAAAACTCAAGGTCACCTTGATATCTCAGAAAATATGATATTAGAAGATAAAATTGCATCCATCCGATGAGCCTCTCGAAATGCAACATAATTCATTTAAGACGTTTTTCGATAAAACCAATAGGTAACGAGTTATTTTACGTAGTACTTCTTATTGAGACTGTATTTAGAACTCACCCTGTATGTACAATCTGCAATGAAAAACTCAACACATTGTAAATCGTTTAACTTAAAATTAACATCCAATCATGTATTCTATCTTTAGAATTTTATATATTCGCTGTACTATATCGAAAATAACTTTTATAAACGAAACAGAAATTTAGTTAAACATTTACATTCCACAGATTAAGTGACAATTGACGGATAAACGAAAAAACTTAAAAATAAGGATTTAAGTCGCAACTACCTCAATGTTATAATATAACTCATATACAAGTCTTGCCATGGAAAGATAATACTTTACAATGATTTCCTGGAAGCTTTGCTGCTTAGGAAGGAGTTTCTGCAGTTCTCCTTCGAATTGATAAATAAGGAAATTATGCTTCAAAGATCGTTTCAGCATAAGGAAAATGTGACAATACGACTTTAATATGCATTAATTTATTATGCCTTAAACACTCCCATTGCTAGAACAAGTTTTTTATAATTATCATTATCGATCTCCGCTTATGACAGAAAACTGTAGAATTTCTTATCTATTTTGATAAAGAATTGAACAATTAACGATTTTCTGCCTCTAATTGCACGAATAAACTGCATACGAATAAAATGTCCAGGAAATCGTAAATTGTGTCGTAAAGTTTTTTTCCATTATACGTATGTATTTATATGATTTAATTATTGTCAATTACAACAACTTTTTACAATGCAACACATGCACGAACAAACAACAGATTTCCAAAAGGTTATAATGAAGTAGAAGCGGCATATAATCATTTATTCATTATTGAATTATCTTATAAATAATTACCACGCGATTAATTATATCATCTACTTTTAACTTCCTAAATAGAGAGAAAAAATTTACATAAAAAGATGATGCTACATTATGTAAAACATCGTAGACGTAAAAGATAATGTAACTAATTTAAATGATATCAGAAATTTGTGAAATTCATGAAATCAGTCTTTTGTTACATAAGTTATCAAAAACATTTTTGCTGCTGTATGAAGTTATAACGATATAATTGACTCCTATCTAAGAATTTTTATCACAAATATATCTAAATGTGTGCTATTATATAATATATCGTGCAGAAACGCTTATAGTAATAAATGTATACGAACAAAATTGAATTTGCAAATACTATGCACATACGTGTCATTACAAATGCATTTTTATACAAAACAGAATACATAATTTAAATCGTTCTTTATAAGAAATTTAATTCAAATGATATTATAGAATTTTTAATACATTTCGAATATGTCAATATTCTTTACATATTTACAAATTAATTGCGTAGTATTTAACCACAGCACGGATTTTTATCATGTTATAATAATATATGATATAATATTATATATATAGTAATATAAATATAGTAGTATATATGTAGAGTAATATAAATATTATACGTAGTATTATATGTAAAATATATATATATATATATATATATATATATATATTAATATAAATATTAAAAAGTAATATATAATATCTGTGGAATTATTCAACGATGATTAATGAAGTATGAACTTCGAAGTATATACAAAGTACTCCACTTTCCATGATTCAAGAGTATCGTGTTTATAACTGGAAGAAAAAGCAAAGAGGGGGAAAAAAAGAAGATAATCGAGGCATCTGGCGAACCGGCTCTTCCACTCGGAATTTATTCATTCAGGGACCGGGAACGATCGTTTCTGATCTTGACTGAAAGTATCAGCAGGAGAATGAAATTATGGAGCATACAATAGCCCGATTTTAACCGAACTCGATCCTTCGTACAAGTATGTCAGTCGTGTTTAGGAATCGTGTTTCGTGTATTTTCTACGAAGTACAGTTATAGTAGGTATTTTTTTTTTAGAACAAAACAATTGCAGTGTTGAGTGATTTAAGTGTAAAATTCTATTATGTATGGCATTCTAATGTTACTTTCATTGATACGCATTATTATGCTATTCGCTTAAATAATCGAAATGTGAAATATTACCACTGTATACGCGTATATAGTGGTAATAGGTATCTGCGTACAAAATAAATATATTTAGTGTTTCGTAACGATATGTTACGAAGAATATAGCAATAATCTGAACATTAGTCATTTTAAGTAAACCTTTCAAACAGTTACAAATCGAATTAATCATTTAATTAGTCACTTTCCTTGAATAATTACTTAGTATTATTTACCGATATCAGCACTTCTATTGTCTTTAAATTATAGACATGTTTTAAAGTAATAATATAATAAAATGTAAATATTTAATTATACAGATATGTACAAATTAATTGTGCTAAGTTTATGAGATAAAAATTGAAATGTTGTGCTTCTCTGATTTTTTCGTTTAGAAGATCAAGTTTTTCTCAACAATATTTATGAGAATGTATATTTCAAAATAGCGTGCTTTGTGTCAGCGAGAAAAAAAGATTTAGACGATATAATGACTAAATAAAAATTGTTCGACATCAAAGAGAATCAACAAGTGCATCTATAGAAGTAGTGCATTCTTTGCAAAACATGATTGTCCGTATGTATATTGTACATACATTACACATACAAAATATTGAAGATGTAAATATAAAATTGCATCATTCTATAGTAAAATGGAAAATGTATATACAGGAAAATGTATCAAACTAAGTCATCCAAGTTAATTTAATAATTCTATACTTTATGGAATTTTGCTTGTTTATGAAACTAGAAATTCGAATTAATTGTAGGTTCACGTTGTGATAATAAATTAGATAGTAGTAATTGTTATAAACAGATTATTGTGTGTCAATGTAATGGTATACTGATGAAATACAATGATAAATAAATAATTTAAAAATGTATCTTCCAAGTTATACATGTTGTAAAGTATTAAAGAAGTAATTTTCGTCTGTGAAAAGATTACTGTCATTAAAGATATTGTGTCAGCCGACAGTTAAATTCCAGTAATTTTACGCAATATAATAATAATATTATATAGGTACCTCCATATTAAATTAAATACCTTTATATTATATTAAAATTAACGGAGATATGTTAATAAATAAAATTTATGTTACAACCATGCAATAGTAAACAAAAATGTAATAATAGTTGCGCCATTTAAATATTTGAAATATATAGTTAAGAGGACACTAAATTAATTTATTACGAAATCACTTAAGTATATTTTGGCAATAATAACTTCTAACACTATGCTGCTATATCTCTCAACGTCTATTTTCATTAAGAATCTACATACTTAAATGTTATGCATTTTATTTACGATTAACCAAGATCAGTTAATCATTATTATAAAAGGAACATCATTTAGATTTACTGTAATACACGTGTATTAAATGCTACCAAAATTTATGACAGAAGGAAGAATATAAAATATCTAACAACATCCAATCACTCCTAGGGAATAAAACATAGTGCGAAAATTCCGTGAAGTTTTTAAAAGAAATATATATACATATATATCTTTAAAACTATTCCAATTGAAACCATTTTAAATCAAATGACATACATAAAAATCATAGTCACTAAATAAACAAATGTAAGGTTTATAATAGAAATATTAGAAATTTATTTTCTGTTGACATATTTGTTTAACTTTTTTTTATCAGTTTAAATTTAGATGACATTGTAAAAGTCGCCAAATTTGTCGCCAAAAGTCATAAATTAGTTAACTAAATATTAAAACAGTTTGTTTATGAAATCCTGGACTGATAATTTTCCACTAAGAAATGAAGACCAGGAAAAGGATTCCATCGACAATAGCGTTATTATTTAGTGAAGTTATTTAGAAAGATTATTGCAAATAGTCCAAAAACAAATAGGAAGTGAGATTCTATCTCAGTTGAAAATAAGTCATTCGACAATTATTTAATGGAGATAGCCACCTCGTTATTTCAAAGAAAGAAACAGAATCCATTTTTAAAACATATCGTCTCGTATCACTCGTGACAAACAGGAAAGTTCGAAACAATGGATTGAAAATGATAAATATATATATATGAAACCAATGTCGAAATAATCGCTTTATTCAAAACGGATTGTGCATCACCGCACAATCAGGTAGAACTTCATCATTATAATTTCCTATTATTTGTAACCACCTACTAGAAATGTAGACGTATAATAATATTAAAAAGTACGAACAATATATGAGACATATATATAATATATAGTCAACAAAGAAACTATTTGCATTAGTACACAAGTGAAAAAATAACTATACGAAAATTGTAAGATTTACTATAAAATTTTGCTGCATTTTCCTTATTCTCCCATGTTTTCAAATATCTAAATATATTTGTAACCATTAGAATTTAATTCCATGTTTCGGAATGAAAAAAGGCTATTAAGAAAGATGCCTACAAAAATTAAAAATTTTTTAACTGATCAGTTTTCTAAATCCAGAGTAATCAAGTTATTGGAAAAATGTATAGGATCGCGTGGAAATCGTTTTGGAATAACGAAATATCAGAAACTTAATGTCAATTGTTTCGATAATTATATTTGCAAACGGTATAACGTTGTAAACAGAATACTCGTTAAAAAGTATTGGAACATACGTGTTACTATTTTATTACAAAGTGAATTTATTCGATGAATTGTTTATTTTTAACAACTTGCTGTCAATTGATATAAATAAACAGAAATACATTGGAACTATTGATTATTTAAACAGGTGAGAAAATAAATTTATCATAACTAAGGTGTGCTGAAATTACAAATATGTTTTTGAAACAGTTTTTATTAATTGTGTAGGATATAAACATCCCTAAAAATAACCAGATGATCTTCCACAAACTGTTTTGTTTGAAATATACGTATTTGCAAAATGGTTTGTACAAGAGTCATGTATATTCAAGTTATTAGACAAAATGTTTGTTGAAAAGTAAATAGAGGTATGTATTTATTGTTAAATCATTCTTCTCTCATTTATGTTAAATAATATTATATGTTAAATAGGAAAGTATCAATTTAAATAAAGCAAATGGTTTTCACGATTTGAATCGATTAAAAAATTATTATTCGCGTCACCGACGTTGGTTTGGATAGAACAATCAATCGGTGATCCAAAAGAATTTTCGTATAATACTGCTGACGACAGATCGGCAGGCGGATAAGTTGACCGCCTGTATATGACTTCTATAATTTTTTTGAGCTTATCCAGAACGCTGACGACGCATATTTCTAAAAGTAAGCTCTCAATTCGTCCGATCAATTTATGTATGAATAACATTACTTCTTGAAAGTATGTTTTCAAACTTTTTAAATAAAATCATACAAAATATTAAAATAATTGAATTTGTCCCATTATCCTTTTATAAAAGCAAATACCACGTCTTTAAAACATATAAGTATAAAGTGTCTTCCAAATTAGCAATTTTTCGGCATAAACAGTTTAATACGTTCTTTTTATAGGAAATGATAAATTGGATTTAAAAAATGAAAAAAGCCAAGTTGGTCTTTATATCTTTTCTACGCGGTCACCTCAAAAGAATTATTAATTACACATAATTACATGCTTCTCCAAAGGAACCATTAACCACATTCCATGTGGAAACCGTTTAATTTGCAAATCAAACATTTTTCATTACACTTAACGGTTACGTGGGTATTGGGCATTTATAAGTTAAAATGAGACAGCTTGTATACTTTACTATGGATGAACCGAAACTTGCCAATTGGTTCAAATTATGCTCATTCCAAGTAGAAAACATTATATGAATATGGGCCGTGAAGGCTCAGTAATAATTAAGCAAATTTAGTTAACGAACGTTGATTATAAAGCGCGTTGGTAACTTATAACACAGAAAATTACTTCTCTGCTGTCTGTACCAGATTCAAGTTACGTTTGGTTTGTTGAGTAAAATATTACTTTAGAAAAATAAAGAAAAGTATTACATTTTTTAATAATTTCCTATTATAATAGATTTTGTTAATCTTTTATACATAAACCAGTTGGACATTAAATTATTTGCAATAAATCATTAAGTCTGCATTATTATACATCTGAAAATTCATCTAAAAGTAATTGGTATTACATCAACAATTGGCGACTTTCATTAAGAGCATCTTCTTAACCATTGACTTGCATGGACATATTATGTAACATTTACTGTTCTGATTCATACCCCAAATCAATTGATAAATTGATGTTTACCCGTGGTGAAACATTCTGTTATCTATGATGAAGTAGGTTCTAATATATTTATATAATAGAATAATAAATCAATATTTATATTTTGTCTATTGCAGTGCAAAGTTACGAAGCGAAATATGCTCTAAGAAGATAACTGACATCATTCGATTTCTTTTATAGTCGAAAATCATTATCATAATAATAAAAATCATACCATTGCAAAATCATAACAGTGTAATCCAGATGATGCTATTTTTAACTAAAAGATCGAATTGTGTCTGGGGGTATCTTAATATTTCGTGGAATATCGGAAGAATAATTCATAAGAGTAGAGTATAAGATACTGCAGATTTACAAAGAGTTAAAAATTCCATTCGAGAACTAATATTTTGTTGACCGGCAGAGAATGTACAGTGACTCGCGAAAGTATTTGAATACTTAACATAAAATATTCTATGTGTGCTATATACAAATTTTGTAAAATTTCATTAGCATTATGATAACACGTAATTATAATGATTATATTAATAAAATTGGGAGCCAGTACGAAAAGATATGTATGTAGACCACTGTGAAGATTTACAGGTCATTTATTGCAAACGTACGATCCCAGTATGTAGTATAAATAATGGCCTGAAACAGATGCATTAATTAGTGTTAAAAATAGCCTCATCAGAAATATTCTAGCCTATTAACCAAATCAGTCATTGACTGCTCAAATAAAATCGACGTTCTTCATAAAATCTATAGTACATGTTCAAATACTTTCATGATCCATTATATATACAATTCCTGTTTACATAATATGTATCAATTTATGCAACTATTATAATATAAAAATATATATTGTATGTACTACATGTATTGTATAAGTTATTGTTATAATAAATGTTGTTCATTATGTTGAATTGTGTCCGTATATTTATGATATTATCTATTATTTTGAAGATTTTAATACCGTTAAATTTTTCTAAGTGACGTATCGATACGAAAGAATTTTTGATATTGAGATATACATATGGTAAGCGAAGTCGGAAGGCACTCCCTGAGTGGAGGCCAATCTACGTATATACTGAGCGAGTGTAAAAGTCCTGTTAATTTTACGTAATAAAAATATAACAAGTTATTTATAAGGTTATGTACAAAGAACTGTTGTTCCTTAGAATCTATGAAATTATCAGTTTGACTTTCTCTGTATATAAAAGTTTTCGACCATTTAAAAGAAAACGAACTATTGTTGCCATGTTTCTTTATTTATAGCTCCGTCTTCAGAGATTTGATAAATATCTTTGCAGGTTTGTGCTATAGCGTTACTTTTCTTAAACTTAAACTCACATTAGATACAATGTCATATATAAACTTTAATCTCGGATATCCTCTACTTTGATTGTTGGCATAAAATAAGCAAAAAGTTATATTCCTATATATTATTAAAGTAAGACATTTGTAGTTATTATACAGAATTAGCTTCTATTTTTAAGTTCATGATTGCCCAATAAAAAGATAGTTATAGATGTTAGTTGTGGATAATGCAGGCAAACACAGAATGTTTATATCCACCTAATACATAATACATAATAAAAGTACAATAAATTCTTTTTGTTTAACGGCTTGTTTCCAAGAAAGTGCAGTTCGTAATACGTGTCGTCAAAACTTCATTTTAAGCTTGAATTTCTCAAACATGCAATGAAAAAATTTTTTACTCCTTATTTAGACTTATTTTTTTACGTATAATGAATAATCTATTTCAATATATTGATCCTCCTGGAGCACCCTGCCCTGCATATAATACTAACATTATGCTAACGAAAAGGCAAAAAATATACGTAATTGTACAATCTACGAACACGAAATAAGTACATATATGTATATCATCATATATATTATAAAACATATCAAATTTCATGTAACTAAATTTGGAAATTGATAAAAGCAAATTTATTTCAATTACGCTGATTTTAACATTTACATCTTCACACATATAAATACGACATAGATAATTAAATTTTAACAGGGATGAAACGTAACGTAAAAATATAGGGAGTCCCTAAATAAAGAAGAATTCGATATATCATCAATCCGACTGATAAAACAATTTGCCTCTCCTCATTAATTTGGGAAGTTCTTAATTCTACTATGAAAATAGTTAGCGCTTAGCTCTTAGATAAGAAAAAATCGGATACCAAGTTATGTTAACAGAATAGCATCTTTAATCGTTGCAAGTAATGACGGAATGGCGCTTCTACCTTGACCGTCATTCCGTACAGTCCGCCAGCTTTCACAATCAGTAACGTCGATCAGGCATAAACCAAGTTTCAGTGTTTCCCTTGGATAAAAATAGATTATTCAAATGGACACTGACCTTGCTATTGTGCAATCAAACAATTCGACGCTAGGATGCGAGAGATTATTATAGCAACCATTCTTCCGCCGATAGGAACCATTGTTGTGGACATAGTGACATCAGATTTTATGGAAGTAAATAAGATGTTACTTTCGCCCAATAAACGAAATTTCCCATATTATATCTTTTGGTCATGTTTGAAATATAATTAAAATATTTAACACAGGATCCAATAGAGAAGTTATGTTCAGTCGTAGCCTACTTTCCGTTTAAAAATATTTGATTTAAATGCGACGCAAATTATTACAATAAAATTTGACGGAAACTCTCATTCAACTTTAATTGTAAATAAAATTTTCTGCCTATACCGATTAATATGAATATTTATGTACTAATATAGATTGTAAACATTTATGGAAACAAATAATAACTAATGTATAGTATTTAGATACTTAAACTTTCGCATTAAAAACATTCTACAATGACGAGACAATGACATGTGACAATTACGTGCCATAGATTTAAAATATATTTCATTACGATTGACCTATTGTGTCATTTTATGTTTTACAAAGTTGATGTTTCTCTTAGACAGGATATATTTAGACTCGTCAATGAAAATAGAAATAAAATTAAAAATAGACTTAGTAACCGTAACATAATAATAAAAATTAGATTTACAAATTGAATTGTATAACACTGTATTGTACTGTATAACACGCTATTTTAATTGGCATTTATTAACTTGTCCCATATTTGCTTTTGTTAAAGAAGTCAATTAAAATAAATAAAATAAGTTTTTGAATACTTGAATGTTCACGCTTTTAAACAATAAAGACTCACCACAATCTTCGTAAATTTTTGCTATCCAAATCAAAATTTTATCACAAACATTGTAGAGAAGAATGCGCGATGGATCTGTTTTCTTGATTGTAGCAACGTGCAGTAACTGTCAGTCAGCTCTTGAATCGTAATCTAACATACACAGAGTACGCATAGCGTGTGCGTACTATGCGACGACAGAACGTATTCATTGCTTACATAAAAATATTGTTGGCACATATTAATATTAATGTCCTTTACTATAACTACGCATGTTCTTTGAATCAACCGTAGTATTTAAATGATACAAAAACTCTTCATTCTTTGTGATCTTCCATTATACTTATATGAATACAGGATTCTATTGCATTTGTAATTCATGTGTAACATGGTAGTTGCGAGGTATAAATCTTAGTTAATGAGTTTATACATTTTCATTTTTCATCGCTAATAATATCGAAAATAATTTAAGTTGTGTAAGTTGTAAAACGTAACAAATAAAAGTGAACTTATAATTTGAACCATATTGTATAATACAAAATATTAAATAATATTTAATTAGTTAACAAATTTTTAGAGTTGATAAATGTCAATTAAAAATATTGTATAATATAAAAATAACTAAAAGTAGGCGTCAAGCTAAATATTGAACTGAAGCTCAATTAAAGCTTCTATTAAGGTATCCGCGTATTCCACCCTTTATTGAAAATCATATTTATTATCTTACATCAAACAATAAATAACACAGAATTTTTATTTCTAATTTCAACATAATTGAATTTAACTGAATTGTAGTAACCAATCATCAATATTGCGTAGCTATTTTTAACGTATTTTGAACGGAGAATTATGTGATAACTATCTATATTAAAATCCTACTTCACTGTTATCTTCATTTGAAATATGTATAATATAAAAACGGAATATATTTCATGATTATTGCACTAAATACATAGACAGGTATATATGTATATGTATATACACATTATAATATATACACCTACATGTTATACATACATATGTATGTATCATCATACTTTTAGTATATATATATATTTTCTTTTTCTATAAGTAACTATGTACACAGATCTAAAAAATGAAGGAAATTCCATTTGCGACATGACAGAAACTTCTAGAATGACTCAAATTCTTGCTACAAACATGTTACCTTGTCTTTTGTTTCTTATCGGCTTCATTGTTTCAAAGCTGGATGGCGCCAACGAGGGCACAAAAATATGAGTTAATCTATAGCTGCCGATACATACGCAAAGGTATGTATATAGCAGCAATCACACATCTGTATTTAGTCATATTAGAGTTTAACTCTCCCACGAGTTCGAAATCTACGCTCAGCTATTCCAATGCCGTTACTGTTATTTTAAATTGAACAAGGTAGCATGTAAACTAAAGCGTAACCAGGTTGTCCTTTTTATCAATTTATTTATATATGCGTTTACATTTCCACCACGACTGATTAGTTAACATTAATCAGTTAAAAAATTAATCATGAAATTGAAAATATTAACATAAAAATCGCCATATGCTTAAGATAAAATTTTATAATCATATAATTACTTAGAAATGAATGTATTGTTTTCAATAAAAAGATTTTTCTGAGACATGGATTACAACAAATGATAATTAAACAATAATATGAATAGTAAGCGCTATTTAGATGCAAGACTAAGTAATTAATAAGATGAATAAATAAATGCGTTCATCGACACTAAATCGTTGCCTAAAATTATTGTTAATGTTGGCTAATGTTGGCTAAATGTTATTTTGTCATGCAAACTGCTGCGCAATACGAATAACTACATATATGAAATTTTATTATTCTTGTTTTGCCTTTGATAATCACTATATAAAATTTAGTTTAGATAATTCTAGAAGGTGCATACGTTTACAATAATTCTAAAATGTTACTCAACCGTAAAAAATGAAAGCAAAGCATTAAACTTACGAAATAAAACGAATATCAAAGCTCATTCTTACATTTTTAAATTATATATAAAAATTATATTTAATATACAGTAAATTTTAAATATGCAGAAATAACAAATCTTTTGCATTTCAAAAATAAATTTGTGAACAAGACCTGCCATGACATTTGAAACATTGTTTTAATGATAAAAATTATTATGATTATAATCTGATTGATAATTGGTATTTTAATTTAATAAACATTAATTGGAGAATATAAATAGCAATTCAAAATATACCAATCCAATGAATTTGAATTAAGATTTTGGTGTACCAACTCCTAACTCCTGTATTATATATATACATATGTGTATCGTGACAATATTGCAACTGTACTTTGATCATAAATAGGAAATTGAACTCACTTAAATTAAACTTGTCAGGGATATAGTAAAAAATAATAGGATATTAAATGAAATTTTCAACAGCCGTGAAAAAAAGGTACAGGGAGAACATGGTAGCATGGTTCGTGCAAGTTTGTTCTTCAAACATGGCAGCAGTAAATATGCGAGGAATGACATGACCTTAATCGAAAAATACAGCTAAGATGATTGTATGCAGAGAAAGAATGCATATTGAAGAAGCAAGCTGTAGCTAATGGAAATACACCCACGAGTATTCACATTCTGAAGGATGGCAAGGAACGATTCAACGGAATGTCCTTAGTTGGCGTGCTACTGGAGAAATTCCTCTTGCAGTCGAATAGCGGGGATTCGATACCGATTCAATGAGGAACGGGTGTTGGATATACTTCGCAGTTGGAAAAACATTAACAGATATAAAGAGATCACTCACCTGTTCGTTTCCGCTATTGGTACTCCACGGACATGGATAAACTACACACGCGTAAGATCGTATGCAACAATGCAACTACAATGGAACGAGCACCGAAATCTGACGTTCCTCTTTCGTGCTTACGACGGTTTTAATATGTGGACTACGTAGCCTGTTGCACTCAAGCCAGGCGGCTGAGAGTGGGGATTAGTAAGGCCCCAGGGTCGCGTTACTGATTGGTCAATTGGTCCCTGATGTTAAAGTTGTTCAGGTAAAAGTCAGGTAACAGGTGGTTGTCGTCGTGCCATCTAGCGAAGTTGATATTGAAACTTTTTAGAAGACATCTAGATCCTTTCTTTAAAATGTGTAATTATAAAGGTGTGCAGAATGATTGAGAAATTATAACAGCTAATCTCATTGAATTTTCGTTAATTAAACACTAATTTAATCATTTTTATTGGAAAATCTTCTATTAAACATTACATTTTATTATGTATTTATTTTGATAAGAGCGTAAAAATAATATTTCTTATAATTAAATGTTTGCATCAGAAAACTAAAAAATCGTAGAAGAAATTAAATGAGATTTTAATTTTTTAAAAATATATGTACAAACAACAAAATGTATATACATAATGCTATGTTAAATGACAATTTTAAACATGAAAATTAACATTTAAGTAGTGCAATAATTTAACGAAAAATGATTGTTTCATTATATAGTAAACATTTTTATTATGCATTCTTCTACATTATTAGATAAGTACGAGAAATAAAACTTCACAAAATTATTTATATGATATAATATATGATAATATATATTATATCATACTGATATATGATAATATAAGATATGATAGAAGCATAAAATTATTTTACTACTTAAATACTCTCTTGTTTATATTATGTATATATCAGTAACAAATGTAATAATAGATCAAGGACAAAATAAATCTGACAGCATCATGGAATTTTGTGTGTTCTGAAATATCGATCGCGCAAAAATTACAGGTTTTGTTATGCCATCTATGATTTAGGGCGGTTAGTGGAATCATATTACATCTAACCGCCAAACTTAATAAAATCAACACAAGTGAACCAACCTCTTCTGTTCGTAACAGCCATATATACTATTAAAATGACTTAAATTAATTTATTTATAAAATAACTGATAATAATATAATACGTACCTGAATCATCTGCGCCCTGGTGGCAGAAATAGGAATTAAAAATTGAAATTACATCATTTCGCGCGGTGTCGTACTGAAAGGTGGAAGCAACTGCAGAGAGTTTATTATAAATGTGAAAAATTTAATACACATCGACATGACATTGCTTCAAAACGGTGAGAAACTTAATTTAAATCGTTTTGTATTTACAGTTATTAACATATTAAGGACCAATCATGTTTGTGAGAATTGTTGTGTTTATTCCGATGCTTGAAGCCGATCACGAAAATTTTCATACTTTCATCGTTGTCTTTTAGAAAAGAACAGTTTAACTGTATCTTGAGTAGGAAAAACGATTAATCCGCAATATGTTAACATGCAAACATAATTTATAGTGATTTATCGTATTTCCATGTAAATAGACGAATATCGAAATAAATTTTAAAAAATCACACAATATCCGGGTATTAATAGAACGTGATACGTTCCTGATCCAAGTGCACCCTGGTGGTAAATTTTAAGATTAAAATTTGAAATTACATCATTTAGCGCGGCGTCATACTGAGAAAAGAAAGCAACTGTAGAGAGTTCGTCATAAATATGGAAAATTTAATATACGACACCAAAGTATTGCTTCAAAATAGTGAGAATCTTAATTTTATTAACTTTGTATTCGTAATTTCGTAACAATTTATCGCGATTTGTCGTTTTTTATACTAGAATAAAAGAAATGTACTCGTTGCCGAAATGAATTAAGACTTCCGTTTTAAGCATGTAAGAATATTTGTATATTCTTATATTTTGCTGTAATTATTATCTATTCATCAAAAAATAAATTTCATATTTTATATATTATATATTATATATATGTAATATTTTATATATTTCATATTTCATATTTTTATATAGAATTTCATATTTTATTATCTCAAATTCTTCGAACAATGATTAATGTTTCTGGGAACAAATTATAATAATTCATTATTTGTTAAAAGAATGTCACTCTTTCCTTTCCTTTTCGATCCTCGGAAAGGACCTAATGGTGCTTTAAAAGTAAAAAATGTAAGTATCTTCTTATTTTGTACTTCATTTAATTCTATTTCTTGTGTTTTACAATAATTATTACTAATTAAAAGGTAGAATCTGATTGAAAATTTGGTAAGTGTAAACCTTTCATTTTTGAATTGAATATTATTATTAAAATTTTCTATTTAGTGGAGATCAGTCTTTTATTATCTCAAACTTTCAAAATAATTAGCATTGTCATTGAGAATAATTATATTTTATGCTTTATTAGGCCTCTTCCAGTCTTCACTTCTTCTATTGAATTCGATGATTTCGATTTGATGGTAGCTTGATGGTAATTTCCCTTGAGGTACAACAATATTGTTGACAACGCTCTTCGCATTTAATTGTGAGTCACATGCATTTTTGTTCCTCTGGTTACTTAGCCACGTCATAGGATGAAAGGTCCAAATCGATACGGGTAACTGGTCCGGCAAGTTTGCCATAGAAAAAGGCAACTATTAATGGCTTTCTATCTTCTGGACCATCCAGAGAATGGAAGGTCATTCTCATTTTTTTTGCCGATATACTATGTACTATATGTCGTCCTTCCATTACATTGGGCAAGTCGCGGTCTTTTTATTAGTGTTGCGAGAAATTAATTACGGCCTGAATTGGAGTTCTGATAAAATGATATCTTAGTGCTGCGAAAAAATGATATTTCTGTATATTTTAGTGTTGCCAATTATGACATCGCGATTGTTTTAATCAGTTTTTTAGTTAGAGTTGCGTTGATGAACGTTCGCATTTTCTAAAATAGTGTTGCGCCTATATCATGCCCAATCTTCTTCCACTGAACTGTGGAAGCACGCTCCAGCTCCTGGACCATCTGATGCAGTTTCACCAACAGTATGTCATCATGCTCAATATCACACTAATATAGTAGTATAAAATATTATCCATAAAAATTTCAAAAGTTAGCATTATATTTCTTGAAGTTTAGCCTACAATATATTAAATTCTACATTTAATTATGTGCTAGCATGAATGTAAAAGTATTCGTATTGCAATTGTATTCTTCACGATTTTGTAATAAAATTTAATTTTAATTCCAGTCACAACTAATGTCGTAATTTTCTTTTACGAATCAT
The DNA here is from genome assembly GCF_000188095.3 of Bombus impatiens. Classification (NCBI taxonomy): domain Eukaryota; kingdom Metazoa; phylum Arthropoda; class Insecta; order Hymenoptera; family Apidae; genus Bombus; species Bombus impatiens. The sequence goes on from NT_176736.1 coordinate 101,510, forward strand.
TAAAAATATGATTATTTTATAGTGATGAAAATATGATCATTTTATAGTTAGTGGTTTCGTTTTCGTTTGAGTTAGAATTAAACTGCAGCTGAAAATTAAATTGAATATACATAATTTCTGTGCTCCTCGTAGCAAATTCAGAGGGCGCAAGAAACATCCTAATCTTCTTCGAAGTCGGTATTCCAGAACGTGAGACACAAAGTCCCATTTAATGTCACGTCTATCCAATCCTTAGTTAATGGTATAACAACACTTCTGACTTTTTGCACGATCGGTATTTCAGAACATATGACACAAAGTCTCATATGAGTCTCAAATACCTTATACACACCTATCTACTACCATACATCTAATCCGTATCTTATTGATGCTTTTATTTCGATAAGATTAATGAAATTAATATCATAGATTCTTCATTGATATTTAATCTGTATTAATATTATTAATATTCTTTATATGCAGTAAAATATTATTATTTTGACATAAGTATTTTTATAGCGTTCTAAATTTTTGATGTTAAAGCATTAACAAGTATTTGAATTCAACACAAGGAAGGCAAATTAAAAATAGTTTTAATGCATATTATTGCATTGTACAGTACGTTGAAATGAGTTAGTTTTGAAGTTAACTTTTCGATAAAGTATCATTATCCTTGGTATTCTTTCGTCATATGAGCGGCAAGTAGGAAAAGATTTTTATCTAGTTTGTATATGATATCACGAGGATTCTTATCAGATAACGCAATTTATATTTAGGCTTGCAATGGAACACGCGTATTTGATGAAAAAAAGTGCAAAACTACAGCATTTCTTAAAATAGCGTTTGTATCATTGGTAACAAATTCATGTTAACCAAAATAATAAATATCGTGACTAATCGAAGATCAATTTCAATTTGTCTCTTTCGAGTGGTTGAATGGTTGAATTTTGCACTTTTGTCTGGGAATGGATTACTTACAAACACCTGGCCTCAGACAGTGGTCACAGATACGGTGGATCACTTTACAATAGAACTGTGTAATGCCGCTTGTATTTTTTACGGACGGATATGTTAGAATGTTTATTCGCAAATCATCGTTTCCAGCGCGGGTATCGCTGAAGCTAATGTTCTCGTTAGTTAACAATATCTATAATTCTAAAGCTTAATCTAACGTGACAAGTTTCACCAAGGGTTCCGTTTAACGTCAGATCAATTTCAATTCAACTGTCATTATAGATTCTTTTCAAACCCTGCTTCTCCCTGAATATCGCTACAAAGTAGGCCAACTTATACATTTCCTGTAATCGTATACGATAAACAATGTATCCTATAACTCTATATTATTACAGCACAACGTTAATTTAAATTAACTTGATCGGTAAACGTATAGAGGAGTAAATATGTAATCGTTTTAACCGACTAATTTCGGCTTGATTTAGTTTGGGTTAATGATTAAATGGAGAATACCTGCTATAAATAATATACATATTTCACGTGAATGTCTTGCATTTGAAGTAAATATGTAAATAAAATATATGAAACAGGAAGAAAAAAATATTCAAAGAAATTTTTTATAGTTTTTTTCTTCTAAATATATAAAGTTAACTGATTGGCGATTGCAGTAAAATTTTTGTGTTTATTCCATTGAAAGAATGATTAAGTGTAAAGAATAGCAAGAAAAAACAAGATACAATACATTTTACTGATCATACTATATTAATTGGTGACATGATTCATTTACCATTCGTGGAAGATTATCTCTTCTTCGCAACTATGAGCTTATTGTTTCCCCTGTTTCGTACCACTTTTGTATTGCTCTTTAAAAGACTGTATTATTTCTGATGATTTGGGATGGCTTTCATCAATTTTTTATCTGCCTATTGTTTATATTCCTTTAATAATGATTTTACATAATTAAGTTTTGACATTAAACCTTTTCTCATACTTGTCTTCTGTTTTCATGTCTTAGAATTATGAGAGTATATTGTGGACACACACAATACCTTTAGTTTGAGTTTGGTGCTCCACATCTTGTTTTCAAATCATGAAGACGATAACGATAATACACTTGATATATAGGTACTTATTTTTCCTTCTTCACTATAATGATATATTTTGTCATCAGTAAACTTCCACGCAATTTTTCATCAATCTAATATCATCATTTTTCCAAATATTTGAATTATATCGTTAAACTGTTCGAATCACAGTCGTCTGAGAACATTGTAATACAACAAAATTTAGAGAACAAAGCATTTGTTAAACAAAGCAGATGTTAATATGTAAAAAAATGTTAATAACATTAGAGCAACTTTTAAGACGACTTTGGGCTCTTTATTAATATCAAATACACCCTTTGAAACCATTTAAATCCCTCTTACAATTATTCGTTTTCTCTCATTAGATGGCGGATGTTTATGTATCTAGCTTTATGAATATACACAGCTCAAAAAATGGAACTGAAGCAAAAGTTTGTTTTATCAAATAAATATTATAATGGGTATTTTATTTTCGATATATTATATATTTTTTAATATTTCATGTAGCATTCTATACATATATGTATTTATAAATATTTTATAGATACATAATCATCCACGGTCTATTTCTTATTTAGATGTTCGATTTAAATGGACATTCTGTATTATTCATTACAACAAATACAACAATCTTAACTATATGCTTTTAATTTTATGCATTATATGCTATTCTAATTGTTTAACGAATTCTCAGATATGTGGTTCCTGGAATCAAAAGATCTTACGATGTCGTACATTTGTAATGTAATTCTATACATTTAAAGTTACGCGTGGAGAATCAAATTACATTCAATATACGTTTAATATCAATTATTGTATGACGAAATGTCACGATGCACGAGAAAGTCAAGAAACAAATTTAATACCCTTTTGCTCTATATTTCATGAATAGATTAAGTAATTCAATTCGTACGACGGTTTATTGTAGAATATTTTGCGATTCAATACACAGAAGAATGGAAATGTTCTTATCGACTAAGGTCATGACTCATCGTGTTAAATATAGATACATATTTCCTAAGAGATTTATTGGGATGCTTTGCATCGAATCTACGAGGAAAAAAGTTCATAGCGGTTCCGCAGTCGGATATCTAAACTAATGTACTTTCCTAGATACAACGTCAAGCGGATACATTTTCGATTGATTAAACCAGCTTGATTTCTTTCATTTATATAAATATCCTTTCGAATGCAAGAATGTTAAAAATTATGTAATCTATTCAAGTATACAGACAAAAAAAATGCAAAAATCGAAAGTATTGATCACGTTTTTGCTCGAAACACATCGTGGAAGCCGATTTTTTATCTTTTTAATTACGGCGCATCCTATCAAAAATTCCGAAGAAGTTTGAGGATAATAATCATGTTAATATATCGCTACTGTAGAAATAAAAAGATGATCGTTCTAAAACTTTAATGCGAAATCTGTATTTTCCAGCATTTTTAGAGTTTTCTATTTCGTATACTTAGAATTCGCAAAGAAAAATCTAAAAAGATTCTCTAGCTTGGATTACTGCCTCTACGATGTTCCCGAATTTTTTCAATATTTTTGCGTACCATTAAATAGGCAAAGTAAGGTAAACAATCAGAATTTATTCTGTAATTAGCTTTCCGATCGAGGTAAAAGCTTGAAAATTAGTGTATGTTTTCTTTTGATGAGCTATCGAACGGTATCACCAGGTAAAGTCATATTAAGAACAACTTTGTCTTATTACACTGCTGTACACTTTCATATATTTTTGAAGACACACTCTCGAAATTTAGTGAAAATCATTCAAAAGTCGTTAGAAAACTATTTTCTAGTTTACGAATAAATAAGGTAAGTGATAGTAAAATTGTAAGTCACAGGCGTGTTTAAATTTGTGAGGAAAATAATTGCTAGTTATAGTGCTGTCATATACATACCCTTTATTTTACATTATTGAATCATAATCGTGGAAGGAGTTGTAGTTCAAAGTTAACAAAGGTACATCTTATTTGTAACAGTTTAACGGGAACTTAACTTTCCTAAAAAACGGTGTTATTAAAAAATATTTATGAGATATCAAAAAATGCTTTGTGTTGCTGTTTTGGGAGATTTGTATTTTAATTTCAATTAAAACTGTTTGAAAGTATTTTTGACTGAAACTCGCGCTGTAATTAACCTGGTGGTTAAAGTTATAATTAAAGCACATTTTTTGAGTTCAATTGAGTTAAAATTTGTAGTTTATTATCTCTTGATAAAATCAATTATGCCCATTACAGTTAAATATATATGTAGGCAGTAAAAATTGAGATATATAAATTGCCTGCTAGGAATAAGATAGAACGAAATGTATTTATTCTTGCAACAGAAAAATATTGTTTTCTTTGCTGACAAATAAGAGTGCAAAGAAATATTATGGTTTCAATGATATAAATAGTTAACACAGTAAGATGATAACGAGGAATTGTTCGGCGTCGACGACGTGACAGACGGCAATGTCATTGCCAGAGGATTCGCTACGGCCGCGGCCGTTGAAACTCGTCGTGTCCGGGAAGTTGGTCCATTAGCTCTTAACATTCTCGCGTTAACGCCGTTTATTACGTGGGCGTAACGTAATACCTTCGCGTGGACCATTTTATCAGACGGCACATACTTCCAAGTATCTAAGTAGACGTTACGACATCAATTATTGGAATTGTCAGCAACCAAGTGATAAAACATGTAAAAGCTCACAACTTCAGATTCTGGATTTGTTTATCTGTTTATCTTATTTAATTGTAATTTGATATTAAAAACAATGTATAAAATATATCTAAAAGAAATTTCTTCTTCAGAACTAAATTACTCACAATATATCATAAGGTGGCTAGCACGGAACTGATTGATTGTTTGAAATTTCGCGTTCAGGTCATGTAATGGTACCATGTTCGAGTGTGTTAGAAGGAGCTTCGAAGGCTTTTGCACCATTTAGCTGTATTTTGTTCTGCACCTTAATCACGTCGCGATATCCAATAGAAGTAAGTAATAATTTATTTCTTTTTTTGGAGAATTCATTAAATCAAAATGATCATGGCCGCGTAATAGAAAGTTCTAAAAAATATCTATACTGCCATAATAGCTAATACTAGTGAACACTTTGAACTATTGTACCATTGTACCATTCTATGTTTCTTTTGTATTATGGAAAGACAAATTAAAGTTATCTTTTTTCTTTTACGGGATATTAAATCTTTTCTATTAATTAGTGTTTGCTCTACTACGTGAAGCTTTATAATTAGTATCTCATGAAGAGCAGTTTTATAATTCTTTTCTTCTAGTTTTGTAGTGAAATGTACACGTGTGAGCGAATTTACGGAAATATGTAAAAATATATGAAAATGAACATTTATGAAGTTTCTTAGAAAATATACATTTTCCTCTTTTCTAGATTGTTATTTAAATTTAATTTATCAATGTTTTATTCATTTTTATGACATACACTCTTAGAATACGATATATTTTTTACGGAGATTCATTTTTCGTATTTTTTTCATAGTATTATTATAATTTTTATGAATAAAATGCATGGTTGTAGGGGATAGGGTGTCATAAACATCTTCCATGTAAAAAACATCTATCTAAATAGTTTATTTTAATACTAAAGTTTCTGTTTATAGAAAACTGCAATTGCATTATCATTATAATTCTGTCTTCATTCATACAAGTAAAAGTAGTAAGCGATACACTTACAAATTTTCGGTTAGCAACACGATAAAATATGTCGCGCGAAATGTTTAAGGAGAAAGTCGAAATCCTTGAAATGTTTATACTAAGTGAAATACTCTTACCTGCATGACGCATACACGGAAGATTGTTGTTAAGTCAGCAGCATTGTTTCTTATATTAAATACAATAATTCATATAGTCTAATTGTAAGTAGAGATATTTAAACATCAGAGTGAATTATCATGTTCTTGTTCCCAGTTAATGGTATGTCATTTTCTCAAATTTATTATTTTTGTTACTTTTGAAAATGATTTTTTATATTAATTTCATATAAAATAATTACATAACATACTTGTGACTTCTGATGCTTCGGGCCTCAATTGTTCAAAATTTATTTCGCAATGTTCAGAAAACGTCGCAAAATCGCAATATACTACTGATACGTTTGAAATTCGAAAAACCACAAATATGTCATCTTATGAAAGTTTAAAATATAAGTTTGTTTTGCATAAAGATATTGAAACTAATTACATAAAATAGAAAATAGTTTAATACATAAGATATATAATTATTAGAATATACGATAAAAATAATATTCGTAGGAAACAAGTATATAATTAGTAAAATATGTGTATAATACATAAAATATGCAATATATATACATATATTTATTTTTTTATGTGTAATAATGAATATGTATACATATAGGTATACATATTATAATAGCTTATTTCATAAAGTAGATACAGCATCGAGAAACTCAAATAATAATATAATAAAAAGTATAACATTACAAACAAAAGTACAACAAGTATAACGAATCTTATTCTTCTATTTTTACATTGCTTTCTCTATCTCTCTTAATTCCGTTTATCAGTTTCCCTTTTTTTATTATTACTTTTAAAGCTTACAATTAGAGTTCTATCCGAGTTTCTTTTACTCACCGTGTCTGCGATACAGTGTTACGCAAGACATATCTATAACAACCGCCACGGACAACTAATGCAATTTCGACGATAGATTAGATTTCCCTTTGATTTGTCTTCTGTCGGCTCGAGGTTTGAAATAGGCTATAGGAAAAGGCACGATAATCTTTCCTATATTCGTTGCATGACAACAACATCAAGATGTACATTAATAAAATTTAGTTAACGTATCAACTTCCGACGTGATTCGCTGCTTTGGTTTCGCTGGTTGCTTTTAATTGACCAGTCGTGTAATTGGATTTGTTGTTAAGGAATGTTTTGTACCGAAATGGCACATGTGTCTCTAATTGAAGAGTATAATTTCTGTTGACTGAACGCTGCATTATGTAAAAGTCGATTCGCATTCACAACGATAATTTAGATTAATAATGATTTGTGTACATGTGGTAATGTTTTTGTCATTAATCTTGACGTAAATGATACTCGCAATCAGTACGATGATGTGTACAAGTAAGTTTAGATTACAACGTGCTTCGCAATTAAATATTAAGTAATTTTATAAGAGAAGAAGCTTGCAGTTTAATTTTAATTTAAAAAATATCAAAATGTAACAATTTAGATTTTATTTAAAAAAACATTCTGTAGACGATGATATAAACTTACGAATTCACAGTAATAATTTTTTAATACAGTAATAATTGTTTACTACTAAACGATACCAATTTTAAATATAGTTGGGCGTAATTAATTAGTATATGAATGCTGTAATAAATACAATCGTTTATATTTCTCGATAGCAAACATTAAAGAAATTTTAATTCATATTAAATTAAAAATTTTTTGGATCTATGATAGAAAGACGGAAGCAGTTATTACAACATACATATATATGTTTGCATATGTATATATACAGAAGACTGTCAGAACTAGTTCGAAGGATTATCGAAGACTTCTGCACATCATTGCACATCAAAAATAGAAAATGATTATGCACAAAAATTATTACTATCTTCTATTATGTAATATAATTATTTAAAAATTCTTTTCGCAGATATCTTTATTGGGCAGTATATCATAAATTGTGGGACTTCATTATTAAAAATTTTCAATAAGGATGTCAAGAATGACTAGTAGTAAGGAAGTATTGGTAGTACGTTAGAGATTGGAAAGTAATAAAAGATAATTGATCTTGACTTCGCCTAAGCTATGTAATAATTTAAAAACGTGGTTTGTCAGGTGAAAGTTAGTTTCAAATAAATTGACATATTTATATATTACCTTCATCATTCGAAAATAAATTATTCAAACATTATTATCATAATATCAATAATGCCTCAAATTTTTTATAAATACAACTTTTAGCAATATTCTTGAAATATTATCTTCATTTTTGTTATCACACCTTGAATCGTTAACGCTGTAAAGTATTCGAACATATCAAAATACATATTGATTTATGAATCACTAAGCCAAAAACAATGATATAACTCAATACAATTTTATGACACGTATATTCAGTAAAAATATATTGAGCAAAAATGATAATACATATACATAAAATAGGGAATTGCAAACTTCGTAACAAAGAGATAATCTCATTCATGAATTTTATTAAATAACTGTATTGTAAGCATTTGCGTGTATAAAATTATACTTACTTAAACGATGATTGGATGAAAACAATTTACAATACGCGTAATAGTATTGTATCATGTTATCATTTGTGTATTTCTACGAATTATAAATCCTCTATTGAATCATTACATTAGCTTGAATTTTACGTACAAAAATCTGCACTTATTCCAATTATTCTATTTACTGAGAAAACATGGGTCTCGACTAAATTGACCCTCTTGATGTTATAACACGCAACTTGGCTAAGAAACATCTACGATCAAAGAAAAGGAAAAAAACGATTCTTGTACCAATTTTAACATCATACATATATATACAATTTTACATAGTAATGAAAGAATTTGTACAGAAATTGTTGTAGGATTTCATTAAAATTTCATTAGTAACTCATCAATTCTTTGACTGAAATTACATTCTTCAATTCGTTGTTATTGGTTACTGTTCGTACTGCAAATATGTTGCTGCAAATTTCCTGGATTGCCTGGTAATATCGATATCGGGAGTAGGTAGGTGGATAAATACGAAATATTCTTGGAATCAGACAACGCGACTTTTCATACGTTGGAGACTGATACATTTCTAAGAGACACTATTCGCAAAGAAAAGTACTTATCTTCATATAATATATGTTTCGTCATCTACATTTTCAGAGGACTGAATTATTTCAAAAATTAATATATCGTAGCATGTTTCATATTTCCAAATAATATGTGGAAACTTTCATTGATTTTCTAAAAACGAATATATGTAGTTTTACACGTACGTAACAATTTACACCTATATTTGTATAATAGTTTTGATACTCATTTGATATTTACAGAACAAGCGTTTCTCATAATATTTTCCATATATTGTATAAACAGCTATTGATAAAACTTTAATTCAGGAATCAGTGAATCACTATATTCCGCGTTATCATTTCTATTTACGCTGTGTAAAGTAAATTTCTTCAATCACCGTTGGCTCTGTACTATTACACTTTAGTTACCACTTTTATTTATCAGAGAAAAATATGAATGAATAATAAAGTACTATGAAATACGGATTTCATCGATAGAATATCAATTCATAGAATTATAGTTATTACTAGAGAAGAAATTCTTACTCATATTTCGAAGAGATAGGATGAAAAGATAGAAAAGAAAAAGAGAAAGAAAGATAGAGAGATCGGTTATAATAGGATAGTGGCTTCTGATCAACGTCGGCGACGTCTTGAAGGTTGACCGGAAATTCGGAAGAGGTGGTCGGTTCTGGAGAATTAGCACTGACCTAGGGAAGGCCTCGAGGTCGTCGATGGCACACATTCCGAGTGCGCCTATATTAAGTTAACTGCTTCATAGCTGCCGATTGGACAGCCGGTTTGCCATTGCCAACATATAGGTATACGCAGGGCATAGGCAATGCCAATTGCACGCATCCGCAAATTTGCCACCAACTGGCACGCTTATGTTATAGAGTTACTATGGCTCTACCTAAGTGGTTCCTCTCTCTAAGACACTGTGTAAAGGTGTGCTCACAACGATTTCTTTATTTCGATTTCATTACGCTGTAACACAGGAGGAACCTTTCACAATTACACGTCGCCTAAAATGTACAAGCTGTGTCTGTATTCAGAAGTTCCAGCGACTCCGCGTAGAAGAAGAAAATAAGAAAGCGGAAGAAACTTACATTTGTATTGTAGTTTCTCTTTTAACACGCTTTTAAATAAAAATGATATTTTTACGGTTAGTTTGTTTTCAACGATGTGCAATTATAAACGAAGTTAAGATCATGTTTAGTACATTTCATATATATCAATTATTGTAAAAGTAAAAGATATAGAAATTAGGTTGATTTTAAAATTTATTTATTTAGTTTATTAGATTAAAAGACACAATTTAGTAGATGTTTTCTTTTACAAAAAAAACTTCTTTATGGAAAAAATACTTTGTAAAGTCTACGTTATTAGTGTTAATCCGAAATATTTTGCAAATAGCAAAAAGCTAAAATAAATTATACCCGATATGTAATATAGTAAACTATAATCATTGCTAGTTCCCCTAACTTTGTCAAACTCATGCTCATTATCGTGTAATCGGTTGCATGTAGATTTAATGGGATTGTAAGTATTATAACTAACCCTTCTAAAAGTATGATTGCTCCACGCGTTACGCGCTTAAACAGCTTACAAAAGTAATTTTTTTATGAGCTTTTTTAGGAAGGATAAGAATATCTTCTTTAGATGTTGTTTATGTGTATCTACGCTGCATTACTATATTTATTCTGACAAATAGGTACTATCTAAAATTAGAATAAAAAATAAATACAGTTAAAAAATTTAATCTTTGAATTACAATATTCTGTCGTATAATTTGAAAAGATATTTCCATATTTTTCTTCTGTTTCTCCTTTTCTTCCGATAATCTGTCAATTAAATTAACAAGCAGATGTCAGTGAATATATACTTGCTGTATTCGTTTTCTCTTAACAGAAACCATAATTGATCATCTCGTGAGTCAAACGTAGGTTGCGATGCTAAAGGAAATGATATTATATCACGCTCGCACCTGTGTTACTGGTTGCTTTACATGCCAAGGTTGTAATGCAAAACGATATTAGTATTTGCATTAGTATTTGTATTATGACCAAATGTTCGTAATGTAAATTGTGAATCTTAAATAATAGGAATTCTGAAGTTGTGCAGTAATGAGGTATTTAATTTCCTCAGTTCTCTATAAAAGAAATCTTACATTCGGGCATCTACATATATGTATGTATGCGCGATTTATACGATATTTGTAAGTTTCTTCTAAAGTAGTAAAAGTGTTATTAATATAGTAAAGAGTAATAAAGAAATAAAGATGGTTAACTCGTTTTATATTATTTTTTTTCTTTAATACTGATATATTTTATCAGTATCATTATTTTATGTAATAAAGATAATAAATTATAACGTTTTAAAGGTAAATATATAATAATAAAAAATATTTATATAAAATATTAAATGGTGTTGACATAAAATGTATGAAATACATGTATATTAAATATTTAAAATATAAATACTTTAAGAAATGGATGTATGTATACATTTCACATGTGTGCACAGGAAATTAAACGTGGAAATTAAATAAATAAACTAAACAAACATTGATTGATAAGATATTTGATATCAGCGTGCAGGTGATAGTACTTTATAAAATTTTGATTTTTCTTTTACGTTTCAGTATCAATAATAATAATAAAAAATATGAGTAAATATTGGACGTAAAAGCAATTCGTTAGTGATTCCTCACATCGTAATGATGTTTGACTTGCAATAACGCCTTAATCGTTGATTTGTAATAACCGTATGCTTACCGGCAGTAAAGCAATAGACGTGTTAGGCGTTTAGGTCGACTCGATCCACTACTTGTTTCTCGACTCCGCTTCTCCGCTCGTAAGAATCTCTTTCTGGGTCAGAAAATATACGACGAGTGTCGGTCGATATGACTAACAATAAGTCATAGACCAGAAGCCACCTTGGAGAATTCTCTCTGCTGTGCCAGTGCTTGAGATGATGGAGACATGAATAAGTGATAATCGATAATCGAATATCCTAAGTTCGAATGCTCAGTCATTGCGAACCAAGACTACCGAGGATAGTGTGAAAAATTAACGTCTTTTCTATTTTTTGTCGTAAAGTTGTCCTGTTACAGTTCATTCGTTGCAAATTATGTTTTATGCACGAGCAGTTTATCTTTAGTGTAATCTTGGGTAGGATGTTATGAAGTTTGCCCGTGGATGATGCGAATCCTACTAGGATGGTTCCTGTGCGACGTGAACTATTCCTTTTAATCGTATCTTGAAGTTCTATTACGATTTCGGTGATTGTTTGGAATGTTATATTTTGTACCTGTAACTGATAATTAGAATAAATAATGTATTGCCTGAATTAGAATAAAATATTTTGTACTCTACGTAGTTAAGAGTATATTACCGATTTCTTTAGCAAAAATAGATAAATCGATAAATAATTAATATTAATAGATCATTATATTTGTCACTTTCATGAAATTTTTTTCAACACAATGAATTTATTTCTATATTTAAGATCTGTGTAAATTACGATATTATAAGTTTCACTCTCTGGTATAAGAAATTACAGATAATGGATTACGTATAATAGATTAGATATAAATTTTTACTATTTTATTCACTCACACATTTGAAGACGTGTTATTCCACAGTTACAAAAATGTTGCTTGTTTATTTTACATTGCTGCAATTAACTTTATTTTCTCAGATTTTATTATGAATTTTAGCAAAATTAAAAAGATTGATATTACACATGTAAATGGACATTGAATCTCGTTATGCATTAGTTGCACGCACTTTTGAGTACATTTTTGTATTCATGCAGAAAATTTATTTAGAAATTTTATTTTATCAGGTTCAAATAGCTATTGTTTTCTTCAGTTGTTCTTCTTTAATAAAGTACCTATGCACATACATGGCCTAAATAATTCATATATAAGAGGGTGTATACAGATATATCTATGTATCTAGCATTAATGTCAAATGTAATTGTACCGTTAGAATGTTATAATCACTATGATTTAGGGTTACGCAATTTCAGTCTTGCAAATAGCGTGGGTTGCTAACAGTAACTGAATGATTAAAGGTATTCCAGGTAATGGATTGATCAGAATTATTGTGAATCGTTACTTGTAGCTATGTATATGCAGAATCTTCATACTTATATTTTCCCGTTATTTGAAATTCCAAGATGAGAATTTGTAATTCGATATTATTCGATGTTTCTTTTATTTTTCCTTTATTTGTAAATATCGGTTGAGTTAATACATCATATTTTACATTTCACTCACGTTAAATCTTATTCCCATCATTTTTTACAATTACTAAATCAAACAAATCTAACTTATTGCTTAAATTCTTTTTCCTCTGTTCCATTAATTACGAAGATAAATAAAGTAACTTTATACAATAAGGTAGAGAGCTAAATAAAAAATAATAGTTTAATTGATCACATTGATTAAGTAGAAATTGGGATGAATCATATATTATATGTCGATTAATAGAAAAAGGATACAAGAACAGGGGAACATGATTTCGCAGTTGTTTAGTATTTCATCATACATATATAAAGGACAAACCTGGGAGATCGGCGTTCTTCAAAACGATTTCACCGGTTCCCCGAGACAGATCGCGCACACCTATCGCTACCAAGTGTGCATCGTGAATCGTGGTGGGGCCGCCGAGAGAGCAAGCGGAGAGTTGGTAGGCCTGCCCGCTGACTACGTTCTCTCGCTCATGGATTGTCAGAGTCCACAGTCCTAACTCGGCCTCAGGCTACGATAGATCGTATCTTACGTCGGTTCGATCTTGCCGCGAATTCATCTTGCGCGCGTCAGCTTGTTCCGGTCCTGACTGACCTCTTCGCTCAACTGCGACCGATCGAAAGACCTTCAAGTATCATCGAAACTCTACCGATACCTTCCTTTTATCGCGCCTCGCGTCGATAACGTTCCGCCGAAACGGTTCTTTCCTCTTCTTTTCCGAGTGCTGGTGAACTCAATTATTCAAGGATACTTTGCTGTCTCAAGGATTCTTTGGTAGGATAACATACCAAAAGATTGGAACTTAGGAGGTAAGGACACGTGGTTTCGCAAGACCTCTAGGGAAGTTGGCCTTCGTTTGTGAGAAACCTCATTTTAGTTGGAAGCGAATCAATTCGAGAAATCGAATGTGAATGGAAGATCGCGTTTCCAAGTAGATCGTGACATCCAATTAATTTGGGATTAAAATTTTTTGCTATGTCAGTTTTCTGTCATTTGCCGGCTACAGGTTTCGGGTAGTGTTGGTATTAATGTATGTATGTATGTATATGGCAGAATGTAATATGATTGTAACGAATACAGCTTTGTGCAAATTCTCAGAAATGAACGATGAAATTCATTTTTTATTTTCGTATTAGCGTATTTGAATGTTTCATCGACTGAACGCTTCGCGGAAATGGAACCTTTGACAAAAATGTAAAGTTTAAAAGAAATGAAAAATTCAGAAGATAAAGGAACTTCCAACGGGCGCTTTTATCGTGAGCACGATCTATGATTATAAATTTAATAATCTTAGTTGTGATCTAAATCTAGTTCCTTGATAATACATATGTAACATAGCCATTAGTTTTATAGTTAACTGCACTTTCTTTGTAACCCAAATGAATAGCTATTTATACCTGTGTCCTGTGTAGATTAAATTCAATTCTTATCTTGCATCTCATGATTTTTGTAAGACTGTATTTCCGACATCGACGGTCGAGCTGTATTTCTCTAAACTTAGAATAAATCGTTAGAGATCAAGTAACGTAACCTCGAGACAGTCAGGGTCGGTCAATGAAGTCTAGTTCGGTCGTATTTTGATTTATGATAGGTAATAATAGGTTATTAGGCTATGGTTCTGTGTCTTAACATTACAAAATTAACAGATTTACTTTAAACTAATTAATAAAAATCTTAATAAATCTCGACTTGTTTGAATAAGATTTTAATTCATATTAACAACAAGTTCTTTTACTTTGTATTGTTGTCCTAGTTTAAATTTTTGCATAAATACTTGTTCCAATAATCTACATTTTTAAAACAGCAACGTTAATAATTATTTTACTTCTACTTCCTTATTTCATTCTAAAATTATTCAACTGTGCACAAGTAATAGTGCAGTACTTCCTGATTTTACCTTGATCGTATTAATACTTTTATAAAATAAAGAGATAAGTCTTGGTATAGAAAGGTAGTTTGAAAAAGTTTATTATCCAGATTCTATTAGAAGTACCTGCAGCTTATTGTTACATTAAAACTAATATTTATATAACATATACCTTTTACTCCCATAATCGTTTACAAGTAGAAAAGTGTACAAACTTTCTACAATTTATTTAGTGTTGAATATCTTTAAGATATTGTTCATTTTATTCTTATATTTTACACTTAAAAACCTGCCTCAAAATAATAAAATAATTACCTTTTTAATACTTTTAATTTAATATATCTATCTAAAAGCCTCCAGCGCACATCATAATCGTGCACATTTCAGTAAGCATTCTTAATTCCATGAACAATACAAACACGGAATGTATATAAAAATATGAACACTACTAAGACACGTTTTTTCAACACGATATACATGAACATTTGCATAAATTCCATAATAAATTAATTATAAATGCTAATGATCCATTTTTCATTCCTTTTTTTATAAATCAGCATATTCATAGTTCTTATGTTCAACACATTGATATTGGATTCGTATCACAAGCTTAAAAAATCAATAATGACGTGAAACTTCTACATCAGCAATGTTCTACCTTAAAAGTAACGTTTTTAAATAATTAAAGGATGCTTACTGAACACTTTAAAAAAATAAATGAGCGATTTCATATTCAATGGCTAATGATTATATTTTATCATGAAAATCATACTGAATCCTGTAATGAATTTGTGTTGTACTTCAAGTTGTACTGGGGATTATTACTTTCAAAATATGTACAGGGCATCTTACAGTGCATTGCCATAGATTATGAACACTGAATTGTCGTAGTTTACTGTACGCAGTGCACATTGCTTCTTAATATTAACTAGATAGCTTTGAATCAGTGTCAATATTTGCGAAATGATTCTATATTGTTAACACACCTAGCTTTATATATAAATTACAGTAGTAGAAAGGAAAACTGTTATGATGATGTCAGATGGTTGACACACCTCCGTTACTCCTACAACTACTTCATTCATTACTTTTCTTCTTTGAAGACATTGACTCCGTTCGTCATTTTTACGTAATATAACAAATGCAGTTATCCACCGATTGATAGTTTCTTCAGTTCGAACGTTACGCCTCCCATTGAAATGATGGTAGAAGTAGAATTTAATGACTTTTTCTTACCGTGTGAATGGAAATTATTTTTATTTCGACATTGGGATATTACTGACGGGTTAACAGGTATATGCGTGATTGGTTTGCCACGTACGTCATGATTAGTCACGCCACCGAAGCATACTTTCCACTCGACTTGGGAAACAAGCAATTTAAAAAAATTGTTATCATCTTGGATTTATGTCACGATACATTGCATTCCTGGATTTGTACAAGTACCTGTTCAATTCGTTATCTTTCTTTTAAATGTATATGTATTCTTGCAAGTAAAACTGAAGTTGTATTACAAATAAATAATAATTTCGGTACTATTCCGTTCAATACCACTCGATAAAAATTCGTATGAAAATTTGCATTGTCATTCTTCGAAGGTATGTAGCTATTATTAGATCCCTTAAAGGCCACCCAACTTGTAGTGGTTTTGTTCCATAGTGAGTTATTTTGGTTCTAAATAGCTTCACTAAAGATACGAATATTCCATTTCAAGGGCAAACAGGCTAGAACTCTCCATTTTCCTATGTGAGAATACGATGACGTTGGATTTGTTGTAGACAGGCAGGCTCAGGATTATATGCTGCTTTTGATTAACATGTTGCACAATACTTATTCAGGCCATAACAAGAACTTGAGGTCGTACAAGTACAGGCTTAAAAGATAATGAATGTCGAAGACGCAACTACGTATCTACATATGTAAAATCGCTTCATTCAATAATTTCTCTTTCCAAATTTATATAGACGAAAATTTAAATATTCCACAAAACGTTAAGCATGGAAAGAAAATTGTATTCATGTCCAATGAATATAGCTTCTTTGGTTCTTGTTAATAAGAGATGTATATTCTTCATGAAATTTGTATTTCGGCAATTTGTAAAACAAAAAATTATTTATGCTTATAAACAAATATTTTTCACAATTCCATATAGGTTTTCCCTAGAATACATAAGTTCTATATATTTTATAACATAATTATAAAATAATACCTTAATAATTTATAGTAATAATAATATTAAACAACAGGAATTAGCTAATCATATTAATGTCAATATTGTACGTACATTAATGTTAATTATATTGTATTAGAACTTAATAATATAAAATAATAATAAAGTGATAAAATATAAGTGATAAAATATCACAAAAATCTGTTAGAAAAATAGATTTTTACTTATTGTAATAGTAAAGTTATAAAAGTAAATAGAAAATTTAGTTGCAGATTATACAAAATTCATAAAACATTTCTTTTTTGCTAAAATACTTTCGTAAAATGCATTGCAAAAAAAACATTATTTGTATCGAAACCAAAGTGCGAAGTATCGCTATTTTCATATGTGAATCTACAATATCTTATCAACTTTTTATCCCACTGTAAATATGTTCGATTAAGGGAATGTAGCTTTATATCTTACAAATATTCTCCTACGAGTGAAATGTTCAGCCCTTTTAAAGCATCGATATACCATTACTTAATTAGGATGATACTGATTGAAAATGATTGCTGATATTGATCGACAATTGATAGAAATTCATATAAGTGACGCGTAAATTGGCTTATAATGGATGCTAAATACTGTAACAGAAATATAACTTATATAGTATACATTTATATTATATATAAATATAACAATTATGACAATACGGATTTTTATGTATTTATGAGAAATTTGAAAGTACAAAATTGCTCACGATACGGATAATATGAAAAGATATAAATAAAATATCCAAAGTATAGTGCCTTCTATAATACTTAGTAGGAAAAACAATTTCCTATCGATGTTCTGCTTTTCTGTACAAAATATATTTACTGTATTTTGAAAAATATGAGTTTGCGTAAATATCCACAGTCTAGTTAGATTTATAGCTATTATATTTTCATTTTAATAGCTTAATGTTTGTAATGATTGTAAACTTGTCAGTAAATCAATTTTTTATTCCTTAGAAATATTTATAGCTGCGTCTGGGGGAGTTTTTCAAATTAAACATGAATGTTTTGTCTATTATCACGACTATAAATATTTTACGGGCAATTTCCTTGCAATCATTACTTTGATAGGTCAATTAAGAATTTATAGCAAGTAGAAATCTAAAGAAACCATATCTACGCATAAAATAATATCGTGGAACGTTCGCTGATATGTACATATAATGAAAATACGTGACAATTAGATTGTATTCGGTGCTCCAGGTTTTTTCAGCATAATAAAATTAATATATTTCATGGATAAAATGAATTAAATTCATTATACTACGAATTTCTTATTGAGTCGTTCAATTTTCATCAATGAACTGCAATTATATTAATTCCTAAAACGTATGTTAATGCTTTCTGTATATTCTTTTCTTTAAATTACATAGTAACAGAAATCTAATGATCTAATGATTTCCCGATCATAGGTTGGATCGATAGATGTTTATTTGATCATTTGAGTTAGACGAGGGACAATTCCCAAACAAAAGAATAAGCCATTTTGTATTATTATTGTAAGAATTTAACGGAACATCTATGAGCCTATGTTTATGCTACAACGTTTTTTCCATTTTTATTCATAGAATATGCTACCTTCGCTTTGCGGAAGATACCTGAGCACCTTGCATACTAGTATATTCCGATAAATATATTTGTTGTCACAGTCAATAAAAATGTTTTGTAAAAGAACAAATAAAGTTCAATCGTAATATTTTGCAATGTTTTTAGAGTGTTTTATTATTTTGTTATGTGACGGATATTGTTGAGAAGTTCTTGCATTTTAGCTTCAATTTATTAAGAAAAATATAATATATTGCATAATATAATATAGTATAATATAATATAATAAGAATATAACATAATATAGTAAGAATATAGTATAATATAATAAGAATTAAGAGAAACTATTTTACAAGTGAAGATCAAATCATTGATGGCATTATTTGGTTTTTATCTCATTTCGACTTGTAAGGATTTGTGCGAATAATATTTGCAAAAACGAATCGAATTGAAGGAGTCTTGACTCGAAGTCCAATTGACGTAACTCAGAGTATGTCCATATTATGATATCATGATAAATTCTCAGGTGTTTATAACGAAACCAAACAACGTCATCGAAGTCAGTTTTTTATTACTTCAGTCTTCCCCTTGTAGATGTTTGTATGTATCGTACGATACGCTTTACTCTTACTTTTTATTTATGTGTTTCCCTTTAGTTCTTGATTATTCTTATTGGAAATTTCCAAGTACGCGCATGTAGGAAACGTATAACCTTACAGAAAATTGTTTATTAATGTAATACTGCTTATGTATGTTGTTAAAATATAAAACGTGATATAAAATATAAAAATCTTAGAAACAAAAAAAATGTTCCGGTGTACTTCCGCGTTATTAATCTTGCGTTGTTAATCTGTTTTATATTTTATATTTATCCTATATTTACACACTATATTAGCATTGATAAATTCTCCTGAAACGAATTCATTCTGTATCATGTAATATCTACACACGCAGTTATGTTACTGGAATTTCAAGGTTTTATCGCAGCAACATATGATAACAATTATTCGATTATTTCTTACTTCTGACTACGTGACTACTTCCGTCAAAAAAACTTCGATCTAAGTAATACAGCTCTTTTGCTGTTACGATAAGCTTGTCAAAGTAGTACATTCTGCAACTCATTGATTGTGATACGTAAAGAGATAATATGTATTAAGATAATGCGTATATTACCTTACTTTTTTTGCTTGAAAACGTAATATTCTGTATAATTACGCAAGTTACAATCTTATAGATTTCATGATTATCTGCTTTACGTTTCTCTTGTCGTTTATTTGTTAATGACCTGGAGGGTCAGTTAGGGAGTAATGCATCTCATCTTGACATACGCACATGAAATTTAATATAACATTTATAAAAGTAGACGGAATCATGATGTGATGTAGAAATTAGTGATAGAAATTAGAAAGCATAATAATGGAAAGCATATAAATGTAATGCGTTGCTATTAATTTAATGGAGGTTCATGTATACTTGTAGGTGATAAATTGAAAGTTTTCCAACGAACATACTTCTATCGTTATGTGACATCATGCGTAATTATCATAATTCGAACGAGCTGAGGCTTTCTTGGAACGTTTGCAAATTTTACGTACCTTTTATCATAAATTTATCAATGCGTGTTATCGTTATATGTGATAAACATAAAATATCGCAACTTTTATCTTCTTTTTTCACAGCACATCGCACAAATTTTCAATATCATTTATGTAATATAGAAATATGTGTTAGTATGTATTGTATTTGTTAAAACTAAAACAAATATACAGATAACAAAGGAATAGTAATTTTCGAGACATTTGTCTAATTCTCAGCGAGAAAATAGTATAGCGATTAATTCGCTATAACCTTTTACAATAATTTTATATGATATTTATAAAATTTCACATGTAAGTTATGTTATTTCTTCGTGTTAATGATAACTTATTAACCTTAAATTCTCCATTTGTACATATGTCCATAATATTAAATGGAGAATTGGAGTTAAAAAGTTCACTGATTTTATCTCACAAATAAAAAAATCTTTTATTAATGTAGTTCATAATTCCAGACATTTATCTATGCAAAACTTTACTTTTAATAATCATTAAACATAAATATCTACTTGTGTAATCAGTTACTGTATCAATTTATTGATTCATAATTCGTATTAATAATAATTAATTGGTATTCATACATAAAAACGTTTTAATATCTCTTATATAATCAAAATGATTGAAAATTCATTGAGAAATCGAGTATTTTTCAAATGTAGTGCTATTTAAAAACCGCGTAAGGTGGCATAAAAATGATAAATAATTATATATAAATGTATATAAGTAATTCTGTTATGTAATTCTTAGATACAGCCTAATATAGTAGCGATTTGAGGTACCGTATTGCAGCAACCTTACAAAACTCTAGAGTTACCCAAAAGAAAATGTTCTAGTTTCACAACAAGTGTTTAAAGACAGTTACGTAACATACATGTAATGTCGACTCTGTAATATGTAATGCAGCATATAGTCATTCTTTTTATATTTAATATTCTATCTTAATAATAATTTAGTTCATAAATGTAATAAATATTTCAAAAGGTGGTAGTAGTAGTATCGTTTTAAATTTAGATTACACATGACATAGATAAATATGGGTATGTATCTATATATTTTCTACTTTCTTTTGTAAATATTGTCTTAAAAATCTTAAAGACTTTATGTTTGATCTACATGCCTTCTCAATTTACAAATAATTAATATAGAAATTACTCAAATATTATCATTTTTATCGAAATCTCGTTCCGATATTAATTACAAATCCTCGATTAAACATATCCCACAAAACCGCAAGTCCGCTTATCTGTTATATACTCCGTCAAAGGTAACGTTAACTCAACACCTCAAACTACACAGAAATATGGAAGCAATTAACTGTAGAGCTTGTTTCTCGGTTGATCTTGGTTAATTCATGATTTTCTCTGATCTTTCAACGCACGTGTCATTTACTGTGAACTTTCACGAAGATTATGTGCCTTTGAACAAGAAAACATTGACCGCAATAACTAGTATGTTGAAATACAATTAGGAAGAAGACATTTGGAAAAAGAATAAGAAGGAAGAATAAAATACAGAAAGCAAGCGAGAGGAATGGATATAATAATGGTCAGAAATTTAAACATCATATGAAAAATTTTATATTAAAAATAGTCCATAACATAATGGACATTTGCATAAAAGAAATATTAAGGATTTGATAATATATGTTAAACGAAGAAAAGAAAACAACATTGACTCTTGCTTTCGTAGTTAAATATGTATTTACTTTTGTACTAAAAATGCTTAATATATAGAAGCAGGCTCAATAGTATGTATAAGCGAGCATGCGACGATTCTTTACGAAAAAAAAAGAAAAAAAATGGAGAGGACATAGAAGAAAATTTTTTTGTCCCAGTCTCAGTTTTCGAGAAAAACGAGTTTAAAAACTCGTCAATTTATGCTTAAACTTAATTACCGACTAGCTATGAATAAACAATCAGTAAGAAGTTATTCTATATGCGAAAACAAGTAAAAATATAAGTGAAATAAGTACAGTTTAAATTAAGCAGTTTTATAGTTTGAAATACATTCTGTACAAAGTAAATAGTGAAAAAATATAATCTAAGCCAAGTAGATTTATGATGTAAAATGTATTCTGCGAAAAGAATTTAAAGTACAACATCCTAGCAATAAGCGTTAAGCTTATTATACAAGATAATTGTAAAACAGATTCTTCCTACCTAAGTAACTTTGTAACGAACGTATGCCAATTAACTTCTTCCATACGACGCTCGTCCGTCGCTCAGTGTCACTTGACGGCAACTGTAATAATTATTTAAATGTAATATGTACAAAAGTTGACAGATTACTTATAGTTACGCGATCAGAATGACTAAACAAAAGGATATAAACAGTTGCCTGAAGGCAATGGTAAATTGTATGCTTTTTGCAATTGTCGACTTTAGTCCAACGCTCGTGTCGAAGAGGTTAATAGTCATCGATACCCATTGTATAACATTTACGTAAGTAATTGTAAGAAGTAAAAGATGTCAGAAAGGAAAAGGATAGTGTATTTTCATCTACTTGGCTGGCTAAACAGGGATAGACGTTATTGACGACATTAGCAATGCTGATACACTGAAGTCGACAAAGTGACCTACGACCCCTGCATATTTATTTTAGTTTTGTCGGTCGGTCTCATTCTTTTTATTTTGTTCGTATCCGTGTTTTACATAGTTCCAAACGTTTACGGCACTGTGCGCAATCCACATTACGTTCGCCGTTCCCGTTCGCGGTATACGAAATCGCTAGTGAACAACGAAAGCATAGTGTACACAGCAAAATTCTGATGTAATATCATGATACAGTATATTGTGCAACCTACGAATCACGTAACGTGCCAAAATGTTCGGAACACCTTGAATTTTTCTCAAGAATCGGGAACGATAACGAAATTCTGTACTGCTGACCTTCGATAGAGACAGTAAGAAATACTAATCGACTGTATGTAATATCAAAAGAGTGATTTGATAATTAAAAATATTTTAATATTCCGAATGATATATGTTTTTTACGTTTAGTAGATTTTTATTATTGGCAGAAAGTATTATAGTTGAAATATCGAAATTATTATAATTATTTATTAAAAGTATACTAAATAATATGAATGCTGAAGTCTCTAATTCAAATAGAATTTTAAAAGCAAATAATTGTTTATACTTGAATGTCGGCAGGTTTATACGTTTTAGTTTTTTAATATTCATAAGCAACTAAAGAACAAAGTATTTTAAGAATACATACTTCGTTTGATAAAATGTAGCTATAAACAATGTAGTTATGAAAAATTTTATTGGCGGAACTTCCTTTTCAAAATTTTACAGTTACATGGGGAAGGCGTAACGTGATTATTGAACAGTAGATATTACATTACTACAATTGAAAGCTTTGAAGTGTAACTACATCTTTACTAATCTGAAATATAGTCTTATCTGAAGTGAGATATATCCTACAAATTTATAATACCGTCAAAATGTATTGACCGTGTTTTATAAATTTTCTTTATATATATGTCTAGATATAATAAATAAAATACTTTGATTTAAATATAAAGTGACAATTATTCAGCACAAAGGATCAAGATGTGCAAAGTTGAAATTTATGCAAATATTATACTTCACCATGGTAGAGAAAAACCGAAATCATGTAAAAACGAAGTAAACGTATTATGAGTTATCGAACATCGACGTCATTTAATCGACGATTATAAATTACATAGATGTGTTATATCACATGATATTAACGGAGATGTTAAATATTATCCTGAAAATATTCTTCTTGAATTTTTATCTGCACGTTAACAAATTATTGCTTACTAACAAAAGAGATAAAATAAACTACTTTTTCCATCATATTGATATTTTTTACAAAACTGTGTACTATTTGCGTTAATATTATATGTATGGGAAATAATTCATTAATAGAAATGGTTCATTGTTCAGATACCTCGTGTGCTAGAAACTATTCTTAAAGGGCAACTTTTTCAAAGATTGCATTAGATAAGATAAGATAACTTTTATGTTGCTTATGTTGCCTGTTACTTCTTTTTCACTCATTTGAAGATGTCTCAATATAACACGATATTCACTTATGTAGTCTTTTTTTACAATTTCGCTGTTGAATTAACAAAACAATTTTATACAACGATTTTTTCGAGTTGAAAAAAAATAATATAGATAATATAACATATAATATAAGATAATATAGATAAGAAATAATATAAATATGAAAATATAGTGAAATATATTTCTCTTCGTATAATCGTAAAAAATAAAATAGAGTGTTTAATGTTTAATTCCTTAGATGTGTATATAAAATTCTTTCACAGTTATTCACTGAC
This sequence comes from Bombus impatiens, assembly GCF_000188095.3. Classification (NCBI taxonomy): domain Eukaryota; kingdom Metazoa; phylum Arthropoda; class Insecta; order Hymenoptera; family Apidae; genus Bombus; species Bombus impatiens. The sequence continues at coordinate 126,109 of NT_176736.1, forward strand.
TTCTAAACACTTTTACTGAGATAATATATGCTTTCTAATATTTTTTTTATAGTATTTAAGATAGAAAATAAAAAAAATTATTTCCTTATAGTGTATTTTAGATTATAAAGATCTAATTTTATTTGATTGAATTTTTATTTAATTTAATATAATGTAATATTTTTACTTAATTTAGTGATTTAATAATGTAATAGTAATGGAATAATTTTTAATAAAACTATAACTAGTTATTATTGGTATTTTATCTACTATTATGTATCATATCTATTATATTAGTTGTTACTTTTCATTGTTTCTCTCTGTCAAAATTTATATTTTTTTCTTAACTAGATTAAATTACATAACCTTTTGATATAGACGCGTGCCGATTGCCAAGCTGAAAAACGATCGACGTGTTACAATAACATTTTGAGATCTAATTTTATGACAAAACACACCGTCTACATGTATACGAGATCAACGGATCTCTTCCTGTACAGGTCACGAATGAAAGTAAAATGAAGTAAATGGTTCATAGTGGTTTGATTTGACTTTGTTATACGATCTTTTCTACTGCGATATAAATATCGATTTTAATGAGGTGCGATATACATACATACACATGTATCAGCTTTCGAGACTTAACTGCGAACAATTTAGTTTTTATTAATATGCAGTTAGATTTCTGTCGATTTGTGTTTAACATGTAAAATTTCAAAGAAATCCACTTTCCGAGACTTCAAAGACGCCCAGAAAGTTTAAATAAAATATCTGTATTTCCTTGATGCTTTGCGAATTTGTATGTATTTATGTAACAGTATGTACATTATACATATCCAATGACGTTTTTTCCCTGAAAGATGCAGTCGAGAAAGAAAAGATATCACAGAGAATGCTTTACACATTTTTTTAAACAGAATCTTGAATTAATACATTTCCTTTTCCATTTTACCATAAGTAACGCATACAGTAAAAAGTCCAATAATCTTGAAAATTAAAAATCGTTTGATAATAATTATAACATTACCATTTATAGGGATATTAATTACAAATATCATGTTTTTCACGTAGTTAATTGAATTTTTTAATTGTATTGTTTATTAATTGAGTATCTGTTACGTTTTCACTATTTTTTTTATATATAATATTACGTTTTTTCCGCTGATTTTAGTATGATTATATATTTAATACAATGGTAAACACTCATTAATATTTGAGGTAATTGCTAACATCGGATTTATTGCGTTTGATCTACGCAAATAAATAGAGAGTTAAGATCGACTAGTAAACTGTTTAAATTTAATTGTGAAGAGATCTTAACATTAAATTGTTATCAGAATGATAACGGGCTTATGTGGGGGAGAGGGAGTTGAAGATGTTGTTCTTAGATTATACCTCTTAAAATAGTATGGAAATTGAGTTGACCTCTGTTCTATTATAAAAAGTGTCGTGACTCACATCTTCTATTTAAGTCTATGAATAATTTTCAGTACCATTCTTTTTCTTGCTGATTTTTTTAGTAATGTGTTACTGATTTATTTATTTTACATATAGAAATGGTCATTCTCCGTATTTTATACATACATACTATCCGAACACTTCAATCGATTTATAGTAACAGCATTAGGATATGAGCATTAGTAAAGTTATTTGTTTAAAAATTGGTCGACAACAGATATATACCTTTGTATGAGATTCATCGATGTATCTACTGTTTTCAAGCATTATTGTTTAAATTGATCAGATTAGATGCCTAAGAACTTATATTCTTTCTGAAACATTGGGAAAATTCAATGTTGAAAACGAAATTACATAGATATACACAAGAAATAATTATTAACGATAACTTTCAAAAAAAAGTTTAAACAATTTACACATATACCGATTATCATGGAATACGTTTTTTTTATGATTTAAAACTACTGTTTCAATGGGTCAGATCACAAATCGTTATTTTGTAATTCTTCATATTTATTATTAGTAGGTGAAAAAAGATATAAAAATATTTGGTATATTCGCCTTGCTCTCTTAGCCGAATGACACGTGCGACATTCACACCACTTGCTTCGCTACGAAATGTATGTCAGCAGCAAGATATCGTCCTTAATTGCTTCCATTGGTTGTCAATAAGAACTATTTCAAAAGTATTGACCATGTGATTCTTATAATTCAAATAGATTTGAAGACGTTGGTGTAACCGCAAAGCATTATCGAAAATTTTGACGTTACCAAGTAATATACTATTTGGTTTGCTTTCATCAGTTACGGAAAACCAGTTTTCATGGTGATAACGGGATTATTTTTTCATTGTATTACAAACAACTTGTCAACGGTCAATGATAATCGTAAAATTAATAATTAATATGTTGCATGCGTATACGAATGTAAGAGAATCTAGTTTTAGTATTAATTTACATAGTAGCACATTCGTATAAGAGAAATTAAAGTTCCATCGGCTTTGATCTTGCCTCTGTGCAATTTTCTTGTTACAAAAGATAAAGTGCTGTTGATCTTGTACTTGTATAGGAGATGTCATTAATATTCCGTTATACAGTTGAAGATAGCGCTAATGTTTCAATTTTAGGTAATTGGCTAATTTATCCTTATCATCGTTATCTATACCGGTGTTATCTACATTTTATGTTAATATGGTTTTATGACGTAGCTAAGATTTATAGAAACAAATTTTACTTTACAAGTGGTAGCACTGCTCGTGGAAATATGTACTATATCCACGCATTACCTTTTGCTGCAAAAGCACTCGTGTACTTTCATTTTGTATTTATTTTTAGAAACTGTTTTTTGTAAATTGTATATTTTATAGTACAAGTAAATGACTGATATTGCTAATTATATGATTCATTCCCTCGGCATAATTTTCTTACTTTTCAGTTTCTTCTGAGCACTAAATATGTGCAAACTCATTACTTTCACTTATCATGAAATATACTTTTACACACAAGCATTATGGAATATACTTTTTTCTGTAATATTTTTTCGACTTCTTTTTCGATATATATTATAATAAAGATCCCAATCGATAAGAACCAAAAGTTACTCTTTATATTGTATTTTTGATTAATCGTATACAATAATAATACTCTTTCTATCGAATTGAAGTTAATGCCGTTTGTCAACGGATAATTACAATTAATTTTCATTACTTATAATCTTTGATATTACGTATTACGTTAATTATTGACATAATACAGAGATCTTACCGATTTCCTTAATTTCTACTTAATAATGCTAAAAAAACCAATAAACAAGTTTAAACAATTCTCCCGTACCGTCATTCGATGGAAAACATTACAACTCTCTCGTCGTTACATTTTTGCCGGCAATCACGGAGTCCGAATGATTAATCGAAAGCGGCGATTCATAAATAGGAAAGCTCGTTAGAATAGCACATATGAAATCGTTATTTCCGATTACTTTGAGTTGATTGACCTGTCCTGACGTATGGTTCGATCCTGATTTCTGGTGCGTTACGGTTTGCTAATCGTTTCGCACGACCGGCTGCCATCGATACCGCGATACCTGCGTGGTTAAGACACTCTCCCTGTGTGGCCTGCGTCTCTCTTTTTCGCTCTTTCCCTCTCTTTTCCCCCTGACTTATACCAACCCGCATTCCCTCGCGCCGCTTTCCTTTTTCCTCGGTTCCGCTTCTGTTCCTTTTTTCCCCTCTGTACCTCTTCGTTGCGCTTCACGCTGCCAGGGTCCTACCATGTCTTCGAGCTCCCGTGAAACACCTTGGCATTCCTTTAAATGGATACTGCAGATACTAAATCTGTAGTTACGTTATACGTGCAACATCCGCGTAATAATTATACAGGTGCGTTCATTCCATCCTCCATCCGCTAAGTTAATACATTATGTTCAATAATTTGCTCGTCCACATCATCACGTAACCTTATGCTTTATTTAATAGGGTGTAATTCTATTAAATAGCAGCAGTAGAAAATAGTCAATGAGTTTTGTATCCCATTATGATTATATTACAAATTTCGATACGCTTTAAGCACGTTCTAATTACATACTACTGTAGAAGTATTTCTCTTTTGGTATGGTTTCTATCTTCGTGAGGTTATTTTAAGAATCGGTAGCGTTGTAACTATCCAAGCAATTAAAGAATAAGCTACGTGTTAAAGATCATATTATATATGTAATTGAAGGGTTTAGTACAAAAATCGGTTAGATTCATTAGTGTTTGATGGCGTATGGCAGTTGAAATTTTGTAGATTAATAGATTTTTTGATACGATACATGTACATTTATTTTTTTTTTTTGTTTAGTAGTATGCAATAAACGATACAGAAACAGAAAACTAATTTTTGTTGGCTATTGGTAACAACAAGAAATCTATGCTCATTAGCAAGAGAGAAGATTACTTCTCATCGTGGGGCTATTCGACTATTGGTAGCTTCAGATCTGAAACGACATATACACATATACATAAATAATTTTTATCTTAATTTGGCAAATCTTCATTTACGTACTATTTATTATCTTTCGGAAAGCAATAATTCTACGTCTCGGTATAAAGTAGAATGTAATCTCAAATTAACGTAATTTATGCATGCATTGTTCAAGATCCATATCATCGCTTTATCATTGATGTAGACAAGACATTATCGTTTAACAAAGAAAAATAGCCGATTAAATCATGAAGCCGATAACTTTTTTTCATTGATTTCATGGAGGTCGACGAGTTCAGATGGAATTTCACAGACACTTTCGTCTTCCTCGTATCGAAAGGTACACGACCTCTTGAAACGACTTCTGGAATTGCCGACTCTGTTAGAAGCACGTGGTGAACTGGACCACGAGGCCGCGAAGGTACCGTTAAGCGCGCAACCGGCAAAAAGTAGAGGCATGACCAAAGCGGGTGTGTATGCTCGTTGCCACGTTCATTACAACCTCGGATTTCCTGGTCAGCCCTATTGGAATCATTGTCACTTCCTGTATTCGTATTGTACAATTTAGGATGGATCAGTTCTTCGTTGTTTCTTTTGTTCGCGATAATACCTTTTTTCAATCGAACGTGAACAAAATAATACTACTTCGAAGAAAAATAGATGCTGACATTTGGTTTATTTAACCTTTATATTTAGCCTTTATTTAACTTGTATTAAGCTTGTCGTCCTTGTAAAAAGAAAAATTAGCGTACTTCGTAAAGTTCTAAGAATTTTCGAAATTTCCCGACGTCAATTTAAAATACCTTATGTTCACTTAAATATATTTTTGTACATTAAATCTAAAGAATGTTTTGAATCGTGCTAGCTGTTCATAGTAATTTGAACTGAGGAAGATTTATGCAAAATAGGTTTCAAGTATCATAATAACGTTCTTTGTCACACTCTATCTGATTTCTAAAAAGGTATCTCCGTTTTCTTGTTTTCAAATATTAGGACCGATCTCAAGGACTGTTCATCTTGGAACTGTAAACAATATTGAAAAGATTGCGACAGATCGCAATAAATAGATAAAGGCTCTCAGTGCGGTTTTCGAAGCTGGGAATAATGTCTGAGGAGTATAGTTCGTGTATAGCGTTCTATATACTTTTCCACTGTTTCTAACTGTTTTAAATTGAACCATTGTATTAGCTAATAAACTTCTTAACGAAATCAGTTTTTTATATGATAATTCAGAAAGTGGAAGCTGCAGTGAATCTAAATAAATTTCTTAGCAATAAAAGAAACGAAAGAAGCTTGCGTAACAGTAATACAAATTTCAACTGTATCGTAATTTATTTTAATTAAGTAGGAGGTAGTATTACCTTTCGGTGTCCAATAAATATTTCCAACAAAAATTTACATAACATTATGTAGAATACATATGCTTAATAAGCATAGAATGATTTCCAATAACAGGTTTGATTTATATCTCTTGTTTCACTATTTTGTAATAAATGTTAACTGCAATAAATATTTGTAATAAGTGTAATTCAATAGGATTAGGTACTTATTAAAAAAGGATTTTTACTTAGAGTATAGCATGAGAATATAAATAAGTAGGTTTAAACATGTACGGTATATAAGTAGCGGTTGCAGACATAATAACGTTATCCTTTGAACTCAAAACGGTTAACGTTGTCTTGCGGTAAGAATTGAGTAATATAAAAGAATGTAAGAACGTTGTAAAACATTAAGAGAAACTAACTTGTTCAGTAATTGTAGTTCCCCTGTAATAACTTTTACTGAATGTGTATGAGGCAACTATTTTCACTTATGCTTTTATAATGCGAGTCTGACTAGTATTACTTTTCTCCTCCTGTTCTTCTTCTTCTTCTTTTTCGTGTATTCCATTGTATATAACTTATTATTAGCGAAACGTAATTTGTGATTCATAAATATTATTTTACGAAGAACTAATAATATAAGCTACTCTTGAGATATAGAATAAGACAAATTAATACGATAAATAAAAGTAGCGGTGGCTTGGTGTTATACAAACGTATCGTTTGTTATAATATTTTGTTCAGCATAGAAGAACATAACGCGATTCTATTACTTATTTCTCGGTTCTACTCATTTTTGTTCGTCACTTTTCTGCGGACCGAATATTTTTATCGAAAAGTTACGTCATTCGAGAAGAATCCATTTGTCATATAACATATGTATAATGAAGCTGGTGACAAGGTAAACTAAACGACAGGAATTTCTCTTAGCTGTTGGCTCTTGATCTCTTACGATGATATTTCCGAGAAAAGTTTCTTGAACTACTAATGAGATCCGCTTACTTTACCTTAATGCCTATAACTATTTATTATAACACCGTATATTTGATAATCGTTGATATAAATTATATTCACGTAGCAATTATATTCTTATATTTTTCACTTTGCTGCAGATGCTTTCAAAACCACAGTCCTGCTAAGGCTACATCTGATCAAATATATCGTGAGTATTTTATTATAAATATCTCTTGCTGTGCTTGAAATTATTTTAAAAACGAACACTCTCGAATCAATAAATAGTAGGACCTACAGATGCTTGAATTTTATACCGCTTACGAGAAAGGATTGCAGAATCTGTATTAAAATCTCCTTATCTTATTGGCCATGACCTATCTCCACCCACGCGTCCGAACAAAACACTTGGAGACTGCTTTGCGCAGTACGTAACTACTTAAATTCTATTAACCGATCGCGTCTGTTTGCACATCAGGCGCAGAAATTGTCATAAGAATACCCACACACACATGTCACTTGGACTTTAGATCGATGGAATTATCCAATGGGCAGCGCACACTTTTAAAATACACTTCATCGGCACATATACGTATTTTTATATAACTTTATCATGTAGTTTTATCTAGAACTAAGTTATTCATTCGATTGATTTATTTCCTTAGCAATTATTTAGAAATTTTAGATTTATACAATAAAGCTATAATCTTACATTTCTATATTAAAGTTCTGTAATATTTGAACATCTTCAGAATCCAGTCTATACATTAACCTTTACTAATCTTAAAACGTTCGTTCCTTATCTTTATATTCGCTTAATTCACGTTAGAGTTTGCATGATATACAATGGACAAAATAAAGGCAAACAATGGCACAATTATTTGAATTATCGCCCTGATATTAAAGGGCACTTGATATGCATATTAGCAGTCAGAGAAATTTCAAGGCATACAAAGAACGCGTAGTGTGTGCAATCGTGGTCGCAAATTAATGTGATTATAATCGAAAAAAGAAGTTCAGTACTTGTGCATTCTCGTGAGAGCTTCGCATACCGAACAACGTTTTCCTTTCCTTTCATCTGAAGAAGATGATGTGTGTATATAGTAATTACTGGTGGTGGCATGTAATGTTGTCAACGTGGGCAACATGCAAAATAATGCAAATAACGTAGTAATGCCGAAAGTAATAGACTCACCTTTGGTTCATCTATCTATAGAACGACTGGAACGATGATTTAGCGCTTTAATGTGGCATTTACGGCTACAAAACTAGTCGCCATTTTATCGCTTGTTTCTCACGATTGCAAACCTACTTGAGTTATGGTTCTTCCAAGAGATGTTTATTAATTTTAAAATCAGTTTACGTTTAAACAATCAATTAAGAATAAATTGCCGACAAGGATATGTATATTTATTCCGAAGCAAAATAATTTCTAGCATAGAATTGATAGGCTTCTATATGTTTTGGCAATTTATTCTTAAAAAGCTATTGATAGAAGAAATTATGATAATTTAGACTGAAAAACTGCAGTATATAAATATCCATACATATATAACGATATTATGTAATTTTTTACCAGTAAATAATAAAACATAATAGATAATAAAGTTACTATAGTGCAAAGCATATCCAGTATTCACAAACATTATTCGTTAAACAACATACGTTTGAAAAAATTTAAACTGAGGAGGCTGCTTTCTATGGTAATTTTTGAGGCTGGAAATGTAAGTTTGTTGCATAAAATAATAACTCTGAACTACAACTTCTTCGCAAATAATCGGCGATAATAAAGCGGATATAAAAGTTTTCAAGATATCTGTATATTAATTTTCTTTGTTATTCGTGTTAAAGCATCAATTAGCATTGAAATCGTTAAAGAAGCAATGTCATCGATTCGAGTGTTTCACGTGTGCGATTATAAGATTATAAGATCTCTTTTTATAAATTACAATTTTGATAAAATATGAAATGATATTATGATAAAATTATAATTAAGACAGAATTTTATCAAAGTTTTATCAAAATTATAATTTTAACGCAGATTTATGCCAAATAAAATAATTGAAATATAGCTATAGAATAAGATAAATTAAATAACTTTATAAATATTGCTATGATTTTATCATCCTGATTATTTATTATGAACATGTATGATCTTATATGAACTAATAACAACATACTCCTGTTCTGTTTATGATTTTTCTAACATCTGCCGTTATTAATCTCAAAATCAGAACTATGAAAATTATAAATAAACTAATTATAAATTCTCTTTTCTTTTTAGCAGGTGAATCGGATAAAAAGATGCAAAGAATACTGTTGCCATTGTTCTTAACATTCTTGAGCTATTCAGGATGGACCAGCGGGCTTTGCGTTTTGGAGAACGATACAATAGCTCGTTGCCACGATCTCGAAGATGTCAAATATATAGACACTTCTGCCCTTAACTTGCTGAAAGCTTCCACGGAGAAATCTACCCTGGGGCCAAATCTTTTCGTCAATTTGACCAGTCTTCGGCATTTAGATCTTTCAGGAAGTACTATCGAACAAATAGAACCAAAAAGTTTCAGCCAATTGACGAATTTACGAAGTTTAAACCTTGCGGATAATCGTATTGAACATTTGGAACTGGCTTCTCTAGATGGTTTAAATCATTTGCACAGTTTAAATCTTCGTAAGAACAATCTTCGACACTTGCCACCGGCCTTGGCTCGCTTAAAAATTCTGAAACATCTGGACGTTCAAGGCAATCCATTGGAATGTAATTGTGCAACACTTAGAGTAAAAGATCTAATCGTAAAAAGAGGCGTGAAAATCTCGAAGAAAGTTCTCTGCGCTAGTCCGAAGAATGTAAAAGGAACATCATTGCTCAAATTAGATACCACGATTATTTGTGAATTCGAGGAACAAGATCGCGAGATGCAAAATGATCAGGCATCTACGTATTCGGAGGAAGATTATGGCTCTGGAGATTTGTTTGATACAGAGGAAGAGAGCATGGAATATTCGATAGAAGCTTCAACCACCGAAACTCCGAAGGAAATCACAGTTGAAACACCATTCCCAGAAATTCCTGCTACTACTGCTTCGAGTTTTGAATCAAAAACAACTGAATTACAGCTTTCGACTCAAACGACAGTTGCTAGCGAACCGACAGATGCTAGCAAACCAACAGATGCTACCATAACGACAAACAACAACGACGATGAGATTTTTTTCGATTCCGAAGAAAAAAATAATCCTACTACGGTGGATATGACAACGGAAAGGAAGAAAGTCTACCAAGATGGTCTATTTTATCCGACAGAAAGTTCAGGCGATGGAGAAGACGGTTCTGGAGAAGGATCTGGAACAGGCATGGATACTGGTGACTGGAATACAAGTTACCAACCTGAAACAAACGACGAAGAAAAGGAAGTTTCTCTTTTTGAGAGATTCTACAATATATTTACGGGATCAACGACGTCTTTAGAAACGAAAAAGGAACCTAACTTGGAAGAGGAAGAATTTATCGACGCGTCTTCGACTAAAGGTATCGAGGAAGAAGAGGAACAATTAGTCGACAAATCTGTGTCAAATCCGGTTGCAGTAGGTGTATCAAAAAAGGATTCCGACGAAGCAGTACCAGGTATTACTGACATCGGTACCAAAGCTGATGTAACGACACCTGTTAATGGAGTTGAGCTATTCGACAGCAAGTTGAACGAGATGACGAAATTAGGCAAAGTTAAAGTGAACGAGGAAGACGCGGATAACGAATTGACGGTATCTCCAGCGAAACAATCGAAGAAAGGAATGGGTTCTTACGTTGTTCTAGCTGTTTTATTGGCGGTTTTGGCGACTCTCATAGGATTTGCAGCTTACAAAGGTGACTTTTGCAGGAAAGGAAGAAAACGTGATGATGTTGAAAATGGAACTGAATTGAAAGACATGCAGAAAGCTTTGTTGGAAACGGGAAGTTCAACGCAACCAAAGATAGCTTCGAACGGAAGCGTGGAAAGCACACCTTTGGTCGCAGACACGACAGATCATGATGAGATAAGGATTTCAAATAACTACCAAGTGACGGCAGAAATACCGCGATCTCCGAACGGTATTTCCGACCGTACAGAACCAGTAAAACCACCGCGAGCGATTACTCCGCAAAACGATCAACGAATTGAAGAGACAACCGGTCAAGATGGAAATTCTCTGAAAGATGATACGTTGTCGTTACGGACAGATTCTATAGATCCAGTAGTTAATGGCAGCCCGATTTCACCAGAAAAGATCCAACCTCCCTTAAGTCCCGGTGCTCAAAGAGTGAAGATTACTTTGCAAGAAAATCCTGACAGCGTGCCAAGGACCCCTATACTCATCACGAGAACAATGGCTGGTGAGAATCTAGTCAAGACGCCATGAAGTAGATTCGAAGGGCCTTAATCGGATGAAAAACTTGAATCCACAGGAGAATCAACGAAGACGAAGAAGAGATCGGCATGTTCGTGTGTGCCGAATTACCGGATTCATAATGCCACCAGTGTTCCTAAATCCATGCCGAATGGGCCTTGATTTCAATGGATTTTTAAGATACTGTGAGACACACAATTATACTATCATCGAATCTGTGTTTTGATTAAGAAACGGATTGCTTTAAATGAAAGTCCAGCTTTGTAAACGTACAGTTTATTGACAATTCGTTTAATCGAGTTAATAGGAGGAATGAACGATTCTACGAAATGTTGTTTGTACATATTTGCAAATAATAGTCGTACATTATAATACTTCCGCTGTTTGAACAAAGTTTGTGGATGGATACTATTTGATACATTTTATATACGTTTATGCAATATTAGCACACTAGTCAGTTCTCTTAAGCATCTTCCTTCCTGTGTAAACTCGAATGGAATTTGAATACGATAAGTTCCATTAGAATTCTTTATACGCGAAGTATACCATTATTGTTGCAATATAACATGAGTGATGCTAAAACTATAAGAATCTTCATATATAATGTCAAAATCTTTCTCTATTCGATTCAATTTTTATATGATACTACACGTACGGTTTTCGTTAAATTTTTCTTGAGATGTATTATAATATATTGATAGTAAACGAATGTTTCGTTTTGTGATATTAAATAAAAAATTAAATGTTCTTCTGGAAGAATACAAAAGAGTTTGACTTTCGCTAGCGAAACTTAACACTTAATAATTAAAAAATTAATTTATATAAAATCTATATCCTATGTATTTATAATAATCATTCCAAGTTAATCATATCATCCTCATCGAACCGATGATGTTAAATAAAATATTGATATAAAGTAAGATAATATAGAGTATATGTAATTTATAGTTGGAGATAAGCAGTATATTTGAAATTTGTTTGGAAAGGAAATTAAAACTTCAACGTTTCAAATATAAAATGTCAATTGTGTGTCTTGTATCCGTACGAGTTCGCATAAGACTCAACATTTGCATTTTTTAGCAATTCTTCAACTGCTGAACAATCTTTTTACTACACTTAAAATTCCATAAGGATAAATATTATTAAATGCGAATAATCTATTTATGAAAATCAACATTACAAAGTGTTAATGTTAAATATTGTTTAAACATTTGTTACGGTGCATTGAAAGTAATGAGAATTATCGTTAAAATTGTTGGATAATAATATTTAGCTAAAAAAAATTATGGGTTTCCTCTCAAACGAGGAAAAAATATTTTTAAGAATAATTCTCTGAAACTTGTAGCTTTGATCATATTTATTCTTCTATACCAAATTTCTATTAACTTTTGCAAACCAAATGCATAAAATATTGAAATATTTGCCATTAAGATAGCGCAAATCTCCTTGTAAAAATTATTTCCAAAGAAAACCTATGCGTCCTTGTATTATGGCAGCAAACTATTTGTGCAAAACACGAAGCGTTTTAATTTCGTTTAAGCGTGTTCAGTTGAACTTGTAGCAAAGAGAATTATCTCATTGATACTGTGATTATCACTGAAACGCTAAGAGAAGGTAATGTTCGATCCTTCGTTTTATCATCGACATATCATCGTTATTTTCGCCATTAACTTTGTTCCCTAGATAAGTTTTCCCATGCAACATTTATGAAATATACATTGTTACATATATATAGGTACAAATTGTATGATAGCGAATATACAGTTGAAACAATCATATCGATATATTTTTCATGCGTTTATAATTTTGAACAATGGATGCGAAATAAAATGATTATATTTATAAAGTACATGGTTGTTTTCGTCAGTATTATATAAATCCTGTTAAAATACCGTTTAATTATAATTAAGTATAAATGCTTAATCCATAGTACCTATAATTCATAAGGAAATAAATAACAACGTACGAAATGTGGAGAAACAACATAAAACAGTAGCGGAAAGGATAATGATGATGTTTTTATTGACTACTGTAACTGTTAATGATAAGAAAAAGGATATAAATATTTTTTATGTATAAATTTTTTTATGTATATATATATGTATGTATAATTATCTCTTTCATAATAACTTAAATTTGTGAAAAACAGAAATATTTAAGAATTGAAATGATATTGAGAATATGCAAAAATGAATATTATACGTATATAATGATTGTTATACGAATATTAAAAACAACTTGGTGACAACATACGTTACATTCCTAGATACAAAATGTCTGTTTAACATCATTGTTTACTATTTAAGAGATTTACATTTTTCTGAACAACTATTGGAATTTTCTTCGCTTCATGTGTTACGATAAATGATACGTTTATTGCTCAAATTACCGGCTACGGTGCCAAGCTGACTCTAACTGTATTCAAGTTGATCTGAAATTACTGTAATTTTACAGTTCCTTGATTAAATCCTAATCCCTCAATGAAATATGTTGTTTCACGTGAGTAAAGATATAATCAGCTGTAAGTTTCATTTCGTTATTAATTCTATACGCACACGCACATATATATATATATAATGTTTTTAAATCTTTTGCATTGTGTTAGACGAAAAATGTATCTTTACATCTAACCATAGAAAAATATTTTTATACAATATTTTGACTTCTTTATTAAGACATTTGAATTATTATTACATACATAAGTTAAACTAATGTTATCTATTACTTACGAAAAATTTAGATCCACTCTAATATATCATGTAGCATGTGTAAAAAATTAATTGCAGGTTACAAAGAAATATTGCAATTTTGAGAATGACGACTTCTTAAAGATAAGATAAATGTGATATGATATACTTACGTGCAAAAATTAAGTACTTAACGTAATCTAAAGGTTTCCAATTAAAAATATAAAATAATCATAGTGTGTAAGAGATTCCTTGTATTTAACTTGTCCTAACTTTGTCGTGTTAATTCGTTGATTTTTATTAATAAATACTTGGACTTATTAATGCTACACATTATATCATTTTGTATGATCTTTAAAACATTATGTTCGTCGCTTTTTAACTTTTAAATTTCTTTAAAAAATAAATCTCCTAAGCAGTTATAATTTATCACCACTGAATCTTTTAAATATATGAATTTAATAAAATTTAATAAAAGGTAAGCATAAAAGACGTTCGAGAGAAATATACCTTTATTGCGTGATCTAATAATTCGTAATCCTGGTTAATTGCACGTTTCATCTTTATTTAACTATTTTGGCAACATGTTTGATCGTTCTGAAGAATAATGCAAGTGCGTTATTACAAAATTACGTTTTCGTTGACAGTAATCAGTTTTATTTAATATCTTTCGATGGTAGATTAATGATTATGAATGTGATCATTTCGTAAAAACTAGGTATTAAAAATATCAAAATATAATAACATTTCGTTTAAAAAATATTTTAATGAAATTGATAACAGATAGTTCTTCAAGAATCTTGTTCTGCGGTAGATTCTCTGTAACCGCTCTTAGGTTCTCTTCGAAGTTCTCTGATCACAATCGATCTACTAGAACCGACTGGTTGAATATCTGAGTCTTCGTCATCGGTCGAGTGCCCGTCGTAAACTGTGTACCTCCGTCGCCTTTTTTTTGAGTTCGGTGTTTGCGGTCTGGGTTGAATTCTTCCGCTTCCTGATTCTACAGAATCACTTATCACGCTTTGCCTTCTGGCTCTACGTGCCATATAGGCTCTAGAATATTTCTGATTCTGTGGTAAAGCGGTTTCGCTGTTATCGACGGAGGTAGTTCTTTCTCTTCTGATTCTTTCGTGTCGTCGCTCTTCCCTTCTAAGCAAATCATCCTCACTCTGAATTCTCTTCTTTGTTCTCCTTGTTCTTCTATATTTATATCTTATGTTATCAGCAGAACCCATAACACGCGCAGAACTTGTTTCTACCGAAATTTCATCCAAATTATCTAAGGACCGAGCTAGTCTCGGCATTTGTACTGCTTCTTCGTAACTAGGTGGGCCTATTAATTCGAGAGGATGGATTCTTGGTTCTGGTGCACGTTCCAAATGTTCTTGTTGCTGTTGTTGCGTAGCTTGGTTTCTGTTGAACAATCAACAATTACTTTTTCTTTTCATGATAAAAAAAATATTTAATAAAAACGATTTAATTGAATTGAGAGTAAATAATTGAAATGAGAATAGATAAAGTCAATTAAATATTTGGATTCTTATCTTGATAACTTTAAAAGAGATTTCATCAATTATGTCGAATGCACCATGATAACTTCTATTGAAGTCATTGAAATTTCTGTAATAATATGGATTTTAAAAGAATACAACTTCCGAAAAGAGACACTTAGCTTTTGTAAATGAGATTTATAAAGGATTGTTAAGTATACAATCGTTAATTTATAACCGCAGCTATACTTTGATCTTTTTAAATAAACTTATTTCATTGAGGTAAAACAGATTTCTAATTTATTGTACATAGGTAATATTGTAATTTGTACAGATTGACAGATCAAAATGATAATTAAGAAACGATGAAAATGTTCTTGAACTGTAATTTTAAATTTTGTAGTTAATATCACTATATCGGAAAAATTGCAAAGAATTATTTGTATAGTTCTCGTTTTCGTAATTTTAAAAGAAAATTCCTTACTATCTGTTTTATCTTTGGGGAAAACACTTTGTTCATTTAAAACAGATCGCTTATAAAGTTTTAACACTTTTTTTAGAATAGTTATTTTGTTTGCTATAGTTGAATAATTTTTTAATAATGCAATCCGTCTGAATTGAAATACTTTCGTGATTATTATCGTCAGTTATTATCGTCATGGATAAGTAATCGTTTCAAATTAGATATTCATAGTATCGTATATAAAAAATTTCAATATAATATTTTTTATTCTTAGAGAGTTCTTGTGTAGTTAAGTTTATAAATCGTGTAAGTCTGAATTCTTTAAAAGAGTCTTCCTCACCTTCTTTGCCTTAATAGTCTTAAAGTTTCCAATTGTTGTCTTTGTTCGATAGCTCTCCTTTTAATCCTCATCATATGTCTGATAGATATGAAAGTTCCACATAAAACAATAATGGTAAGAATAACGAGCATCACAAATCCCCAGGTTCTGTCCTTATTGTAATACACAGATCCATTCCATGCGTTGAAACAAGCAGTTAGCCAGGTATAACCAGATACGTTCGATGGACTTTGACAAAGCAAAGTTTGTTCCACAGTTTTTGCTGGTCGTTCAGTTAGAAAAGTATACAACATGTATAAGTCCTCACAGTCGCAACGCCATGGGTTATCCTCTAATTTTATGTTGTTTATATCTGGATTGTTTCGAAAAACTTCTGGATTTATAGCTTCTGTCAAACGATTTCCTAAAAATTTAAAAAGTTTGCTATCATTAAAAAAATTCGAATAATTCTAAGCGTTATCAAAACAATTGATTAACAACTATTGTCTGAGCAAATTAGTAATCGATTATTTAATTTTCCTCACTACCTCTGTGTCATAAATTTAATGTGATAAGATGCTAATTAAAATTAACATTAATCGTTAAAAAAATTTATCGGTTGTTTAGTTTTGGAAATTAACGTTTACGATGTATTTCGATTGGTCGACTTATACACGATACACGAGCAGGTAAATCATTAAAGAAATACGTTTCAAAAATACTTGAAGATCTCAAGATAGGTATGGTAGCAGATCTATCGATAAACTGGTAAAAATCAAACCTGATAAGTCGATTCTTAGTAGTTGCGGTAACTGAAGAAACGTATCGTTGAGCACCTCGATTATTCTATTTTGCCTTAAATCTAAATTCTTCAGTGATGTGGATTTTAATTTTGCTGGAAGCCTTTGTAGTCGATTATCACTCAAAATAACGCTCCTTATTTTTGGCATGTTTGCCAAGAAATTTCCATTTAGATCACTTATCAAGTTTGACGATGCGTCTAACGTTGCTACCGTTGACGTGAAGTTTGGAAGCTCGTGCAAAACGTTGTAGGATAAGTTGAGCAATTTGAGTTCAACATTTTCGTGAAATGTCAATGGGTGAATCACTTCCAAGTAATTGGCAGACAAATCTAATACTTGCAGTTTCACTAGACCCTCGAACGTGCTCATATTCAATTTTTCAACTCCATTCGCGTTAAGGTAGAGGAAGCCGAGTTCTCTATTTTTAGCGAAGATTCGATCCGGCAGCATGCGAATCATATTGCGGGATAATCGAGCCTGAGTCAATAAGGGAAATCCGTGTAGACCTGGCCTATCCAGATTACATCTCGACACGTCCAGCTTCTTTAGTTTCGAGTGTGTCAATGTCGAGTTTCTGAAAATAAAATATTCACGATATTGTTTATGTAAGTGTAAAATAGGCTAACATACTCAACTGTTAAAATATTAAATTGGTTTCATTTATCTTTCCTTCTTTTTTATTTTTAAAAGTTAAAGACGAAATAGTCGTAAGGATAGCAATTTTTATATTTTTACGCAAAATCAATATTTCTTCTATGGGGTTCACTACCTCTTACTTGTGTTACTTTTTCATAGAGAGATGTAATATCTTTCTAAATTTAATAGCTTCAGTAGTATAATAAGAATACAGAAAGAATAGAAAAAGACTGGTGTATATAATAAGATAATAACTTGATAGGCTGGTAATAATAGAAAAGAATCTAATGCTTCTTAGAAAATATTATGTTCTAGATCGTATAATATTAATTTGAAGAGGAAATTATAAAATTTCGTTCATTCTCTAATTAAAATTAGAATAACGGCTGCAAATTTAATTAGTTGCGAGTAATTGGCTTCGTTCTTACAGTTTCTTATTCCTTTCAACGTCATCCTGTAATATCACATGTTCTTAATATTTTTCATATTTGTATAGTAAAAAATAGACTTTTTATGCGAATAACGACGTAACGATCATACTGTACGATAATACAAACGAAAATTGATATCGCAACCAGAGTTGCAGAAACAGTTATACATGTAAGACTATGATTTTAATTTTTTGTTTTGGATATTTCTTCATAACCAAAACTGAATCATCTTTCGTATTACAATTAATTCTCAAACGTTGTCCTCGGCTTAAGGAATAGTTTTTTTGCTTAGAATTTCGATTGCTTACCTCGTGCTGTAGACTAAGGTAGGATTGTTGGACAGTCGAAGCTCTTCAAGCGCTGGAAATCCATTGAAAGTATCGGGTCTTAAGTAATTTAAGTGGCAGTCAGACATATCGAGCCACTGTAATTTTGGACTCCATGTTTTGTCAATGTTTTTCAGTGGGTTTCCCATTAACGTAAGCATAGTCAGTGCTGGTAGATTATCCAACGATGTATTAGTGAGTTCCCGTATCTCTATTAAATGAAAAGGTGTTAAAAACAAACTCGATGGTTAACAATTAAAGTTTCTTCTCAGAAGCGTATTTACATCGAGGAATAAATTTACAGTGTCCTTATGCGTATTAAATATATTATTTAGCTACTGTCGCTTTCAATGAAAGAATTAAACAAATAAATCTTCCGAATATTAAATAAAATTTAATTGGTACTTGTATTTGGAATTTCGGTTTTTATATCTTTGAAAATTTATTTGAAATAAAAGCCTTGGAAAATTCATGTTTACGATGAACAAAGAATAATTTAAGAGTACGTAACAAGTTTATTATGAAAATATTCATATAATTAATGAAATATAATTGTACCGCAGTAACTAGCATCCAAAGCTTCGATACTGGCGCTCATTAATCCCTCCAATTTGGATAATGGATTTATGGATAGGTGTAGAACCGTTAACGATGGTAGTTGTCCTAAGGATCTGATGTCAACGACGTCTTTTATCTTGTTGTCGCTTAGATCCAATCGTCGTAAACTTTTCAAAGACCTTAAATCCTCGGGCAACGAACTTAATTTATTTCTTGCTAAATTCAGGTATTGTAAATCTGTGAGTCGCGTAATATCATCGCTGATATTCGTTAATAGATTGTTGGATAAATTTAATTGTTCTACCTAAAACATAATTAAAAGGTGATTGTCACGAAATAGTTAATAAATCGTTCTTTAAAACGTTGCTAATATCGAATGCACATTCTTGTAACTGGTATGTCATCATTTCTTGTACGTAACGTTTTATGATCAATACATGACATCAATCTATAAAAGATTATTGCTCATATCTCATAAGATTGAAATCCATTGTGTCCAAAGTTATTACAGATAATATAAAATTTCATGTGAAATGATATTTATAATATCAGAGTACAATTTATATAACGTTGATTGATTCTCAAAGCGAAAACGTATTAATGATTCGAACGAAAAATTTCGTACATGTGTATGCATGCATATTTTCATACTGCAGTACTTCTACGTATGTTGACATTGCTATTTTTACATAGTTCGACATATATAGTACTTTTACATATTGTTATATATGCAATAGTCTTCAAGATATTCGTTAGATACTCATTTCCTTTCTCTACCGGTACATTTGTAGTAATGACTCATTCTTAGTTGCTTTTTTAATCATTAACGCGATAAAGCATAGAAAATGTCTGTTATACCGCCATTACCAACACTCGCAAACACTTTTTTTCTTCTTTCCAACACTACGAAGATGAATTCGTCATTAGCTTAATCTTACAGAGAGAATTCACCTACCACGTCGCTTATATTTTCAGGAAACACTTCCAAGCCTTGTTTTGAACACATGACAGTTCTTGGTTGTTGGCTGAGGTGGCACAAACATCTCGTAGGACAAGTACTTTGACACATCGTGATCGAGAAAATCGAGAAAATTCCTAAGTACGTGGCTAACAAAGATAGCAAACCATGAGGCGACATTATCCGGTCCTTCATATTGTCTACTATCATACGCGATCGCGTGAACTTCCATAGAAATCACATTTTCATTCGGAAGCGGACTCAGATTCTTGTTAATAGAAACGTGGCAGGAATTTCTATGTCAACTTTCGACTGTACATTTTCACTGTTCTTTTCTTTGAAGTTTCGTGGAATGAAGATGAACGGTTGCGGATCAATGAGTGGGCCAACAGTACTCGGAACCGTCCTGAAAACTACTGAGTACTTATCTTTGATAAGTAACGTGGGATATACCACATGATATCTCTGTAAGATAACTGGCGCGTACAACGAGGTGTGGAGAACATTATTTCCAGTGATAGTAAAAAAAATCCAAGTGATATATCGACAAATGCACCTGTTATTCGTCTAAAAAATTACGATCATCGTTATATATGAATTATTTACATTTACTGGAACAAATTACGAGGTGGTAAAATTCGAGTAGTGTTAAGTACAAAAATTGAATATTTAAAAAATCATTAGAAAAGTACTACTACCTATTGTTACAAATATACCATGTTCTTCTATACATTTTATTGTGATGAAAGAAAGTATACAAAGATTAATTATCGTTGATACTTAAGAAATATTAGTGGGACTATTACAGGAAGTATATTTAAAAAACTAGTTTATGGAAACTTTTTCTGACAGAAGGATACAGTGAATCGTCTGTGAATTGAAATTTGAATGGGCAGTCCAGTGGAAAATATAAGACATTAGATAAGTACCTCAAGCATCCGAAAAGCCGATATTGAGGCGGCCATCTCCGCAGTCTAAGTCTCTTTCGGCTGACCCATGCGGATATTTTCCCCTTTCCCCAACTACTGTCGATGTATTACAACCTTTTTTTATCAATCCAACAGGGCAGCATCTAAGGTTTTCTGCAGACTGGAACAACCGCAACCCGGAATTATGTCCATAACCAACGTCAATACAATACAGTAGCAAGAATGCGATGAGCTGGACGTTAATCCATAAGATATTTAAGAGATAAAAGGATAAAAATTCTCCTTGCTATTTTCATTTTCATTTCCAAGTTCTAATCGCACAGCCTTACTTCAGTTAGTACTGGTATCTGAATATGGCCATTCGATTTTAACTTTCTCGTAAGATAGTTCTAATTTCAGTGAAGCACTTTATTCGCGTACCTCGTTACATATCCTTGGCTGCTGTAAGGAAACAAATAGCGACCAACGTATAGAAATTTACCGAGATCACAGCCTAGCATAATAAAATAATAGCTACAGTTTACAAAGAAAATGCTCGCTACTTATCAAGTACCTACAATGTAGAACGTGTGAATCAATGCATGCGATAAGAATTTAGTTAAAGTTAGATAGCTGTGACATGCACCGATAAAGGCTCCTCCCTTCGTGTTGATAGATTTAAAAAAGTCGTTATCCGCGCAGGACTGTGTCTCTCTCTTTTTCACACGTCCGGTTGGTCCAATGGGGATGATAGGTCACACCCTCGGGAGGGTGCAACCGGTTTAGCCAGCGCCGGCGCTTAGCCGACGGCTTATCCAGTAGGGACAAGGACGCGCTACTTCTACCTGTTGATATACTAAACCAACCCCTTCGTGGAGATTTTGCAAATCCACAGTTCCACACCAGACATTTGGTCACGCCCTCCAACCTGAAGATTACACGAATTCTTTGCATTCTTGTACCTGCTACTTTCCACCTACTCTTCCGGCTCGTTATAACCAGATTCTATGAGTTTCAAACATTGAAGCTACGAGCTTTTAATCATCTTACGCCGAACATTACGTTATTAGAACAACGCCACGCATTCGCCAAGCAAAAGTTAAATATTGGGTTATGGAACGAAGAGTACTTTGCATCACGATGGTGGTTATTCAATGGTTTCTGTATGGGTTTGATTATCAAGCCTGTATCGATTTCCTATTTCTAATTTCAAGTCACAACCGGTGGATATACTGCAACGTATAGTTGTAATAAAAAAAATCGGCGCTCTTTAATACGGAGAATGTGAAGTGGCGTTGATTAATAAAATTTGATTAAAAGTAAATTTGGTGTCCAAAGACACGATTCCGTGTTTAGTATTTAACAAATTATTAAGCGACAATCCATATATAAATTTTAAAATTTATATACTTCTTAGTTAAACACTGGAATATACGGAAATAGACAATCCTAATTCAATCGTACGAACACGACAGATTTGAAGTGAACGTTTTTCTATTCTCAATAAAGTTGCTATATGTAATATTGTTCAGTTCTTTTACGTTTCATTGTTAGGTGAAAAACTGTTTCGATACCCGTTTGAAAAATATGTAATCTTGCAGAGACCGAAGTATGTATCGTCTCGGTATGACAAATCAAGAGAGAAAATACATACTTCTTACCCGTTATCTCGAAGAATATTAACAAGTATATCTATTCTCATCTGTCAGCCGTTTAGTAACAGAATCAAAAGGTAACAAACGTATTCTATGCGTGTTTCTGGCAAAGCCGCGGTTACCATTATCGTAAAGGCACTGCCCATCCAGACAACAAAAATTCATCCGGCAAACTCGCTATTGAGGCCAGCTATACGAAACAGTTGCTGGAGAAGATATTACGTTGCTACTATCTGGCCTGGTAGATTCTGTCCTGTATGTCTACATAGGTATATATATATATATATATCTATATACTATATACATCTCTCTATATATTTTTAACGCCTTCATTTCCGGCCACGTTGGGACACCGGAAATAGCGGGACGATACCTCGCGGTGTTTCAGGTATTGATCAGTTCGAGAACTGGGTACCACCCACCCTCAGCGGGTGGGGGTGCACCCTCTGCAGACTGGAAGCTTCGACCCCTGTACCGACCCCCTCCCTTTTACCCTCACCACCGGCTACCGGCGTCGCTCGTGACGCCCCCATCCGCCTCCACCTCCATCCCCTTCTCTCTGCCAACCTGCAGTTTCAACTGCCCTCCACCCACCGTGCCTCCATCCCGTGCCTGCGACCCAGCTACGAGCCATCGAAGACGAATCTTTAGATATCGCCGTCGTCTCCGCTCGGATCTTCGGGTTACGCTTCAGTAGGCTCTTCGGAAATAAAACGGGGACGAGTTTGCATTGGTATCGTTTGCACGGTAGCTTCTTCTCAGGAGACGTTTCAGGATTTGCCACAGCTACTTTATGGACCGTTTAATTGGAAATACTGCGACGTGGAATTTCTTTGAAGATTAAACCGCAATTCTTCAGAATGTTACGTTGCTGTTGTGTTTAATATGATATTTCTTTCGTCGAATTAATGAGAATTACGTAGTTACGTGTTAGATCCAAGTTGTTTTTTTCGAACGTGATAAGCTTGGAACCACAGAGCCGTCTGACGTGGAAGCTCGAACTCGCGCTTTTTATGCTTATTACATATTTATCCTGAGAAAAAATTGCTCTTCCAAGAAACTTTTATCATTTTCGACTCTATGTTGCAAAGAAGATGGCAAATAGTTTTGCATTGGATTTAGTTTTATCTATTCGTAGAACAAAGTATACTGTAAAATAGTATGCTGACAGGAAATTTGACTCGTAGATATCAAATACGAATAAGAGAGTGTCATATTCGTTGAATGTCTTCTATTAAATCCTACGTATTAATTGCCAATTCCTTGCTAATTCATGCGAAAGTACAATGATACGTAAATTGAAATTACTTACATATACATATATCTTAGAGATACAGATCTCTCCGATCTCTAATTACTTACGTATAGTTTATGCTACTAGTTTCGACGGGAGTTTAGGAACAAATATCCTAAAGTTCTATGCAAAATTATTTTTTCTTTACAAAAAGCACTGACTGTTGTAATTAAGGTAATTTTCGTGCTTAACTTACTCGTTTATCACCTTTCGACATTAGAAACGGGGAAAAGATACTTTTGCGGGGGTTATACACGCGAGTTGTGAGATTCCGGAGTGATTTTATTTTCCCTAAAGCCACCCCCGCCACGCAATGGCTCTAAGCTCGGTTATAAATAACGGCTTATCTTTTGTCGGCTTCAACGCCACTGCGAGTCTGTACAAAGGCAAACTCCACTCCTCAGAACGACCCTACCCACCACCTTTTATGCCTTGTAAGGGGGCGCGTAAAAGAAGACGTCTTTCGGAACGTGCACTCGTAATTGCTGTGGCATGTATCTGAATTAAATCCAGCGGTTTGTCGTGGTCTTTCCGCATCGACAGGCATGCACAGATTGTACGTACAGATTTACGGTATCCTGTACGTGGCTTTGTCCTACGGGTTTACCCTACGTTCCAAAGTTTGGGATTGTTATCGTAATTCCAAGTGTTGATGCATTATTAAAATTAGTGGAGTCGGAATACATAATAAATGCAAGGATTTTTTAACGAAAGGGGTAAAGAAACAATTAAATTGCAAGTAAAAATAAAAAACACTAAAATTATTTCATTTAAAGGTATGAAATTATAGGTGTTTTATTTATATATATTACCTATATTTTGATAATATACGAACTTTCGATGATAATGTGTGCATATATGTATATACATAGATTATTTTTGTGTTCTTCAGAAGGTGATAAGTACAAAAAGAGTTAAAGTTGTAATATACAAAGTTTAAGATTTTTTTGCTAATTGCAGAAAGATAAAGTGGATTGAAAATTATAAAATATGCGAATTTAATTAATATATAAAATTTTTAAATTTCGGGCTTCACATCCGAATCGTACAACAGTGATACCGATTAAATCCTTCGAGATTAATTAGTTCGTTTTAGGTAAATTAAACACCAAACTAAAATTAAGGAATTTTCAGGAAATGGAGTTGTTTAGCTCGTATGTATTTAGTATAGTCGTGTGTGTATTGTGACAGATTTTAATACTTTACCTGTTACTAAATGTTTCTATAAAATATCTGTAATTGCAATCTAATTATATCACATATTATCGATATTGTAAATATATAAGAAACTTTATTTGAGCCTTGTAACCTTCCTATAGCAGACATGTACGTAATTAGACTAGCTACATTTAGACATCGTAAGTAAACTTCTTGCATTACGTAGTACAACAATTTGCTAGTATTCGTGAAATATACGCAAAACTACAAAAGTGTCAAGTTTTTTTTTTTATCTAGTTTATCAGCTATCTTTACCAGACTCTGATTAGACACCAAACAGATTACGTTATAATTTTGTCATATTTATCACTTTGTTAAGTTAACCAACGATACGTTTTCTGTTTTGCTGCTGCGATATCACCCACCACTAAGTTGTTATTGCCGTGCAACTAGCTAGCTTAAGTATGTAGGTAGATTTCTCGCTAATATTTGAATGGATGCCGGCTATTTGTGGTTCAGTGCGTCTTTAACAAGATCAGAGACATTGAGGTGCGGGACCCTCGCGAGGATGAGGTGCAACGTACACAGCAAGATACGCGTGTGTTTGAGTCTCCGTCTACGTATACACGTCTATAAAATATACGTTGGGTCCGTGATACCGCGCACATCTGTTGGTGCTCCCAAACTATGGAGAAAGAGAAGGACACGCCAAACCTTGGCATCCTCGATGTTTCCGTAGCATTGTTTAATCGTCGTCCGGACCTATCCTTCGTTTGCTGTCGTTTCTATTCGCCTTCTCTTTCCTACGTTCGTCTCCCTGCTCTCAGACGATGTAAATCCGTATTGGAGTTCCGCACGAAGCCTGTAACCCTGAAACAGGATCCTGTTCGAGCGAGTGACGATTAAAGGTCGTAGGTGGAAGAAGCGCCGCGTTAAGGAGAGTGCAAATTAAGATTCGAGGGAAATCAGACTTTGATGTCACAATTTGGGTAATAAATCGTTTCGCGTGGTGTAAACGTAAGTAAGGAAAAATTTAAAGAAGATAGAATATCGAATCACATCGCGGTGTATTTAGGAGATTTTGCAGATAACTTTAATTTGGGTTATCATCTTTGCGTCGAAGTAATTATATTATTACTATTGTGAATACGTAAAAAATGTCTTGTTTCATGAAAGTAGATGAAATTTATTGTTTAAGAAGAGAAATGCTAGTAAACAAAATATAGATATTTTTTATGTTATATGTATATTCATTGTGAAAGGAATATAAGTAGCAAATAATTACATAAACTAATAGAACAATTAAGTAAGCAGTGATTAATGTCAGCCAGAGTCCTCTGTTAACATAATATAAATGTACAAAGAAACTACCAGTAACATTCATCATATGTAATTCATACACACACACAATATATACGATATACATGAAATGATACAGATACAAGGTAAACATCTACAGGTAAAGTTTACAGATACATCAATTTCTGCGTGAATAAGAAGAGATACGGGATTTAACTTTTTCAGATCAAGGTTTTTTCAAGGAAGATATTTACTTGGAATGTTGATTTCAAAATTTGTTCACTAAAAATTTGTTGTATGTTATATCTGGTGACTTCCATAAATTGACAATTATCATGTTCACACATATTTATAGTAGTTGAATTAAAAAGTTCGAAGATACAGATTCATTTGATTGTGTTATTATATCGAACTTATGTAAAATATACAAGATATAAAGCCTGAAAACTTGGTTAAAACAACGTCTCAAACAGTGAAAAATGCTAATTCATTTTCGAAATATTGGTGTCACTAAATAAAACCACAATTGTTATGTTAGAACGAATTAATTCGTTCTTGATCCTCCTCCGTTCTAGAATACATTAAAGTACGCACTATATATTTCGAGATCTAAACAAGAAAATGTTAACGAAAAGTGAGAAACATAGCTATAAAAATGCTGTAAAATTAATTTATTTATTGTTTACACGTCGTATCTATGTCTGAACCAATTAGCTTTCTTACTATATTTTCCTCGTGGTTACAATTATATAACAAAATAAATAAACAATATGTTTAGACTAGATTAGGACATTTTTAAAGAACAAATAAATAAACTATTAATCTATTTTACAAACGATGAGGATTGATAATTTCTTCTATTTAATTATAAGCAGGAACTTTTATGGCGTAAGAAAATCGATAGGGTTGATATTACTTCTCTGCACTTTGATTTTGTTCGTAACAATCGTTCGCTATAGTATTCGTTTGTTGTAGCATATTCCACTATATAGTACATCAGTCATGAAATTGGTGTTGAAATTTTCAAGCATAACGAGATGTATTAAAATAGATCTTCTAAGATACTGTCTCGTTAGAACTGTCCAAACTAAATATCGTTAGCATGCTATTAAAATCAAAGCGATGAAAGATAACGAAAATATTATGTATATGTCTGTGCAAATTAAGTATCGTCACACCGTTCTCCTGCTAAGGAGGCGGCGATGTCAGAACATTCTTCGTGGATGAGCATATTTCATGGCGCTATCTGAGAACCGGTGTACATCCGAATATGCCTAAAGAGTCGAAAAGATTGCGTCGTCTACGCCAGGCAACATGCCAATCTTGCTCGATGCTTTTTATTGCCGCGATAAGCGGCTGTCCTGTCTGCTTCTCACACCCCCAACAAGGAAATACCCGACGAAACGTTACGAATGTAATCTTTACTTCTGTACCGCTCCTTAATGGACGGTTTCGCTCCTTCGTGCCACGTAGCACGCACTAGCGACTAAGTTTGAATCTCTTGCAGATTTGACAGAATGTATCTTCTTTATGGCAAAGAGGGAAAAATGAGATAAACTTTTGTAGTGTTTAGATAAGGGTTAATAGAAACAAAAGGCTATATACCTACTTTAAAGCAATTGAGGATTTATTTTACGAGTTTTTATGTCGTTATATATAAATTTGTATATTTATATATTATATACAAATTTCTAATGTGTAGTATGTGTATGTACTTCGTCAACCCACAACCTAAACACATTTTTTTATCGTTAACAAATTTCTCAAATTGATCTTTTTGCACGAGTTTTATATTTACATTAAACATCCTCTTATTTCTGATTCAGATATAAAATTTGAGGATCGCAATATGAGTATAAAGGGAAAAGTAGCTAAACTGTAGATATATCAAAGTGAATTGGAGAACTGAATTGATTCAATGCTCTTAATTTACGTTAAAGCCATTGACGTGTCTGCATAATATAGATACTACGATATGCATATACATATATACTTGTATCAAATCATTTCACAAATTTGTATGCACCTTTGTAGGCTTATTAAAAAAAAGTGAGTGATAAAAATCATTTTAAGAAGATAGAATGAAACTGCTGTTATCAAGATGCAGAGGAATTGCATAAAATAATGACGAATGGCTATATCGTTGATTGAAACGAATCACAACATCGTATCTTTTTATTGCTTCATTATGAATGAGAATTATAGGAATTTATGGAATGATCTTGGTATTAAATCAGTAAAATCAACCTTTATGTGGAATTATATTTTAATATACATATATTTTAATGTATGCGGTTTTGATACAGTTTGAATTGCATACTATTAATAAAAATCGAGAGTTATTTCCACCATATTCCTTATGTTGTCCATCACATTCTCTTATAATTTTGACAGGCCTCATTAAAAACACCTTGTCGTGGTCTAAACTGTATTTTAGTTGTATTGTTTAAATTGTACATTAGTAAAATTCCTTAATAACGATTTAATTTAAGATGATATTACTTACGATGCTATACTTTTTCGTACCATCTGCACTAAAAATTTATAAATTTAGAATTTTAGATTAGGGATCAGGCAGTTGTGGGTATGAATTTAGTTTTAACTTAAAGACCTTGATGATACGTTATGAAAACGATATGTGGCAATCGTAAATTTAATCTTTTTGATAATTGCAGAATTAAATAATTTCTTAAGTTCTGTATAATGTGATCTTTTATTATTCCATTTTGAGAATTGTATTATTTTTTTATTTTCAGTAATATCAATGATTTGCGTACTGTAGTATAAATTTGCAATAGTAAAGAAACATTATGTTTTCTATATAATATTAAATGAGAGTGCAATTTTATAAATACTGTTGATCAAAGATCAATCATACTTTATCGAAAGAGCTCGAATCACGTGTGGAAATAGAGAGGAATAGTTCGATTTATTGAGAAAATTTTCGGTAACGCAATACCTTAAGAGCTATTTTGTTCAACGTCAATGGAAATTCGATAAATCGTCTTTACGTTATGCTTAAAGCTTTCCTATAATGAGCCAATCAGGACGTTCTGCGATTAAGTTCGTTGCGCCGCAAAACTTAACTTAGAGAACCTCGACAGTTCTTTGAAACTTGGAAACTTTGATCCATCTCCGCCTATAAACCTCCTTCTAGAAGTTTTTAACTTTTTCCTTAGATAAGGTAAGCAACCTTGCCTGTCATTTAATGAAGATCGTATTAGAATGTACTACTTCGTATCAGCTTTCGCGTCACAACCTAAACTTATTCTGCATATAAAGAGATTATATCAACTTTAATCACAATACGTATATTCTTGCGTTGCTCACGTTAACTCATTGCCAGTGCGCCTACATATCTGCAATCCGTTCAACTGCGATGTCTGGAACGAGCGTACATATATGTCGTAGACAGACTTTATCATAAATAAATTATCGTATTACAAATTCTATCGTCTTCACCTGAAATTTTTTTCAAAATAGAGAAACAATTTAAAAAGATTCTAATTTTATACTCAAATTAATACAAAGTATTTGCTCAAAGAAAATATTTAAAAATATCAATTTGCTTGTTGATACTTTGGTTCATGTTATTAATTTATACACAAAATATAAACATTGGGTTATACCTAATAAGTTTAGAGATAAAACTAAAAGAAGTAAATCCTCTTATTTTTCAGTTTTTAATGAGATTGTAACACACAATCGAACTAAAAAGATCAACTACAGAGCTTGTTCAATTGCATTCGTGTCTAATTCCTTGTGAGTTTAAGATGAAAATAAATTAATTAGAAAATTAATCTTGTTTTTATTTGTAGTTGAAATAAAAGTTAGTCTAAACACTTATTACAGTCAGTCGCGAAAGTTCACATAATCTATGAAATTTTGAGTATCTGACTAACCAGAGACACTAAAAAGGAATTTAAAAAGTTGAAACGTTTAATTCACAAAAATCTTAGAATAAAGTTATATCAAAAATTACAAAACCTTTAATTTTTTCAACACGAAAGAAATAGCAGATCATTATTGGTACTTACTTTAGGAAAAGGAGGAGGAAGCTAAAACATATTAAATATAATATTAAGCTTATTATTATTTAAAAATTTTTCATGTAAATATAACAGGTGTATGTAATTTTTACAACATTGTATTTTATATTTCTTTACTTCTTCTTTTTTAATAAAGGTGAATGTGAATAAATTGTTACATTTTAACGATATATCTATATTTTAATGTGTCAAGAAAATTTTTAAAGTTAACATTTTTACTATAACATTTTACATTTAAGGGATGTCTATCTATGTAAAAATCATATATTTTTATGGTGTATAAACAATATAGACAAAATAACGAATTTTCTATCTTATATCAGAAGAAAAATTTTCTAGAAAATACTTACCCTCCTACAATAATGATTAGTCTCAATTGCGGATACTTACAATATTTCACATGTGGGATATTACATAGGTAAAAGTACGATAACCAAAAATTGCAGATGATCATATCAGGTTTATCTTAGTCGGAATATAAAGGATTAGGCGTATTTCAGACACGGCAGTTATTTTCAATTACCCTTCGACCCCCTTCAGTTGCATCCCCACCCTGTTCGAATGTAGCCCGGCCCGCTCAGGGCCGTATAATGTATGCGAGATAAAGGCCAAAGAGGCGCCGTCGTAGACTAAGATATTACAGAGAAATGGTATAAGGTGTGGAAGGTGGTGGCTGGGGGAGTTGGTTGCAGGGTAGCTGGATACGGGAGCGCGGGGAAAGGGGTACCCATAACTTATCGCAGATTTAAGGCTCTTAGACTTAAGGGACTCTAATAATAATATAGCGCCATTCCGCCACCGTTATATGGAATTCTAGTACATGTACTGTATAGCATAGCTAAGAATTCTCTATGATTTAACCCTTTAACGTACAACTTTCTGCGACCTGACCTGTCAAATATGTATAGTTTCTTTTAGCAGAATTGTTTCTTAGCAGTATGTTCCTTTTTCGTAAATTTTAATGTTAATAAAAGTTATGTTTTGTTATAGAATACACTTAAATAGATGCCAAATATAAAGTAAGAAATGAAAGAGAGAAAGTGTTTCTATAAATATGAAAATGCGATCGTTCATTGGCACCAAAAACGTGTTAAAGACGTTCAGTTAACTGTGCGTGAGCGTTAAGGTTAAAAAATATTGTGTAAAAGTAGTATATATATATATATATATATATTTGCATATACAGTATATATATATATATATACTGTATATGCAAATACATATATTACCGTTCGTCTGGACGATTGCGTAAGTTGATACGAAGTAATTTAATTAGAAAAATACAAATTAAAAACTAATAAGCTGAAGATTTAAGGCGATTTTATCCTTTCTATTTAGTATAGTATTGTTTCGTACACGCCGAAATTGACACCTGTATGAATATGCCAATAAAGTTCTTTAGCCTCGACTCGTTTAGTTTTTAAGCTGTAGATTCTCAGATAAAGAAGATTCTGCTAAACTGATTGAGGAATATTATTGTAATTAACTTAAGCAACAAGATTTAATTCGCTAAACGTCGCAAACTGATAAAGTTCCGTTACAAAGTGAGCGAAGAAGCGTTTGCATATTTATGAGTGATTCCAGGTAGAACTTTTTGACTGAAACAATGTTTATATATTCTACTACTTATATGATCTAAGATTGTTTCTTTAAGCCTTTTACTACATACATCAAAAAAAATTTTTTTCGAAATAACGAGTAGGAAAGTTTGATCTCTAAACGCTAATAGCAAAGTAATGCCTTCAATTATATCTACAATCGTTTTCCAAGGAGAAGATGGTACCTAATATAATCAATGCTCTCAACTGATATACGAAGTTGAAAACTCCTTGTTAATAGTTTTAATAAGGAAATATGCTAATTTACAATAATATTGACTCTAATAGACTAACGCACAATAATCTTGAATCTTAAATTACTCCGTCCATTCTCAGCAAAGATGACCGCAAAGAGTGTAGGATTTCATATTCCTCTAACGTTTCTGAAAGTTTTCCTATTATGTCGGAAATTCGTGATTCAATCTTGCAGCATTTTCCGTTTCTATTGGGAAGCACCCTATAAGTGACAGAAAGAAACACGTTTCACCCTTGAAATGAAATACTAAATAGCATCTCACGTCAAATAGACGCTCTAATAGACTGTAGAAGCATTTGATATTTAAAAAGTTTTAAGTACTTGTACCCTCAAGTAAAAACTTGCCATGAGTAAGATAGGTTTTCATAGATTTCCAAAAACGGCGCTCCCCGTGGTGAATGTCGCAGGAACCATGCCGGCCGAGTAGATAATGCAAAAGAAGAGAGGAACAGGCAGCGAATAGGGAGATTTAAGACGGCGTGGCGCCATGGTAAACAAAAGCCACGATAAATTTCATAAGTCGCCGAATTAATAAAAGATTACAGCGCGGTTACTGCGGGCAGCCGCAAGATAAGAAGACACTCGGCGCGAGTACTCTCGACGGAACGGCCTCGAGACCGCAGCTAAATCATCGGATATCTTGCCCCCGCGATACATAAACCACCCTTCAAGCTTACACGTATACGTTTCATACACCGTTCTCCGCGTTCTATCTTCGCGAGAACAAGGATGCCCTCCTCTCGATGCCCCGGAAAAGGGCTCCGGATGTCGGACAGCGAATCGAATCGTCCTGCTAACAACCAGCCGTTAAACGCCAATCTTCCGTGACTTTCGAGTCCTTCCGACTTAATAATGACGAAACAATGTCAACGCAACTTTAACATGTACGTAACAAAAAAAAGAGTATCCAGAAAAATTACGAAGTATGTAGTGTTTTTAAGAAGTACAAAGGCAACTCAAGAGACGGCTATAAGTTTTATATGTAAACATTACTATACATAAGGCAATTATTAAAATTTATTGCTCGTGAAGGATTAAAAATATTTCCCGTATTTGGCGTTGAAAGCTCAAGACAATTTAATAATTTTCTGTAGGTCGTCTGTCGTTTTACTATATCGCAATAGGGTTACGGCGCTGTTGGATATACGCGATTGTTATTTACCTTAAATAACATTATTATTGTCTATATTGTTTCATCGCTAAAAAGCTATAATTGTTAATAATTAATTGTACTATATATATTTTCTTGAGATTGTACTCGCGAATGAGTAAAACAAAACAGTGCAAGAAATTGGTAACAGTTTAACCCTCTCAGTGATCACGATCATCCCTCGATTCCACTTGCTAACCAAATGTCTATTGTCTAGCATCATAGTCAGAATATTGAAACATCATCGGCAACTTTCTCACATTACTTGATATAATTTTATTTCATTCGATATTTATCATTGATTTAGAAATTAAGTTTCAGTTTCATCAACTTGGTTTAATCTAATTTAACTGAGATATAATAAACTACTGTTATTAAATACTTCATTCATTGTTCACAATGCTGTTAGTAATAAAGTTCCAATTTTTCTAAACTCCTCAAGCTGACGATTTTAATTAGGATTTTAATCAACGATTCCATCTTCGTGACATAGTAGATACGTACATCGGACACTTCCAAGGTTTAAAATATAGAGGCTAATTATATTAGAATTAATCAGAAGCTAATAATAATAACAAATATACAGTAGAAGCTAAGAAAGTTCGATTACATATGTATAATTCAGATTCGATAACGTCGAAAGGATGTTCAGGCTTTAAGAGATTAATCCCTCCACATTCCCAATGATTCGCCAGATTTTCGTATTTACTTATTATTACTAGATAAGATGTGTCGCAGACCGGCGGACAAATATCTGGGTCTGGTATTAATTGGCAAGCAGGACACTTTGATAGGCAGTCCGGGGCGAATGGAAGACCGAAAGCTTCACTTTGATGTCGAGAACGCGGTCCATTTCGTACTGGGAAGCTCAATTAATTAAGCAACGATGAAGAGGGATGAACTTATATGTCCGAGAGTTTCAAGACTATCCTAAGTCATATGATTTAATAAATACGATTATCGTCTGCTTGAAACTTTTCCCGAGGATTGAGGTACATTACAATAATAAATTCGACGCACAGTTCCCTTATACTTTCATAAATGGTTCACTTTTTGAGATTTCTATATTTTTTAAATTTGTTTCACTGCAAAATAGTACAACAAGTAGATGAAATATTACAAATACTTTGCTGATATTTTACAATACTATCTTTGCTATGTGACTAAATAATCAAGTAACGTAATGAATCATTCTTTCTTGTTTTAACAGACGATATTAATAGAGAACGCATAAAAACAAAGAAATACCAAAATATATCATTAACGTAACGATCTCAACGTTTTAATCGTTAAACGTTTTTATCGTCTTAATGACAATCAAATGTTTTGCGCTGATATGATTCTTGGTAAACGTCGAATTAAAGTGAGAGTTAAGTCTATGGTATTAAGACGCGGACCTCGAAGACGAAGAGGACAGTATAAAGAAGAAGGAAGAAGAAAGAGCTAAGACGAGGAAGAAGGGGAGGACTAAGAGGAACATGCCGTAGTAGAAGAAGAAGAACAGGAAGAAAAGAGGCGAAGATACAGAGGCGGCCACCAGAGGCGGTGATCTATGGTGGGATTACCGGTGGCGGTATTTCTTCATAACCGTTTCTCCGGGTTGCTTCTCTTTTCTCTTCTTCGTCGTTCCCACCAGGTTCGGCTGGCTGGCCTTCTCTTGGTTGGTCCTGCGATCTACCAGCAGCGTCTTTCCTTCTTCGACTCTGCCTATATCTCCCTACGATGCTACGTATACACCCCATGCTCTATGCTCCGTTCAGCTCGTGGGGGGTTGTATCTTAATAACATTCATGAGCTCAGATATACCCGCCAGATTTATTGCTCTGACACCCGCGGATTCAGCGAAGCTCCGGAACCAACCACCACCCTCTCCTTTTCTCTTCGCTTGCTATCGTTTCCTTTCTTCTTTGGCAACACTCAATCTCTTTGCCTATTCCAACTTTTTCCTTTCTTCGATTCTGATGGCCTTCTGTCTATCGGATTACGTGAACTTGTTACATGATTATTCGCTGTCGATACCTTAAATGCTCGGTTAACATTGTTCCAAATTTGTAACTGCGAATTCAGTAAGGTCCTATTGCTAACAAAACACTTTTACAAATTATTGTGTATATATGTAAATGATCTATCTTTTAATCGAGCACTGAGCACAATTTTCTCTTGTCATATCCACATAAATGTCTATTTCGGTTAAGTTGAATTGTGTTTTTAATTTTTAACTCCCTTAACCCACCACTGCGGGCATAGCCCGTAGTACGATGATCGGGTCAAACGTAAATATTACGGGCATATCCCGTAATAGATGATCGGGTCAAACGTAAATATTACGGGCATAGCCCGTAGTACGATGATCGGGCCAAATATAATATATAATATAATATATAGTAGCTTGTTTACTTTTTCGGCCCAAAATTCTCGAACGTAAATCGTAGGTTAAGGGGTTAATTACATTTCTCAATGACAATGACTTTGTGTCATTTCAATTTGATGATAGTCGTGAAATAACTAATAAAAGTAACGATGAAGTGATACGATGAACTTATACATTGCAAACTAACTTCTTTATTTCTCTGTTTATTCCTTTCTTACGCGATCAATAATTAGGATAATTTCAAAGCTAACACTTTTGTTATCACTATATGAAACGAAACCACGGTGGCTCCGCTTTTATCCGTTTATCAATTGAGTCTCTTGTGGAACTACCCTACAGATACCATTCTGCACCCTCCGCTTCTTGGCGGAGGCCGTCGACGGGTGTGTGTTTCGATATTTATGGCTGCCTGTATATTACAAGCGAGCTTCGAAGCTACCACTGTCGTTATATATTCAACGTTAAATATATACTACCTTCGATTTACAGCCGATTCGTATAAACGTACCTCGTTCTCTGCTACTTCTCTTTTTATTAAAACAATAACTAAGAGATTGACAAATTATTATTTACCAAAATTGTATAAATACATTCAGAAGGCAATGAGATCCAGTAGCAATTTTCTAGTAAGTATAAGCATAGTTACTTTTAAATCTTTACTTTCAAATGTTAAATTCTATTTTTTTGACCTTGTAATTAATCTAGAGGCTGTAATTTAGAAGATTCTGTGAATTATAACGTAAAATCATTCGATATAAAAGAGGGGGATAAGGAGATAATTCTCGCGTTATAAAATTTCTATGTTTATCTCTTTCATTCTCGTCATTCATCGAAATCGTGTGAGAAATGCATAGCACTTTCATTTTTTTCACGAAGATATACTTAGTATAATACAAAATGAACCTAGAAAAACTTTCGTCAAGTTTTGCTAAGTTTCTTCATATACAATATAATCGTATAATCATATAATTTACATGAAGACAATAAGAAAGATTCATATAAGCATATTTTTGATCTAAACAATTTATAATAATAAATTAATATAGCGTAACCGTCTTAGCGAAATTGTTTCTATACCAAATTGCACAAATATTCATGGAATGTTTGTCAAATTAATAAATTTTAACTGCAGACTTGCATTCAGGTCCAACGTGAGTATCACAGGTCGAGTGAGTTCAGGTCGAGCACATATTTAAATAAGCAGTTACACGCCACTGAAAGACAAAAATGGTTATACCTGAGGGGAAAGATCAAACAGAACGTCTATCTCTTTCATCATATTTGCATTTTTTATCAACTACCGAAGTAGGTTCCATTGCGTTACAAAACGCCATAGATGATTCAAATTTGTTCCATAGAAGCCTATATATACAAACGAACGAATAAAAAAATATAAATTCCGTTGAAAAGTGTCGAACATTCCGCATCTTGGTTATTACATAGTAATTAACCAATTCTGTGTATTATAAACATAACTAAATGAAAATGTTGAAAAGTTAAAAATTCTACACCTTGATTACTACGTCGTAATTAACAAATTCTGCGAATTGCAAATATAATCTAACCCATATGTGGAAATCAAAGAAGCAAAGGGATCGAAGGAATTCTTACGTTGATTCAATGCATCTAATTTTCAAAGGACGATCCTCGATTCCACGGAAGGTTACCGATTACATCGTTTCTTGCGGGGATGTCTTTCTATGTTCGCTTACACGTGAGTTTGTGTACGCGTGATCGTGGTCGTGTAGGAGTAGTATAAGCTTCTCTCGTGCTGCGCAAGGCAATACAGATTTATGTAAGTATTTAGCACAGGCTCTTTGCTTTATCACGAGTCGCCCAGCCAAGACATCGTTGGCGTTGTACCCAACCCATCGCACCGGTTTGACCGCCCGAAAATTTTCAATTATTTTTCCATCCTCGACTGCTTCGATCCCCTGTCTCGTCCTCTTCTCCTTGCCCTGTCCCGCGGGATCACACCACTTTTCGCCGTCGCCTGTTTGTGGAGACTCAAATCTCTAAACCGATTCTTATCGTTTAATTATACACATATTTGTTCTTCTATAAAAACATTTTTTAATTTGTAAAAGTTATCAGGACCACTTGTACGATCGAGCAAATATTATTAGTGAAGTTTTAATGAAATTTTACAAATTACGTTACAAGTTACAAACTACGTATGCTAATGAATTTTCTCGAACAATAGGATCAATAATCTTGTAAATTCGCTGATATTATTAGTTGTTGACTTATTGCGTAAGTTTATTATTGTATTAATTTTAAACAACTGTCAGTTGTAAGAAGCATCCATTTATGTAATTAAATCTTTGCAGTGGATATTGGAACATTAATTTCAGTATACTATGTTTGTGGATATATTAAAGACAATATAAGAAATATAACAGCGATTTTTATAAATCGCTTGTAAAATGTCTATGTCTATTTATACAATAAATTAAAAGAGATAGTTGGGTTAACTGTTGTATAATTTATAGCTTAGTGGTTCCTTATATATACAAACGTTTAAAATAAGTTTATTTGTATTAATTTCGCGACCAACTTAAAATAATAGAAAATAAGGTACGTTCGAGCCACTTCATAGTTTTCTTTTATCAAAAAGACAAAAATACAAAATAAATAGCAAACGACGCGTGTACTGTTTACAGAGAAAGAAAATTGACGAATTTTTTTTAAATTCATTAAGCAAAAAGACTTGATTTAAGCAAAAATGTTTAGAAAAATACTGCGAGTGTAAATTTAAATTTATTATTAAATAAATATGAGAAAAGGGATGAACTTGTTGAATGTCTCTACTGGAAAATTCTTCTATGGTTTGTGATTACGTGTCTTGTTACCGTTTCCTAGCAAGGACACGTCTATCGGATCAAAAAGACACGATCATATGTCAAGAGAGAAAAGATTCTGTTTGGCCAATCATGAAATGGCTAAAAGCTATTGGTATCGTATCAACAACCCCTCTGTCGAACCCTGATCTTCTAGTAGAATGGGCCTTAAGCTGTATGAAATTCCCGCTGATCCTCCTAAAATACTAACTAATCAGCATTCTTGAGTTTATCGAAAATGAAATAAACGATGACATTCGCTCTTATCCACTGCTTCGTTTTTAAATTCTTTAAAGCATAGTATACTTTAAGATATTCTTATACCCGCTACTAATAATCATCATCATACGCACATCTTGTTTGTTATATTACTGTACATTTCTATGAATGCACCTGTCCTCTATTTCAATTATCTTCTCTAATATTTTGTACACTTTAGAGAATTTCGTACGAAATAACAAATTTGTACTTTGTATACAGATCAACCATAAATCCTACATTAGAAACTTAGCACTTGAGTTACCAGTCTTCATTGATCTTGCGATTTCAGTGGCTCCTAAAATTCAAATGATCTTTCTGCGTACGACAGAGGCGGTTTTTTACATTTGCGTATATAGGTGATTATGCAGGTATAAAAAAGAGACAGAGAGGGAGAGAGAGAGAGAGAGAGAGAGAGAGAGGGAGGGAGAGAGAGAAAGAGAGGAAGAGATGAGAGAGGTGTAAGGAGTAGAATGTTGGTGTTCGGTCGATCTTAATACTGTCTTAAGCCCACCAGAGCGCAACATAAATTATGTATCGTCCGGGCGTAAGATGCCTCCAAGATCCCAGGAGCACCTGGTATTCCTACTTCGGCTCATGGTTTCTCCAAGACTTCCTCCGCCTCCTTCTTTAGCCCTCCTTCTCGGTGGCAGTTTATACGTTCCAACAGTACCTCCTCCGCGGGTCCCTAAATTTTCTCGAAGTCTATAAGGGTTAAGGAATTAACTGTGGTTGCTGGCTGGACTGTTGCGAGCCTACAGGGTTCTGATACGACTCGGTGCAGGGTGCTTGCCTCTGGGAGCTTAATAGCCCGTGCGAGGGGCAAGCGAAATACCGAGAGGAAGGAAGGGAAGCTGGCAAGATCTTCGCCGAAAGCCATTACAAGGATTTCTTTTATTTACGATCGCGAAAAGAGCTCCTTTGCTGGTCGGGCTAAGTGGTATGATCTTCTCTCCTCATGATTCTACTTCTACGATAGATCTCGGCCAATGACCGACTAAGCGGCCACTTTTGGAGGCTTAATGTTCTGTCCAATCGTGTAATATTCGACTATAGATCAATTAAGAGGCGATGTTGCCTTTCTCCGAACCAGCAACTTTCTTGTATCGATCACGAAACATAATCACCCATAACTCTCTATTATACCCAATTCTTGTTTCTTATTTTCTATCAGATAAAGGTATAAAAGTTATTAACATAGGTGAGCTCCGATACTTGAAATTATTCCGCATTAAAACTTAGTTGAAAATGAAATATTGAATTTCAAATAAGGATAAAAAAAGAGTAACATAAATCTAAGAATTTGAATAGCAAATAAAAATTAAGTGTGCGTGAAATATTTTTTATTAAGGATTTAAAGGAACCGCGAACGAAAAATGTATTGCCAAATTGTTAAGTCTGACAAGTCATGTAATCGTTTAAATTTAAATATCTATCAACTTCGTTTGATTAAACTCTGCAATCAGGGGGTTATTATCAACCAACCATTTCAATCTTTTATGTCTAAGTCAACCTTTAATGACTCATTGCATTGCTAATTTCCAAATGAATTGCATGCATAAAGAAATGATATGTAAAAGAAGAAACGTAATAACATTCTTTTAATATTTAAAAATACTGTTTTAATTGCAGAACTACCTAACATAAAATTTATTGTTCAGTTTTAGATAGTAAGTGAGCTAATTATTTCTGGCGCAAAGAAAATTATCTAGCAATCATTAATTATTTTGTATAAAAGAAAGAGTACGAATATGCAATATATCTACACTAATAAATAACAATTTTGGCAGCATTTATTTATATAATCAATTATTACTTAAGTAATCAACAGATCAAATCGTAAATTTTTATATACCCAGGGCATGTTAATTATATTTATACATGTGAATTAAAATACAAATTAAATAATGTCTCATGCTTCTAATTATGTGTTCACGAATTAAATACTATATTTATAGATGTATGTAAATATTTGAAATATAAATGAAAAGTAATGTCCATTCTAATTTATTACGTGGATTAAAATTTTAATACATGAATTTTATGCAATTATAGACAAGCTTAAAAAGCAGTACTTCTACAATTTACAATTTCACGATATTTAAAAAACTATATGAAAGGATTTTGAAAACAAAATACCTCCATTAATTTTTTATCATAATGGGATGCTACCAATATATTGAATATTCCGCACAATATTATAATCATAATAAAATGAAATATATAAAAAGGTATCCTTTATAAGAAATTAAGGAAGGAAGAATAAGATATTAACGTAATCATCGTAGAAAATAATTTTCTATTCTTTTCCTAATTAACATGTTACTACATTACATTATATAGCAGGTATGTTTCAAAGAAACTATTATTTAATCAAAGCATTGTATTCTAATTTGTCTCTTTTAGTAATTAAACATGTGCAAAATCAACCGTATTAAATATTACAACTTTATGTGAGATATATGTATAAATGAGTTTGTAAGCCACCCACGGATATTATATAAATCATAAAAATCTGTCTCCTGTGGACCTCTCTCTTTCTCTCTCGTAGAGGGTTGTCTTTCGCTGCACGCACGGTCAAGATGTAGAGCGGGTGCCGATAAATTAACGGGATTAATTATCCGACCCTCGGATTTAACGGAGCCGAGGGATACGGCCTACCATTCTCGGCGATCTTCCTTCCACGGCTCATTACTTTCAATCGCAGCACTTCAATATCTCTCTCTCTCTCTCTCTCTCTATCTATCTATCTATCTCCTTTGTCTCTTTCTTTCTCTCGTCCTTTTTTCCCCGCTGCTCGTAATTTTTACCATAGCTACTGACGAGGTTGGGGTGGGATTAAAGAATAAGGAAGAGGAGGTCAGACTTCGTTTATATGTCTTCATCCACGATTTCATCGACCAATGAAAAGGACGAAGTTAAGGGATAACAGAAGGGAGAGTAAGAGTCAAAGAGAATAGCTGCGTCGCCGACCTTACCATCCCTTAAGGATTATAAGGCCAATCCTGCGGCTAATTTGCGAACTCTCGAATTCTCCCTTTAACATTCTGCGATTTCGTCTTAACCATCCTCTCATCTGCCT
This sequence comes from Bombus impatiens, assembly GCF_000188095.3. Lineage (NCBI taxonomy): Eukaryota > Metazoa > Arthropoda > Insecta > Hymenoptera > Apidae > Bombus > Bombus impatiens. The sequence goes on from NT_176736.1 coordinate 167,757, forward strand.
TTTAGTCGTTTCGTCCTTGTTTTCCTTGTCTTTCTGCTCTTACGCGCAATCCTAAAAAGACACGAAAATATATACACTTCAAACAATTTCGTTTTTCCTCCAACCTATTTAATGCTGCTTTATCGTCCCTGGTATAAGCAATGTTCTTTCTTTTAGTTTTGCGGAATTTCACGATATTTTTTTACATTAATTGATAACTCATAGAAAGTGAAGGAGATCCATTTCTTGCTTCTTACTTTTGGTCACATGTTGAAGATCAATGTTGACCTACTTGCACATTAACACGTACTTTCACGATAGACAGTAGTTTTCTAATCCTTCGAATTTAATATAAGTAACTGCTTCGACCTACATATCGCAGAATTTGAGCAGCATTGTTATTGTATCGAGAGAAATTTTGGGAGCATTTAAACGTAGACAAACAGATTCAAAGTTTTCCTTTTAAAGTTAATAGTAAAAAGAAATGAATAAGAACAGAACATTGATAGTTCTTACACAATCCTTATTTCCATCTTAAGAAAAGATGAACTTATGATCTAGAATCCATACTGTAGTAATTAGAAATTAAGCTATCTCGTCGCTGAAAAATTGTTCTTATACAGTGACGCTAACAATTACAGATATATTTTCAGAATTTTAAATGTTCATAAAACGCAATAATATAAAAGTCGATTGTGCGGATGAAAACACTCGCAAGTTGATCATGATTATGTATTAATTAGCTATATAAATTATCTTAATTGGTTACTGTTCTGCTTTCAAGATTAGCAGATAAAAGATAGGAACTTTTTAAGATTGTGCCAAAACCAAGAAATGCATAAAAATATCGATGATTCATCGTAAGCCTGTACATTCTAAAATCATAACCGAAAAGTGATATTTCCAAAAAATACTGAATTTTTTTAGCTACGCAAATAAAGAGATTGTACTGTGTCGTCACATCTTCAACAGATCAAGCTATAATCATAATCATAACCTGGTTATTACTCGGTCATTATCCTTAACCATTATTCTCGTATAAATCCTTCTGCATTTATATAGGATACGTAACAGTATTAGGACACTTTTACTGCTCTTACTGATCGCATCCAACGATCTAGTCATCATGGACAACATTATCTACGACGAAACGTCCGGCAGCTGCATGGAAACAGAATAGTTAGGCATATCCTAACCGCGGCTGATAGGAGAACAGCGTGGCTCTCCGTTTTGCTCTTTCTCTCGATCTCTCTGTCTTGTTCTCCGTTATTATTCAGGAACTTTGCTGACAGCTCTCCGGATAGGCAGATAAGAACGTCCTCTGAATGCCGAAGCGCGCACAATGCTCCTTTGGAACGACGTGTACCCACGTCTCGTGGTTACTTTTCTAGCGTACAATCGCGACGAGGCCATAGTTTACCGAATAACATGAACGTTCTTATTCCGAAATCCCAATTTTTCGTTATCCACGCAGATTTGTCGACCGCTTCCGAATTCATTTTCTGAGTTTCATCGATTGCTTCGTTGAGCATCGTTCGGTTAGATTAGGTAGTCGCGTCACATTCATATCTAATGGAAAATGACGTTAAAGGAAATGGCTATATATGTACAGAGCTGGAAAGAAATCCTCTGAACAAAAACAAACCTAATTGATCATTTTCGATAGAATCGATACAATCGTAAAGTTAACTGCGCGTATTAGCCGAAAGTGTCACATATATACAAAACAAAGAATATGGCATCGCGTGACAAGTCTGGCGAGATTTCTTTCCGATTCTACACTTGCATATATGAAATGTTAATTGCGACGCGAATTATGATTGTAAGCATAATGAAGATGTCCAGTATATGATTGAGCACTAAATTTAAAAGAAATCGACTTAGCTTTTAAGTAGTCAATGTTGGCAAACACGAAACTCAAAATAATAAATCATTTCAGTCTCTGATATTGAAGGTATGTACGAGTGGAAAAACCTCAATATCACTTGATATTTGAAAGCATATTTCCAGTCAAGCAAAGTAATAGGCATTAGTAAAGTGGGAATATCAACGAAGACAAGCGTAGAAATATGAAAGGATATTGCAAATCAAATAAATGACACGACTTTAGAATTTGTAAATGAACTATATAATAACTGATTATATTTTTGGGATCTTCTTAAATCTTGCAATGTACTTATAAAAACATGTAAATTTTCGATATTATTAGAAGAATTTTTACATTTCATTCGGAGCCTCGTCGTATCTGTTGTTTAAAAATCCAATAAAAATTTAATATTAATTAAGGATTAATCGAAGAACAGAAAAGGGAAAGATTTCCAGGGCGAGAATGTCATTCCTTATAACGATTTACTAGCGAGGGTGTGGTTTAAATTATTCCTGTGTCGGCTGACAAATTAAGATCAGATAGAGAGATGATCCTCGAGGCTGCTGACTTTTAGATTTTCATAAGGCATCGGCCCGCCACCCTACCGGCTTCTTACATTCCACCCTCTTTCTTCCATACTCTTCGACCTCAATTTTCTTATCCGTCTGAACAGTCTACTATTTCCGTCTCTGTTTCTGAATTTTCATTCTGGCGTTTTTCAAATCAAATATTCGAACCGCGTTCAAGATTTGTGAAATTTTAATGCCTAGTTCAGAATTAATTATTTAGTTGTACTCCTATTTCGTTTGTAGAAACATGTCATTGTTAGTCAAAAGTTGAAATTTTTTAACGCTATGGTGATTATCTTTTTCAACAAGAAACGACGAAATTCCGTAGAAAATGTACCGTGAACATCAAATTTACAAATAAGTGCTTACACATAAATCTACGTACGTAGTATTCCTAATCGTAATTAATTGTTTATAGAAATATGTGAGGCAAAATTTTTTTTTATTAAAGCTTAATGCAGTATGACTGCATCAGTGTGTTCTTATTTTTCATATCATTAAAGAAAGATGATTAATTTCATTACACACTTTTTCAACGACGCACAAAAATGTTTGCATAGAATGATTGAATGTCTAATACGTCTAGTTTATATATATTATAATTCAAACAAAGCGAATGTTATGCAGAGTTCTCAAAGGTTTTTCGCTCAAATAATATCCATGGGTTCTGCAAGCAAAAATGAGGCTTAGCTTTGTAAGCTTTCATAAAAATAGAATGAAATAGTGTGATACTTCATTAATTTTTCTTAACGAGCACCAACATAATTTAAATGAAAAACATGGTTTTCCATTGAAACATTTAGCTTGATCTTAATATGTTTTCTTATTTTATTTGCAGACAACATTTTGAATTGTTCAGTTAGTAACTCCAGTATTCCTTTGCAGTGAAGCTTTTTAAAACCAAAAATGATATTTCGGAAAAGAAGATTATTCTTATGTATTAATCTTCATGTACACATATTTATCTTTTCCTTTTTAACTTGCTATCGATGAAAATAATAATTTATCAAAATTGCAAAGGCGATATCACTGAAGTACGAAAGCTTAAATAAGGTTCAATTTTTAATACAATTTTTGCTAAAATGCAAGGAAAATCGTTGACGATACGTATGTATTTACGTGAAGTACTACACCGGTAAAATCAAAGGTTTGGTGAATTGAATAAACTTTTGCTACGGAGTATCGATAACAAATCGTTATCCGTTTATTGAATGTACTAAAAAGACATACAATACAAAAAGAAATACAAGATATCAATACATTGCAATTTTCTTAATTATTTAATTGTAATTTATTGTAATTTATTTAATATATTATCTTTTTATTATTTTAAAGGTAAGAGAAATCTTGAAGTAGAAAAATTAATGAATTTCCCAGTTCTGTAAAACTTATTCGATATTTATACGATTCATCCAATATCGGTAAAATAGTCCCGATTTCCTGAAGAACGTCCCTAAATCTTTGCCGCTCTCTTAACGATGTCTCGACTTTGCTTCACTCGAGAGACGAATCTCAATAACGAAAGGGATAACAGTTTGAGTTTGTACCTGTATAGTCTCGGATAAGAAGAGGCTGCTGCGGTGAAGTCGAATTTCGATGTTTTGCGAATGAACGAGCATCGACCTACGTGGATCTTTACAAGACATTTTAATTGGACAAATCCGCCTATCCTCATTAAATCCGCCCTGACTTCAGTACGATCTCCCTGTTGTCGTCCTATGCGTGTATCTCATAGATGACGAAAGCACTTCCCCTTCGTCATCTTCGTGTAGCATTGTCGACTTAAACGGAGTCGAAAGTCTGATATCCTCTGATCAGATTCGCTCATACCGTCACAGGAACTTCGATAGAAAGATCCGTTTCCTCTTTAATCATTAGTTCTGCATACTATTCGCCATGGGGAAAACGTGTCGTTAAATTTTATGTTTTCTATAAAGTTGATTTAAATCTTAGTTATTAGTTGACTCTTATAATTGTATCATTAGCTTTTTTTAGTTTTGGCATTATTTAAGAACGAGAAATTTATTTGATTTCATTTTAACTGAGCGAAAATAAATTTGAAAGAAATTGGGCAACAATTTGCATCTCGTACTGAATTAAACAAATTTTAATGCAGCTCAGTGTCAGTGTATGTCACGTTATGATTTATATACATTTACATCTAAAAAGTTTGTAGATTTTATATATAAAAATAAATGACGTTGAATAAGATTCTCTTTTAAAATGTCTATTTATTTAAGATATATGGTCTGCTATAATATTCACAGATATTAAATAAGTTAGTACATAATAAAATTTTTCATATACATTCCTTTAAATTAGTAAACATCTCCAGTTTACTTAAAAACATAATTAAGATTATGATGTGTAACGAAACAAGCACGTACACTGTATTTAAAAGAAAAATGGTTTAAACATCGAATTGTATATACTATAAAATTGTAGTATTGATTTTGAAGAAGTGATAATTTAATGTTGATGTGACAAGTATAGTTCTTTGCCAAATCTGTAGAAAGGCTTTGATTATTATTGTAAAGCTTGAGTCGGAGTTGACTCGACAGCAACACGTTGATTTCATCTTGGGGTGAGATTTCAACCCCGCAGACTCTACGTTTCGAGACTCGCAGACATTATTACAGACATTTACGCTGGTCTGTATCATATCTTATATACCGCATCTAATTAGATATTGAATAGGACTTGGTGCTGAATAGAACTAAATATAATAAAAATATATAAAAATAATACAAAATAGTTTTTGTACGAACAAAACATTTCTCACATCGATGTATGTGAAAACTAATTTTAACCCCCTCCTATTTGATATTGCATATATTCAGCATTGCACTTTAACAAGTTAACGCATTTTAACGATTAACTAAATGATAAATGTATCAATGTTTTCGATAAAATTACTTTTAAGTTCTAGTAAATTATGCAAAATCTTAGTAAAAATATCAAAAGATACGTAGTCTTGCTATTAATAATACATAAAAATGAGAAATTTGTCTCGCAGTTCAACAAAATTCATTCCTCAAGTAAATAATGACATATGTAACATTTACTATCCAATTATGCCTCATTGGTAGCATAAGTAAATGGATAAATAAAATAAATACTATGAAATGGGTATAATAATATCTCAATGCATCGCATGTTTGAAAAGATTCTTTATTTATTTGTTCCTTAAGCCATAACAGACGAGGAGAAGAGTATTTACAAACAAGGAAGTATAGACACATCGATACTATTTAAGAAGGATAATGACGATGCTATAAATCATGACGTATAGTTTTTATTCGACAGTATTCTCATTATGTACACTTATTAAGGTCCATAATAATTATATTAATTATTACGCGATAATTACAACAAAAATGTAACCGGCGAATATGGTCACAAGTCAACGATATTAAAGAATAACAGGTTGATTAACGATGTTTCCAATTCTCCTCTTTTCTCTTCTTCCGTTTTACAGTACATAAATGATCGTGTCTTGTGACACCTTGGTTGTTCCTACTTTACGTTACATGAGGAAACGAGCTAGTCTGCATGATATGGGTGCGTTTGTGGTGATTCGCCCTCAAAAAGGGCCATTTTCAAGCGCTTACACTTGGCCCGGCGATTCTTGAACCAAAATTGTACATTTTTTGGTTCCAATCGCGGGAACTTTTGTCGATACGGCATCCGATTCAGCTCCTCCGTATATTTCAGAATCAACTGCGAATTAAACAAATTAAACCTCTTAAAATAATCGATTGATTGACAAAAGTAACAAAATGGGATGAAAATTATAAACAAAGTAGATTCTAGTTACATCTTGATTCTTATTGAATTTTTGAAGTGAAAAAGTAAGTGTGAGACTGGGCATTTATTGATAATAAAATATATAATGTAGTTTATCTTACTCATATATCTTGAATAACATCTAAATTTATTATGTTATAAACACATTGGACATGATTTGTTTCACGTGTAATCATTTTAGAGATTTTAAACTGAACTTTATTTTCTCAAATAGGATGTTAATCTTTCGTGTTCAAATTTTAAAAAAATTTTAGAGAATAAAAAAATCTGCACAAAAATGTATTAGTACTAGATAACTTTCAATTTAATAATTTAGAAAGCGTTTGGCTTCATTTTTTGAGTATTTATTTGGCATAATTTGTACCTTTACGTAATTTTTCGTTTATTCCATCATCATTTTAATAATATTCTTCGTGTAAATATCATAGCACTTTTTTTTATACATTTGAACATAAATATCTATCTTTTCATTTATACAGAATATCAATTTTCTTTTTCTTTTTCATAATCGCGTATGAAGCCTGAGAATACTATCACTACTAAAGGAATAAGATATATTTTCCATATATTAGACAAAATATTCGGTTAATTAATTGATTTATACATATGTCAGTATAAATACAAACAGATATTTTATTTAGAATTGTTAAAATTTTGGAATAAAAAATATAACAAATAGTACAAAAAATATAATGCTGTTTCAAATAAAGTAGACCATTAAATCTTTCGAAGGAAATAATTCCACGAAAAAGTACGCAGATTACGTGCTTCTTGAAATCACGTAACTTTCGTATATAACAATTTTTTACTATAATTTGGAAAGTATTTAAATTATGCGAATGAATATGCATTAAATACTATATTGAGTGAACCATTCTGTATAAAAGTGTGTAAATTTTATCTTTTGTATTATATTCTTTTTATTCACAGCCACAGGAATTAAACGCATAATCTTTAAGAGAATGCAATGTACAATTCTGACTTCATCTGTACATCTTCGTTACAATCAAGGACATAGAAAGGATAAAATCACGTATAAGGATGTATGAAATAATATAGCGATGTTAAATTCATTTTTACTAACGTCATATTTAAAACGCACTAATATTTTAAGCTTGAGCAATCATGAGTGCTATTTTTACCTATTACATCAAATCAGGAAGCGAAAAAAAATGTAATTCTAAATGCTAGATAAGAAGATTGGCCATCGTACTGTACATTATTATTGATCATTCTCGTTCGACTTGCACGAATATATTTATTCAAAATTTCAAAAATAGTATTAGCTTCAAGCATCCAAGAAATATCGTAAAACTGTTTCAATGACTAGATGAGTATTAATGCCGAGTAATGACAAATGTACATGTCGATAGATAAATAGCATCGTTCAACTTACCGCGTGACTCGGATGAGTATTGTGAGTGAACCAAGTTTCGAGTCTCGGTACTTCCGTTACAGGATCAATGAATGTCCGGTTCCTCTTCCTCCTCTCGTCCAACATGCTAGTGGAACAACCAGCAGATCCACGTGGCGGCAGATAAGGTGACATATACATTATTCCATGACCAAACATTGAACTAGGAACCAGAGAAAATCCAGGTGGCAATGGGCCGGTCGGTCTTGTCTCGTCGTCTTCTGAACCGGAGGATACCCTGGCATCTTCTTGTTTCACCGAGGATGGCGTTGAAGGTGCAGGTTGTTGATCCTCGGGTCTGGTTGTAAGTGACAATGGACCAACGGGTGGGCTGCCAGGTGGACAGGGAGAAGGTGATGTCGACTGAAATATAAATGCATAATAATAATTACATATTAAACATCGGTAACTACGTGGTAATCGTTATAATAGTGGTAATAGAATAATAGTATAATAGTATAATAGTGATAATAAATGGAATCGTGGTAATAGTATATTTGCTGTACCTTATACTTTATTTAAAAACGTATGTTTACTAACTGAATTTCATTTTAAAAACGATCAAGATTAATACTCGTTTTAATATTTGTTTGAAAAATAAATTTGCCAAAATTAGGGTTATACTTGATTCATTATTATAACATCGAATATTTTGCTCTTCTTTTTGAAAAAATTACAACTTTGTTTTCAATTGCATCAAGATGAGCTTTGATCAAAATCTGTTGACTCCGTATCTCTGTTACAGGAGCAACAATTGTTTTAATTTTTTCGTGTTTCGGCACATACCTGGTTCCTTGAATCCTCTTCCTCGTCTGTACAATCTTCGCTGACAATACTGGCGCCTCTCGGACTGAGCCCAGGAGGGCTGTAACCATTGACACCCCTGTTTTCAGCCCTCTTCTGAGCGGCTCTGGCATTCTTGAACCAGTAGACAACGTTATTTACGTCCAGGGGCTTCCTGCCTCGTCGAGACTCTAGGGCATTCAATTCCGAGACGTAGTGTTGAATTTGTTGACGTGACGGGTGTTGATTCTCACCGAACCATCGCTGAAGCCGTGGTAACTCCAGTTCGGGATCGAAACTCGTTCTCATCCTAGTTTTATGTGAGTATTGAAGAAGCGCGGGATGCGGAGGACCGATCGTACCACCTGCCGATCCAATGGTACCGCCTCCGTCCGGCTGAGGGCTCTGCGTGTGATGCTGATGATGGTTGGAGGAAGGTACCATCGGGTTTAGACCTAAACCCAACTGTTGCTGTTGCAACCAAGATTCGAAGTTTCGTTTAGTTTCCTCTGATAAATCATTTCCACCTCTACAGAGAGATAACAGTGTCATCTGCAAATCAAACAATAAATTGTACTTGAGTAACTGAAACAATTGCAACAGAGATGAGAACCTTCTATCAAGTTTCAATGCATTTCGTTGTTGCTTAAACAGTAAGTATGGCAGTATCCTCGTAACTTTCTCTTTGAAAGTGCATTTTCTAGGTATTTTAGTACTGGAATATGGTACTGAGTCTTATTTAATGGTTTTTGCTTATCACGTTATAGATAGGGAGACAGTGAACATTTTTGATCGCTTATTTTCATACGCAATACTTGCAGCTATTCCGATTCTTTTTAATGATGGTAATTAACAAATGAATAGTCTGGCTATTGATTACTTATGAAAACAATGTATTAAAAATATAAATACACTGTTCTCTTTTTCACATACGTGAAACATGACATACTAATTAATACTATCAATACTATCATCAAACTTAGTAGAAAAGTAGTGTGACTGATCTCCGATTATGGAATTTGCAGTCTGGTAATGTTTTTCGATTAATAACTTCTTATTTAAAAAATTTTAATTAAAAAATACAATAGGCTTACAAAATTCAGTTTGATTCCAAGGTATGGTACAGTTATCTTCGCACATACGAAAATTTTTTTAATCATTAATATTATTATGAAAATATGTAAAACAACAGTCTGGCTGGCGCACAACGTTGAAGAACGAGTCTGACGATAATTCGAAGATTTGACAGAAAGAAGTTAGTGCACTTACTTTCAACAATTTGTCTCTGGACTCCAGCAATTACTGTAGCAAAGTAATTTGAAAATTTTCTTCGTTTTTGTGCATACTTGTCTTCGTTGCGTTAAAAATTTTTAAAAGGCGGAATTAAGCAAATAGACCGCGGTCACCTTTGTTCATTCAGCAATAGAGAGTTACAGCGCTCGCCAATTAATGCATTTGGCGAGCCTGGCTTGTCTTTGGTAGTTCAAAATGACAGCCAGACTATTTTTTTTCATTACTTCATACATTGAACTGTTATGTGGCTAAATTTCAAGCGTGTGAGAATAAAATTGCGTTCCTTGTATGACTGCAAACGAAAAAACGTACGGATTTCTTGGTATTTGCAGGAAATATTTTATTTCGAATAACATCCAAACTGTCTTCTTTCCTCATTTTATGAGATTGTCATCTGATTAATTTTCAGTCGTACGAAAATAAGTCCACTAAGCTTCTTTTTTCACTATTTCCAGGCCAGATTAATTTTCCATTTATCCGCCAGACTTTCTTACTGAGTTTCACGATACGATTAATTACTACATTAAATTTCACCTTCGCGAAGGTGCTACCAGTTTTTATTCCAAATTATTTAAAGCCTTGCCGCAGTTATGTCTATCAGAAAACCGTAACTAGACTTTCCATTTCTTAATAAACAGTAATAATTCTGTCTAAATAACCTTAGAATTTGGCTGCAAAAATAAATGATCAAATATGTTTACCGTTTCAAATATGTTTATTTCGTTGTTTAGTTTAAGATCTTTTCTTTCTGTTTATTCTTGGTCGAGAACATCCCTTGTACGTTAAGATAGCTGAATTTTTTGAACAGTTTAAATTACACACAGGACGCCATTGAAATGTGATTCCGTTTTATCAGTCGCTACGATTTTGGCAAACAAGGATATTGGTACAAGAAAAATGCAAGTAAAGATAATGAACATAATGTGATTCTAAGAACGAATTAGCGATACAATAGTGCCGTTAGATTAAATGCTATGTAGGGAATCGAATAATGAGACTACTAACATGTATAATCGTCAGTGTATTTAAAACAGATCTTGTCGCGAAACGGTATCTATACAGTCGTTTAGTCATAGTTTAGACTGACTCATTTGCGATCACGTTCGTTTATTTATAATCGTCAGGAGAAGGTCAAAAGATACAAATTCGTCTTGTTTTACGGTTTCATGTAGCGGCGGCATTGTTTTGCCCGGAGTTCATAACTCCTTGCAATACCCGTGACCTAACGGTCTTGATAGTCCGAAGTCAAAACAACAACATGATTTGAAGTAAATTCTAACTCTTGTGCCGCTACATCACCCCCCCTACCAGTGATAACGTTTTATTGCCTTTGCAGAGAAAGTCCCCGTGTGTAATCTTTTGTGATGCCTAACCGAAACCTGCCAATCGGGAAATATACACCTCTACAGCTACATATGAATTTGAGGAAATGTCTATTTCAAACATCAAAACGCCAAATGTTTGCTGAAAAGCTATGCACTTTTATATCTCATAAAGATCATAGAAAACTCACGAAGAATCGTGTCTTTTAAGAGTCGACGGTCGAATGAATTCACGCGAAGGTTTCACGCGCGTTTCTCAACAGTTCATTAGATTACATGGAGAAATATATGTATGTATGCATATGAACGTGCGTACTTGTGACGATATCGCGCGTGTTTGCGCCGGATAAAAATTGATGCGTACACGCGGTTAAGTTCATTTATACATGTTACAGATACATAAACGATTGTCATGCATCTGCCGATGAACGTTATTCTGTTGCTACATTTGTAAGTACGTTGCTTCCTTTTTAATAACACCGAGTGTCTGCTGAGTGCGGCAAATATAATAACAATATCTCAATTGTTTCCATTTAAAACTTGATGAAATAAGCGGCGAATGAAACAAATAAATACACTGAAAAAACTATATAATTTAAAAGAAAATTATTACATTATATGCAATAGATACTTCTTTACGAACGTATGTTATATTCTCATTAGACGTACGAAAATGAAAACGGAACGCTGTGCCGTGCCTGGGGAGTTTAAAAATTTTGTTAACAAAGAAGGGATTGTAAATGTTCGTATATAACGGAAGTAGAAACTGAACAACTAAGATATAAACTAATTATTCAAACTTGAAATGTTAAATAAAAGAGGAAAGATGAGTACTAAATTAAATACTTTCATACGTATTCGTTTTATTCACGTATTAGTGCAAAAAGAATTTCAGAAGCATATGTCTCAGAAGTTCATTGAAATGATTTTTAATTGCGAGTTTTGAAGTGTTCTACCTTGTTATTTATTATTATGCGTAATATAAATATATACAACAAAAGTAGAACAAAAAACGGAACAAAATGTGGTTGGATTGAAAAATGAATCATTGCTCCATAAGTAGTGGATTCAAAATTATATAGGAGATTATTTATTCAATTAAAATAACAAATGATTATTAAAAGATAAGTAATGTAACAAACAATTTAACGCGTACGATGTGATTTTTACAATGCTATTTAAATTCAAAACGACCCTGGAAATGTATGTATCTTACACTTTTATTTATACGACTTTATTTGCTTCTTACAAATTATACCCAGTATGAAAATAGTTGTTAATAATATCTATGACGTCCATAAAAATTACACAGTAATAAAGTTATAAGTATTACTGTATCGAGTGATAATACGAGTTAGGAGGGTATCGAGGTAAATATATACATATCATTGTTCGCGCGATATAATTCCACCGGTGGTGTGGCATTAAGAAGCCAGATTATGGAAAAGTTTAGATTCGTAGGAAGTAGTACGAGGTTTGACAAACGTGTGCGTTATCTGGACAATGATTTATAAGAACAAATATCTCCGCCCGCGAGGATCAAGGTGCTCGACGCCACTTTAATAACGCGGTAATCCGTCGCGTATCCATGGCACCTTGGTAGCGTCAGATACGGCGCAGAACAATTATTATCCACAGGCTGTCACCCGTTAGAATTTCTCATACGACGAATTTTACAACCCAGCACTTAATCACTCAGGTAGGCAGTCGAGACACAAAGCGGTTGACAGGGCACGAGATTTCTGAAATCGGTTGATATACATGTAAACACCGTCGAAGAAAAAAGACGGGCCACCCAAGCTTATCTGACAACATCGCGCTGTAATTCGAGCTCTGATTTACGCCTATTTATTATTTCCAGATGACGCAGTAGCGTCAGCTGATCATCCGCAGGGTGGTAGTAAATCAATCGTCATCGCAAGAACTGATATCAAATATTTTGATGATCAAATATTCTCGACTGAACTCATATTGTCAACGAATGCTCGAATGTAGACTTTTTCGTAATACAAAGGCTAACGGTTGGATACTAGTGGGAGACACAGCAGGAAAACCACCAAGAAAATTAGACAAGGATTTAAATTTGTTGTTACGAGATTCTAGATTTACTAATGTTACCAGCCGCTGTCTCTTATTTACGCATATCGTTTTTAGTACTACATTCTCACACAGTACGTCAATGTACAAATTATTATCTCCGCTGATATGTTTCTTTACTTCTTTATAAGTAGTCGTGTTGTGTTTGCTCACTTTGTCGCGATGGAAACGGATGAGGATATTACCTACAACTTACTTAATATACTAGTTGCTTGCTGCTCAGAATAATGAACTAACGTTATATATATAACGTTTCTTTTCCTATAATGGTATGATAAAAATATCGATGAAAAATGCTATTATACTTTCTCTTAATATATCTTCCAAAATTCTTCTTGCCAAATCGTGTGTGAGGTATACATATGCATGCACGTATTTACCAAGAACAGAGCAAGTCTACTGTTTTTATGTTTTGTATAGAGAGTTTTGTTTCAACTAGATAGAATTATTGAAATCTAACTTTTATGGAACAATGAATTCGCGTTTCTGATTGATCCGAGTCTACATAAAGACCTTGCTGGAACAATGAAGCTCCAGGCAATGATACTAAACGTTAAGGAAGGCAATTCTAGGCATGACAGCTAATCATGCAAATTTGTCGAGACTTCATAAATCGGTTGGTTAGCAAGTGTTAGCTAGCGCGAATGTCGAGTCTTGGCCAAATGATCGGCAGATTAAGTCGCATGAACTCGAGTCGGTGATTCTCCATCACAGCCGTTCGCCATTAGTCGACGGGCCGAAACTCGAACAGGAAACGTCTGTCAGGGAAAATTGGTAATCATAGACCACCGCGAGCGGCATTAAAGTTCAGGGATGGGCGAGTATAGCAGGATCTTCAAAGAGAGTGCACTTAGATAATGCCCGCCCGAAGGGGGTGGCATACCCCATCACCCTTCTCCTTCTTCCGATATCGAGGGGGCTTTTGATGAAGGCTGCGAATTTGGTTGAGTAAAGGGTAATCCTATCACATGCTATGAGATCTTCGTTGCCGTCGAAAGGGCGCGCTCGCGTTGCTCTCTCATGGAAATCGTACGATGATGCCTCAACCTTCGAAGAAACGAAGTCGAGTGAACCCAGTCCTTAGGATTATCTCTTCCGAGGAATTAGAAAAAATGTCTCTATTTCGGTCATTTGGTTGTTAATATTCTTTTGAACGTGATTCTGGACAATCGATGAGAATGATCATTTCAATTACGAATTAAACATGATGTTTTTAAAATCACCTAGGTTTTCAGAACTTTATTCGTCTTGAAAATGTATATTATTTTATTCAACTATTAAGTTCTTCAGATATATGGTAAGTATAGTAAGTTATGATCAGTAGATATATTGTTACGAGTATCATTTTGATAGCCACAGTGTGAAATGTCCGAAGCAATGTGTATCGCGACAGAAAGTCAAGAAGAGGATTAACAAGAAAATCGATATTGATTAAATAAATTTAAAAAATTGTTAAAAGTTGCTGAAATCTCGAAGTGTAAAGATAAATCATTTCAAAACGAGTATCATTGCATTGCGTTATGAATACATATATGTAGAGAATAATTTTATAAATATTAATGTAAATACTCGTAGGACATATGGTCACGGATAACAATGCTATTGTATACTATATATTTGTGATTTTTCGAGTTTCGGTCGTGTTATTAGTATTACATGTATTAGTGTTATTAGTACTAGTATTCCAGTTCACTTCTTCAGACCCGAAAACCTTTTACCTGAAGACACAATGTACTAATAACACGATTGACAAAATCACAAATATACTAATTAATCATCGTAAAAGTTTAGAATATAAAATACATACTATAGCTCCATTCTTGTTCAAATTTATTAATGGTTTGTAGTATGTTGTGTAAATGTTGAAAATGTTAGTAGATGGGCTAAAATAAGTCAAAATAAATTGTAGAATTATTAACTAACAATAGGTGTAATTAATTGGAAATGTTCCTTACATTGAACAAGGAGGATTTAGATACTGTTGTGGTTGTTTGAAACTGGGAAAACATTTATTTAAAGCGGAGATCAACGGGGATCGAGACCAAAAATCTGGCAAAGATTACTGCTAGTTCTTAAAGGACGAACAAGAGCGCAAGACGGAGGACTTCTTAATGAGATTAGGTGTCCCGAAGACAAGCACTTTCTGGTTAGATTTACATTTTAAACATTTTTAAGCGGTCTTACACGGAGATTCCTTTCGGCTGCTTGATCTTTAAGTTGTTCTTAAATTTCGCGGTTTAATGCTTTAACACCGTTAGCCGATCTTAATCTTTGTTCGGACAATTGATTGAACTTGTTAATTTAATTTGTAATCTCGTGAACATTCAATAACTTGTTTATGTCTTTAATTGTCATTATGATACTGCTTCACACTGGGTAATACTATTACATTTCTAACTTAGTTACAAAAGCATTGTTTGAAAAAGTTTCCAAAAATATTATCGTAAAAAAGAAACAATGTTACAGTATAGAAATATGTAACAATATTGTGGAAATATTTAAAACAGACAAGACATCCGGTCTTTATGATATATGAATATATACTGCTATTCGTAAGTATGTAGACATTTTACTTGATTATTATGTATTAATAATACATAACGTTACTAAAATATAGGAATTAACGAGGAACTATTGATGATAGTAATATTTATTATTTTTACGTGTGGAGTCAACGGATGCCATATAAAATATAAATTGTTTATTTAATATAATCTAATCTATTAACATAATTGTTACATTCGCGCTACATAGTTAATTTTCTTATCTGAGAATTGGATGCTCGGCCTGAATTCTGTGAGGTGAGATCAACGCGAAGCATGGACCTTCTCCGTGAAAAACCCACGTAGTGCATAGATTTTATCTATACATTTCTTCTATTTCTTCTCCTATTACTTTTCTTTTCCTTAATTTTTTGGCTATAAAAAGAATAGGAACAAGAGCTAAGTGAATCCAGTTGGACAAGAGTCTTTGTACCATAAAACTCTGAAAGATCAGGTATCAAAGTCGCGATCGAGCTTATTGCAAACCTTACTTTGTGATTAGAACACATAGAAATCGCGATAATTACACCGAACAATTGTATGCCCCAGTTTACAGAATATGCATATACAGTACTCTCTACTATATACCATTATATCAAATTATAATATTCGCTGAGAAACTCCACAGCGGTATATCTTTGCCGTTCGAGTAACCGATTAGCTAACGTTACAAGGCCTACGAGTAACATTTCCTGCGGCTCCCAGTGTTAACCACACGTTGCATGGGTTCATCCCTGCGTATATTTTCTTTGGCAACCAGTTTAATAAGCAACGTTGAATTTACCATACTAACATACTTCATAACTTAATTATGGCCTGATCCGGTTCGTAACGTAATTTACGAATTTCTTTTGTCTATCGATTCTTTTTAATTTTCTCTATTTCATTCGTAACTTGACAAACAAACGAATATGATGAAGAAAGATGTTCCATAAGAGACATTTATATGGCGTTGCTCAACGTCTACAGATGTAAATCTTTTTTATTGCATATTAACGTTTAAAAATGAATTTTATCATATCATGATATTGTACGACAGCTCTGATAAAGGATAACATCGTCCTACATTTTTCTATGGATGAGTACTTCTATTTTTTCCATTTTATAACTTTGTAATTAAATTAAATATTTTAAAGAAACGAGCAAGTATCCGCGTATTTCTGGACGTTGTCATACGTATTAAACATAAAGACACGAAAAAGCTGATTTAAAATTGATAAACTTACCTCGTCTAAAGGACAACCAGCTGAGACGAGAAGTGCATGACTATGGAGTAACAGTAATCTTAATAATTTGTTTCTAACTTCAGCCGCTGGACTAGGCGGCGGCGGCCTCGATCGGTATACTTGAATCTTCAAAGTGGCGACTGATGTTAGTTCAGCTAAAATATCACCCACTGTTAACAAAGGACCGTCCGCAACTTTTTCCATTGGCAGAGGTTTCCAGTTCCTTATGACGATACTTCCTCTAGCGCTTGGTATCAAATCGCTTGAATAACCAAGACGTACTAATGCCTCGCCTACTAAATCCTGCAAAGGCGAAAGAATTATCTTATTAATACTATTGGAATATGTGGTGATAGTCGAAGTAAAAAACAGGGTTAAGTTAAGCAAGTTAAAAACAGGAAATCTGGGTAAATGGCGCATCGTTTTATCCAGATTATATGACACTATTTTTATTAAATCGCAGTTAAAATTATTTTTGTTAAGCGTTACGCGTTATATTTTGTTCTTCTACCGTCGGGAGACTGAATTGTTAATTTATAAATGGAGATTACAAGGGAAGAACTTGTTAAATTTTCCATTTTTTATAGAGTATCAGTCTTAAAATCAAGTACATTGTAAATTAACTTTATGTTATTAAAAATATCTTTCTATTTCATTTTAGAGTTAAATATGTATTTTACCATCCTTGTAATTTAAAAAATATCGCTTGTCGTATTATTAAAGTATTCAAGGACATTTAAATATTGCTTGTTTTATAAAGCATAAATTGTTCTTAGATATAAAGTGATATTACAATAAAAAAGAAATAAACAGAAATGTACTTATCATGTACTTTTTTCTCGTAATATTCAAACAGCTAAAATTGAAAAAGAACTTTGGACCATTCTTATGCTTGTAACTACTATGTTTATTAGAATTTTATATTTGCTGATTGAAGTTATTACTTTCCGAAAAATGAATGGCGGTGTTTAGAAAGTAATACTTAATTTTACATTAAAAAGAAAGAAATACTCACTTGGAAAGGCATAGCCACAGGGATGATAACGTAAGAATCCGTTTCTACTTGAGGCCTCCGCCAGTTCTCACGAGAGTTGCTTACATGCGTTTCTACGATATTGTGAATCGTCTCGACTACACAGTGCACTGGAAGATTTTTTCCTGAAATCAACATTGTTTTCTTTCTTAAGATTCTCTCATATAACATTCGCACAAACATGACATTCGAGTTTACATTCGCATAAATTAGTAAAGTGTTAGTTCTTTTCATAAATAAGAAATGATTTGTAGAAGATCTTGATAAACTTGTTGCTATAACGATTTTCTCAAATGTTTACGTCATTTTTCATAAAATTGTAGAGAGATGTGTAAAACTCTTTCAGCATTTAATTTTTGTAGCGCAAATGTAAGTGTCAAAAGATACTTTCTAGTATAAAGCGAATTTATAGAAATATTCGGAAATATATAAAAATATCCGAAATGTCGACACATTAATTAGAAAATTTTACTTCTACAAAATTCAAAATACTTTAATGTTTAGTATTTGGCGTAATATGATAAATATAAATAATAATTCTAATAGCAGTAATAATAAAAGTTACCTGCTTTAGAAAAAATTAAATATCTATATAAGTTGTTATCCGTTTTTGACTAATATTAATTAAATTAAATGTACAGTTTTATTATCAAAGAAACACGATAATTCGTGTTAATGATAATTCACAGAGTAAAAATTTAATTAATTACAATATTTGTATATATTTCAAGGTAACTTGTAGTACTGTATTATAATAATCTATAATTCGACAATTAGACGGCCGATTCGAACGTAATACGAAGTCAGAGTATTTCGACAAAAGTTTTCAATCGTTCAAAATGGAGAACAGGGCTTCTTGAACAATCAAGCTAGTTCCGGCTCTATACATTCGACCGACAATAGGCACACGCTTTCGCATTTCAGGATTTGAATTCGAGGGTCCAGATGATTCGTGAAGCTGAAGATCGCTGAGAGAAGTCTAACTCTCGTGCTAAGCATATGCAGATCCACTCGTCTATCCCGAGACAATAAGAGCTGGGCGATGGCACAATAGCTGCGATCCTTGTGTAACCCTGACTTAAGTCCCAGAGTCTATCCCACTTCAGGTTATAATCCCAGACTTCTACGAAACTGAGGAAATGGAGAACGAGAGGAAACAACGAAAGAAGGAGAAGGAAGGAAACTTGGTTTTGCCGATTTCATTCAGAGAACAACGAAATACTTATTAATCAAAATACCGGTGGTATCTCTTTACTGAAAATGAAACGATAACTGTAAGTAGTTATTCATCCCGGAAATACATATTGTGTCGTACTTTTAATTATTTAGGATATATATGTGGCGCTTTTTCTTCTAATTTTCCATGGAATAGATGTCAATTATTCGTTATACGAATACACAATCAGTAAGGAATTAAGTAATTGAGAAATCGATTCTGTTTTTTTTTGTCAATTTTTAATGTTATAAGGCAAATTATTTTGCTACGATATACGAGCATAAAAAAAGCAGATAGTCGTATTAAATAGGTAATTGAATAATTATATGTAAATATAACCAATAAATTTTTATATATGATAGTTGTCTATATATTAAACGATAAAATTTCTGTAATGTAATGAATACACAAGCAGAAGGAAGGATAATTTCTACACTGTGCTCTATTAAATATTTTTATCATCTAATTACTAATTTCCTTTGTTTCCGCGTTTCAATTATACGAATTAAATATGAAATATCGAAGTTTACCACGAACTATTTTCAATATGCATGATTTCTTCGTTATGAACGTGTTGATCGACTTACATATTAAATCATAAACTGATATAGGATGTTCTCAATACTCGGTGATGTAAGGTGCTAAGTCTACCAGTAAGATGACCAACAAAGGATTTACTGCCGGTGGCATGATATTAGGTATTAATGCCCTAAACTTCCATCTAATACGCTGGTTGCTATAGGGTCTACCCCCAGGATGCATAAGACAGGTCGTACCTAGGAAGACCGAAAGCTGACCAGTGACCACCTTAATCCAGGGACGTATAGTTTTCATTAAGGTGCCCTGTCCTAGCGTCGTCTCTGTATGGGGATCAGCTGGTTTAAGGTAGGCATATACTCCGCAGATTTGACCACGACCGGCCGTATTATGCGGTCTGTTTATTAGCAAGCTTTCTTGATACGCACAGATCCGCTGCTGTAATCTACTGCTTTGATATTTATTTCGTCAATTTTTAATGTCACAAAATGTATCGCGTTCATTTTATTTTTCTTATTCTTTCCGTTACAAAATATCCATAAGAACGCGTTCGGCTTTTAAATAAATATTACTAGAATGAAGGCCATATATACTCAGTAAAATAACATCTATATAATAGATAATAAAACTTGGAAAGAAAAATTTACAAGTTCGATTTAGGTGACATTAAATTAAAGAAATACAGGTATGGCAAAATGTATTGTTAGTATCCGTTACGATGTTAATGCTCATTGTGCTTGAAATTTGCTGAAAATATCAGTAACGTAGCTTTCCATATATTTTTTGTTTTCAATACACGAGAGAGAAAGAAAGAAGGAGAAAAAGTGTCAACCACTCATCCGCAAAATCTTTAATCTCTGCAGCGGCAAAGACATTTCTCATTTCTGGTGTAGACCCTATCGGGCTTCCGGTTATCTCCCCGTTTGCGCTGTGAAGGAAACACGACGGAAGCGTCAGGACGGTTCGTCTTTGACAGTTCTCGCTACAAGATAAGATTCATCCCAAAGACAACCCTTGAAGAAACGAAACAACTTTTCTCTTGATAGATTTCTCTCGTTTACGAAAGTTGCTATATTTTCAAATCGATCAATGAACGACTTAATCTATCATATTTGTGTTTGGTATCTATTCTGCACGCATATTGTATATATTTTAATGATCCTTTGAAGCGTAAATTGCCTTTTTTACGAAATTGGAGAGATTGAAATTAAATTTCGGACATGTCTTTTCAGAATATGTTTGTAAGAAATATTCAACAGAAAAGTTAAAAATAATATCCAGTTACAAGCTAAAACTTAATAATCCTACGTAACTGCAAATGAGTACTGTAGTAAAATACCGTCTTTTAAATTTTGAAATACTCGCAAATAAATTTTAGCAAATAATTATTTATAGTGCATAACGTCTGTATTATATGAATCTAATATTCGTAAATTCGCGTAGAAAATAAATAAAATTGTATTAAAAGATTATCATTTAATTTAAAACATCTTGTATCGAATAACTATTGTTTATAAAAAAAAACTTGACGGCATGACTGTTATTAAGATAAAATGTATTACAGAAAATGAAATTGTACAGTATATATGTATAAGAAAATATATAAGCGATTCGATAAATATTTGAATATACCTTGTAAATGTAATTCACATAGCTAACGTTTAACGAAGTTCTATACGATAAATTAGCGGACTGGTTCTTGCACCCATTGCCAAGTCGGCGGTGCAGATACAAGATAAAAAGTTGGAACATATTTTTCGACACCCCGTGATCACCCATTCCACGCTACCGTGATAATGGGTTCTTTAGGTGCACACGGAGCTGCCAGGGGAATGAGACGAAAAATCTTTACTGAATATTTCTTCTATATCTTCGACCCCTGTTCCTTCTTAGGGGATGATTATTTATAATATCAGATTGGTGAGAACGTTTTTAAATCACTGTCGAAAGATCCTCAGGATCATTTAGATACATCGATAGAGAAAAGAAAATTCCTTGCCTCGTTGCAGAGAAATTTTGATTAAGTAATTTATGGTGGAAAACGAAATTTTTTTTCATTGTTTATATACATATACGTATACATACACATAATTCTATTATATATTCAATTCTATATTTATATTTATATCCATGAAATCTGCAAATTACAGAGTGGAGATGGATTGAGATTAACTACGATATTTGTGCATTTACATTTTGTTTTAATATAAATCAGTTTGTTTGTACTGCAAATAATTCGTTGGAAATACATATTACATGTAATTGAATGATTTTTGTAACGGTATTATAGAAATCAAAATATTATGTTTGTTCGAACATTTGATAAATACTGCCAACAATTTGCATTCTTTGTTCCAAGAACAGAAATCCGCACCAAATCTAATGTTCTACATCCGGAAGAGCAGAGCTATGCAGATGACTCGTAGTACGGCCAAGTCTTCGATCCTAAGGTTTCCCCTTCGTCTTGGTGACTTGGTAATCCAAGACGATTTTGTCTAATCTCTCAAAATCGAATCAAGCTGTGCCCCGAAGCCTCGACTAAAGAATAGGGATGTTAGAATCCATGTTTGACGGTAAAAATTTAAACGAAAACAATTCACAGGTAAATGAAAAATCTTGTCTATTGTTGTTGTATAAAATAAAAGACAATATCACGAAGATATTTGCAAATGTTTTCTACATGTACAAAGAGAGTATCTTCTATTACTGTAATAACCTAGGCTAACGTAGGAGACATAACATTCGTGCACCAGCAAACGTCTAAATTATTCAATGTTCGTCTATCTTGTCGATTGCAAATAAATCTGAATCTATAAAAATGTTGGAGGCAAACACGTCCTAGCACGTTACGGAATTTGCGATCTATGGAAGTCTGCCACTTCCGTTCTTGAAACTTAACCTAAGCGCGTACATTAGAAGGAAAGTGTGGGCGTTTTTGGTATCTGAAGCTGATCCGGCGGATGCCGGCCTTTACAGATAAGCGACCAACTCTTTCGAACTCTTTATCTACACCCGTCCTCTTTCAAAGTCTTTCCCTTTCGCGTTTATTCAATCTTCCGTGTCGTGTTCCCAACGTACCATATTGTTTGCAGCATGATTAAACATTTGTAATGCCAATTTTCATGCCCTGTCTGATTAATTTAGAAAATATCGATATAGTGTAACATTCAGTTCGCAATAGCAATGCAACGCAATTTAGTATTACAGATCATGCGTTTCCATTATGGATTAAGCGTTGCGAAAAATGTTCGATCAAGAAGATTCTTCGTAATAAAAAATCTGTTCTTCGACATAAAAAATCAGAAGTTGATATCGCTTGGTCGTGCTCCATTTGCGTGCATACGAAGGTTGTGTCCGTGAGTTCGCGTGCGATTTAAGCTCTACAGCACCGCTAAGCTCGCGTTGGGGAGAAAGCACCAGATAAGATGTAATGAGATAACCTCACGGCTAGTGTGGCTTATAAGATCACCAGCCACGCGACGAAACCTTCTAAATCTAAGTGTTAGCCGATTCTTAGAGACAGGATCACGCACCGTGCTAAAAAATACATCTCAATACAGTACTCGATTGAAAAGTGCGCGATCGTACGCGAAATAGCAGATCGTAACGAAATGGTATTTCATTCTCTTATGAATTTCATCGACGCTTTTCATTTCTTGTCTTTTCATGACGTTTTATCTCAGTAACAAGTTTATATGTTATATGTAGAATTTAAAAATAATTCCCAATTTGCTCCAAGTTCTTTTATAAAAATAAAGCAGGGATGAGAAGAATAAATCGCATCAAAAGTTTGAAAATAAAAAACATGTAAGCTTTAAACGGATGAAAGAAAAGTGTGTGATTGGCAAGGATGCAGAGTTAATGTGTCTCCTTAATCTTTTATTTCGGACCATTTTTGATATAACTACGTGATCTTCCCTTTCTCTCTCTCTCTCTCTCTCTTTCTACCGGACTCATTAGTTGTGTCGTGCAAATATTAATCTCTTTGTATTTCGCTGAACCTCGATCCGAACCTCCGAGGCGCGTTTTACTCGATAGTCGAGATCATTCTCTCAACGTATGCGTCGCCGTTGAATGAAAGCAAGGGTGAAAACTTGCCCTAAGACGCTTAGAGAGTAAGCTCTTATACACGACAGAGAATAAGAGAAGGGCGTTGTTCGCTCGTACTCCGCTACCGTTTCCCTGTATGTATATCCGTTTCTATGTATATAGGTGTTTTGCATATGCGTGTATCTATATGCGGAATATGCGAGTGTACGCGCGCTTACACGCACACACATCACGAGCGAAGAGTTTGTTTTCCAACATCTGCACAGGTTCGTACGATTTCGCGTCGTTCGTCGCGGTAACTGACATTTGTGTGCACGCACTATACTCGAAAGATTAAAATTACTTTGGTAAACTGCGTCGAACGAAGGAAAAGGAAGGAAACTTCGTAAGATACTAGAAGGGGACGGGGGACGGGCGGGGACAGGATTCTCGAAGAGGGAGAACGTCTCGTAAATTTCTCGACTAAGGAGCTTAATTTGGATTTTCGGTAACGAGTTATTGTAAGCGCCAACTCATTGGGGGATGATTTAAGTGGCACCAAGGACAGGTTCCGGTCGTCTATTACCGATAGGCGATGGATGGATTATTCGTTGGATTTTCAAGAACAATATCGTGAAACTTCTTATCGGTACCAGTCTGTCGCTTTCGAAAGTCTTGTAGCGTATCAGAGAAGACAGCTAACATGAGATTCGGTTTATTTGTTTAATTTGAGCCTGAGATATCGGGGTGGAAGCTGATGGATGGATTTTTCCCTAGTTATGCAATGTTAACCAATATTGTCTAGAAATAAGAATATGCTGTTTGCGGAAAAACAGCGATGTCTGCCTGATGCATAAATTTAATTGATTTCTTTTAAACAAGTAATGATTTCTCTTCGATTCTGGGTACAATAAACGTAGTAGCGTAAACGACGTTAAATACTATATGTTAATTTAACGAGTTATATCAGGATGTTTTTACGCAGGGTTTATAATGCTGGATTAAGAAACAGAGATATGTATGTACGAAATGTATATACCGCAGCAAACATACCGTGTTTATGTACAATTCAATATGTGAAAAACATTCGAGGAATGAGTTGTTGTACCGTTGTACTGTACTGTACTGGATAGTACTTTTAAGTAGGCTAGCAAAACAAATGATACTATCTTATTCACTCTAAGGATAGTTACACATAGGTTGACATTTCTCGATTTTGTATATATAGCCATTCCTTCACGTAACGTGAGAAAAACAAAGTTTGTTACCTGAATCGAACATATCGTTTGTATGAATTTGTTTCATCGCTTTTGAGCATTGAATTAATTTTTGCGCTATCTTTCATATGGCGGGTTATACGCCAAATATTATATTCATGTCACGTATCTAAAGAATATAGGTCATCTCCTAAGCATCTGTAATATTTTCGTTATTGTTCGACCGTATGGAAACAGTTTGCAAAGTTTAACGATTCAATAAGCAATAGCTTCGTCTCTCAAGATTTTAAGTTGCGAAATTTCAGGCTCTCGGCACTGATTTAACACTTTCGCTACCGCCGTTTAAGGCAAAAGTCGCTGTTCGCAGTTCGAGTTTCCAATTTTCAGCATGTTACATAATATGTCATATATTTTTACGTATATATATAATAATAAAAAAAATGATAGGTAGACGATCCAAGGAGCATTTAGAATGCGTCACGTATGTGTGATTATAGGACTGTAATAAGCAACTAGTGCGTCACACATGCGTTGTAGCGAGAGGATAAACAAGATAACATATCCAACAAATTTTATTGTTGCATAAAATTTATCAATTGTACATACAATGGAGACCTGTATGACGTGAATGCTACGTTCCGAGTATATGTATATTTTATTTAAAATACCATAAAAAATGATCACTGTTCGTTTTTACACACTTTGAAGAAATAAATCAAATGCTGTTCCTTACTTATAGATAATCGTATGATTCTCGATAAATTCACAGGTGGTTGGGACACATACGCATCGGTTCTTTCCTTGTACGACAACAAATTAAATTTTATTTCGAAGCATCATATCCTACAGAATAAAAATCGTTTCCAAAATTGTGTACGATTATACAGTTACAATTTATTAATTTACTAAGTTATCGATTTATTTATTTATGCAAGTTAATGGAATTCATTTTTTCATGTACGTATAAACAATGTAAATGAAACAATGTGCCGTTAAAAATTAGTCGAAAATCAATATATCACACAAGTGTAATTTCATTCTTTTCTACGAGTAATGTTCTTATGTGTCGATGAATTGTCTCGTTTCAAAGAATGTAAAAGTCTAAAATTTCAAACTCTCAAAAGTCGTAAAAAAATATAGATAATCTTAAAATTTCGGAAATTGGAATGTTGACAATCATTTTCGCTTAGCGTGAGATTCCTTGCAAGTGTCTGATGTATGCAGCTGTACTGTTTTCGGCTAAAGCCAGTATTTACGCCGCAGGAATTTCCTGTAAGTGTCAGACGTTTATATGTCAATGCATCGAAAAAGCGTGCTTCTGAATGATTTTCAGCTATCGTATTCGTGTCAGATGTACACAATTGGAAAATTGTAGGAAGCCCACCTTTCTCGAAATATCTGTTCCTACTAGATAGAGACATTTAGTCACAGTGTTAAAAGTTAAAAATAAATATAATTTATATAGGACTGTATGTAAAATTTCTGAAATAAATGAAGGACGAAATATATTTGACAAATAGAATTTTTATTTTATATTCAAAACAATTGAAGAAGAAAAAAGGAAGGAAATTAAAAAACTCATTATAGAAAACATAGGTTTCCTTTACAGTGAACGATGAAAGAGAGGGGAAAGACGATTTTATAAGAGGAAGAGTAGAAAATATTTTTTCTAGCCGTACAAGTCACTTTGTTTAGGAAATTACTTCACAAAGTCTTTCTTATAAGAAAGCAATTCTCGTCAAAAAAATATCAGATGATTCGCAATTGAAAAAAATTCAATTATCGTTTAGACATTTTGCTTAAAAAAAGAATTCATTAAATATGAATACAAATCTTACGGAGAGAATTATCAACAAATATTTTTTAACGCAATTACCGAGCTTAAATGCGTTACAGTATTAGAATGCAAATGTGTAATTACTCAAATTGCCATTTATAATTGTACAAAATATGCAGTGCATCCTTAATGTCGCACAACCTTCAAGATACATCCTATTTCCTAGAGATATATGTACCTTACGGCTATAATAAGGAGAAAGTTATTAAAGATTATTTAAAAGAAAGAAGCGCTAAACGGTATGAAATGATTCAGCCTGTGGCTGACAACCTGATTTAGAAACGGGATGGAGTCCTCCACGAAATCCTCAGAAGGAAGAGAGCTGATCCTTCCGGCGACCGGAGAGTCCTGCAGAATGACGTAGTAATCCCACGGGAGAGCCTCGGCCTTAGCCTTAGCTTAAGCCATAAGGGTTTGCATACACGCGCAGAGAGAGAGACCGGCACAAATCAGGATACACACACAAGCAAACGTACTGTATACAGTGGCTTGCACGCGTCCTTAAAATACGGATATACGCGCAACACGAATGCTCCTAATCCACGAGGGTTTCAGCAAAACCTGAACCCGCCATCGGCCGAGGAACACTTTGGATTTAGCTATTCCACTTGCTCGGACGATCTAAAATATTTAGGGAGATCGATGAGAGCTGCGTGCGTTCTGAAGTAACATCAAAGACGATCGGATATGCAAAGGAACTGAGCAAGATTCCTTCTCGACTTGCCATGGAAAAATAAACGTTTCAAAGAGCTTATAGGTTCCCGGAGGACCGACGAGTTTCATTTTGCTAATGATGTTTCAAACCTTTATCTTTCAATTTCTTTCAGTCTCGTCCCTTTCCATTTTGTAGAATATTAAAAAATCTTAACATTGTGTTTAATTGCAAACAGTAAACATTTATGGAGAATTTTTCAATTTAATATATTACGTATTACGTATTACGTATTACGTAATATTTCACGTTACCATCGACGTAATATCGACTATATTACATCATATGTATAATTTACTTATCTTATTCCCACGTTTCTGCTACATTTTTGTTGCTAATCGCTCTTCTTTCGCACAACTGGAAATACCACGCAAGAAGGGTTATAATTGAAACACAATAGTTTCGCCGGTTCTTTTGAACAATGAAGGCATTTTATGCGACATTGTGCTAAGGCACGTAATCTTCGGGGGTTTCTCGGGAAGTGACGCTGGTCGGAGCAAGCTAAGGTCGGTAAGAGAGAGGGGTCGAAGAAGACGGCAGCCACGAGCATCGAATCGGTGATGGAAGGGTGAAGGCTGGAGGAGGGTAAAAGGGGAGGGTTAAAGGGCTCCTTAGCGGAGATCTTAGGCAAATCCAGCGTGAAATCGCATCAGAACATCCCCTTGCCAAAACCACCACTTACTCGTACCATCCTTGCTTGATATCAGTGGTATCCGCCTAAGAAAATTTCTATTGCTATTTTTTCTTCGGTCTTCTAAAAAAATTACGTTTACGCACTGCTTAAATATTATGTAACATCATAAACGTTAGGGTAACTTAGGGTAAAAGAATCGTCACTATTATAAGTATTTTGTGATATTTACTTGTGTTGAATTTCCGCCTACTACGATAGATGTACTTGTTTTACATATGCATTTAGTTAATTACCATACGCGTATACCTATTACATATATGCCTATTATACACATATAACTGTTAATTGATTCTTAATATAAGTTTTTATATTCAATTTTAACTTCGAAAATATAACATGGGTAAATTCCTATACGTTATTACGTATTTGTCATGCAGTTACAATTCCTGCACATCATCAATTGTCGCTATCTGATAGAATTCCCAGCAGGGAATAAGGGATAATAAAGTCTCACCTCTGTTTTGAATCGTCACGGTGCTACAGGTAAATGTGACTTTTGACGAGCTGACGACCATAAGGCTACAATTACTCAAGACTTTAGCCAGCGCACTATCTCCGGCACTCGCATTCTTCCTTTTCTCTTCCACGTTCTTGCCACGGGACCTTTGTCGGAGCTTGCTTCTCTTAATCAAACCACGGAGAGAAAAGACATTAAAAGCCGCGGAGAGACCCCGTATCTCGCTTCGAAATAAAGTTCTAGTCAACCAGGGAAGATAAGGCTCCCCCTCGACGCTGCTCTCTTTCTTCTACTCTTATAGGATCGCTGTCTAAACGCACTCTATTATTACAATACACTCAGCCGAGCTCAACAGAGTCGCGTGTGATTTCTTCTTTCACGGAAGATTATGTCGTATCCTATGAAAATGTTCCCCTGGCATTAGATAACACCTTAATGATCGAAGGTTTAATGCATTCCCTATTGCGTGGAAGTATTATTCTTTTCTTTTTTTCAAGCTTCTCTAAATTAATTAAACAGTTTTGAACTTTAGGAATCAAATTCTCTTACGGATAAACACTGCCTTAATTTTTTTATCGTTATTCGGATATGTTAGGATTAGGTTTTACTACTTAAATCTATGCCAAATACTGAAGCGTACACTATAATCACTCACAATCAAACTTTATTGTTGTGCTTATTACTTCCAAACATAGAGCTTGAAAACATAAGACTTTCGAATATAAACGTAAATAATATTTTCACAAGACGGTAAGAGAAATTTTTGAGAAAATAATTTTCTGCTGTAAAACGACATATGATTAAACACGAACTATTAATTATTCTGTTCATATTATCTGTTCTTAACGCGTCTATGATTCTAAGTTAATTACTTCGATCATAGTTCAGAACATTTACATGAAATTTATTTATTCCCTCTTATGAATTCGCATTGCTAGTTTCAGTATAATATGTATCAAATTGAAATGTAAATAAAGTTACCGAAAAATGTGTATAATCTCTAATATGTAATCTATAGAGTATCATAAAGGAAAATAACCTAATACATATTTCTTTAATATAGATTCTGAAACGAACCACTATATAAATATCATAACGAATACTATACTTTTTGATGTTTCGTGCCTTTTTGTCTCGCACGCGCATTCTATCTGTCTCTTTCGCCTTTGAATTCCCCATAAATGCATAAACATCCACAGTCTATCAATTACATATTTTATCTTTTTCTCGGTGAGCAGCAGAAGCTCGATAAATTTGAAACTCTTCTTTCTGTAACATGCATTACAGCAACGAGCTGCATGCAGCGCATAGTTCTTTGTTTCATGGTCTTAAACCTGCAAGAATATTTGCGAAGAAAAACTTATCACTTACGAGAAGCTTAATACGCAAGTCTATTGGTCGGGAAATCACTTGAACGGATCGAATCGCGCGGTCACCGACGCGCCGTTCTGGTAAGCCGCGCTTTCGCGAGCATCGTCTTCGACGCGAACAGGAACTCGAACTAGATCTCTGCGTGAATACATCCAGGTGAATACATAATGTGTAATCCTCGGGGTATGCGGACTCGGCGTCTTAAGCTAATCTTGTTAGGCGTTCTAAGCCTTCGGCTGACCCTGCGGAGCGGACTTTTAATCCCTTAACACGGCTACGCGCACGAAGATTTTGCATAAGAAAGAAATAGGATTGCCCTGCCCCTGTTCGAAGGTGACGAGCCGTTTTCCGTCTTCTTTTGCACACTGCCAATGTGTTTCTTAAAGAATCGAAGTTCCGTGTTGCATACGTTCAGATCGGAAACCTTTTCATTCGAAAAAGCAGCAGATGCCAAGGGGCTCTCTTTATTTTATGCGATCTCTTTTTGCGTCACCTTAGAAGTGTTAGCTTAGAAAATTCATAGAAGTGTAACTATTTTTTTACTACAACGGAGCAGCTGGCAACATGCTATGTTTAATTTTATGTCAGGCGCAAGATAATCGGTTGGTTACATTCGTGTCATCGTGTACGTTACAGTACATAAATTATGTCAGCATCTGATGCAATTTGATATAAAAGATTCGTATCTTTGTTACATTCTCTGAATTATAATATAAAAGTGTTCCATAACTAGGGTTAAATAAAACACTGGTAATCTTAAGCTGAAATAAGTAATTTGCCTGCATATTACGTTACTCTAGTTTTGTATTTATTTGTAAGAAATGGCTGACGCTTTGTAAAATCTATATGCTCTTATAGAATGTAGGTATATAGAAACACGTGTTTTAATCGCTGCAATTGTAAAACCTTAACGTTGAACAAACTCAGTTTATGACTACTTAAATTCACTAGATCCAGGTATCTTCGTAGAACTTATTTTTATCCAACTCCAACTATTGTTCTTTTATTTATGTATCGACATTTACTAACTGTACGCAGTTGGCCGAGATTCAAAATCATGGTTCAAAATTAGGTTAGTGTGGTTTTATTTAAAAAATATATTTTATCTATTTATTATATAATATAAATAATATAAAAATGTCCAAATATGTATAAACGATAGATTAACATCGAGGAACAGATTATTGATTCAATTCAATGGGTAAGTAATTGCATCAGTTCGCCGATATTTTAAGTACATTACATAATTGACGATTACCGAAAGAGCGATTCGTTGTTTCTTATCCCGAAAAAATTTCAAAATTGGTATGATGTTTAGTTGATTCGGTAGATGTAATATCACAAGTGCTAGAAACGTTTAAAGCACAGAGTGGACCACATTGTCTTCATTATAATTTATCATGTTGTTAGTGAATGGATCAAAATTTCAACATAATATGACTGAATCTCACGACTTTTTATCTTTGCATAACATGTACCGAGGAAATTAATCGATTTTGGTACGAAAATATCTTCATATACCTCGCTCCACATTTAATACAATTTAATCGTGGATTTGTTAAATTTCATATAAAGGATCGAGATTCCCTCTTCCATTTTCAATTATGATACGCCAATAAATTTTACCATGAAAAAACTTGAATAATTGAAATATCGAATAGTAATTATTTGATGTAAAATAATAAACTTAACGTGTACTTCATATCCGTCTGTACTAATTAGTTCAAATGTTTTGCAATAATTCTTGGTGTCAGCACTACAATATCAATAACAGAATTCGAAACTTTATAATTACATAGCATTCTTCTGATAATACGAAGTAAGCCAAATTACTTTTCGCATAAATGTTTGTACATATTTTTATAACATACAATACAAATTTAACAATTTTATAATATACAAATATTTAACATACAATTTGGTAATTGTGTTTCAAAACCTATAAGATTGAACCTGAAGCTCTGGACTCTGCAACTCACATAATCTATGTTTATAGCTTTCAAATTTTACTTTATTTGCTTGTCGATATGCTATTTATTTTATTTTGTTAGTATATATATTAGTTAGTATATAGTATAGTTATTATATCGATAGTAAACGTTTTATCTACGAGAATAATTATCCCCCAAGTTTCAAATTAAATAAAAAATCTGTAATCGATATTAAGAATCTCTTCTTTCACTGGTGTACAAAATTTTGGCTGCAGGGGTTTAATCACGTTTGAAAATTAAGTAGTTAAACATAAGTATCTAAATTCGGACGATGTGAATGTGAAAATAATTATGATATCAGCTTTCGAGTGGAGAAACTCTTTATAATTCGTCGCGGTTCCAGTATACAGTTTGTTTGTCCATGCGCGTTGCAACATAAGGAAAAAGCAATTAACAAATCCTATTAAAAATAAAGTCAGGAGACGTTGTCGACGGAGACTTGATGTTGTCTTATATCTATATTTATAAGAGTCTTAGAATATTAAGGCTCCAGAAGAGACTATTATGATTATACAATGAGAGCAAATTCGTAATTCAACGACACATCCTTTCTGTTTTCTATCCTGCTTCAGGCTATTCTTAAGATTCATAAGACGACTTCAAAAGAAAATTACCGTTATTGAAATTTAGTCGCCTTAAAATTTATTTCTATTAATATAAAAGTTTCATATTTTCCTTGATCTATTTATATATGCAATAAGATATTTGTCTCTGTTATAATATCCCTACAAATCCAAGATCGATATGATTAAAACATATTTGCATTTATCATCATGTAACATATTACATTATAATGACACAGTAATATTCTTGTGTTAAAAAATATAAGCTTTACTTTGTTTATCTTTTCTAACAAGGTAGTAGTATTTTTTTCTAATTGGAGAGCAAACAAAGATGCAAATAAAAATATGTCGCTTGAATGAATAATTTGTGGAAACATCTAATACAAACCAACATCCTGTATTAAATATTCATATTTTACTTAAATTGGATAAATATGTGTTATGTAAATATTGAAAAATTATTGAAAAATAAATATTGAAACATTAAATAAAGATCTCGTATGCTAATGCCTTTTTTAACGGGCCTTATATTCTATATACAATCTTCTAGTGATAAAAGACGAAGAACCACGGTAAAAATTTATTTAATATCTAATATATCCATTATAATGATTACTGGCGTCGCATAAAACACGTGTAAAGTATCTTACAAATATTACTCAAATTAAAATGTTAATGCATACCTTACGCCAGACGTGTACAAAAGTTAATATGTAACATAATGATTTATAGTCCCACATGTGCTAGAATGGCTGAGGTAAATTCGGGGTATTTGTCTTGCTCCTAAAGATTTTTTTTACTTGGAATCTAATCGAGTAGACGCCCGGGAATAAACATTTAAAGCGTGATTACGGAAAGGGCCGGAGGCACCCATCGATGACATCACCTGCCCCATCGTGAGCCTGAAAGAGGAGAAAGATAAATCGAAAACAGGATGCAGAGGCGTGGATTTTCGCAGAGGCCGACGTGGTGGCATGCACACACAAACTCGTATCCACCAGTACATTGGAAAACGTAGTTGGAGATACGGTGGAAAGAGAAAGAGCGAAGATGAGGGGATCAGTGTATACCTACACGCGTCATGGTACACACGAGAGTTAATGCCACTCACACACCGTTGCCACCTTCGAGGATTATCCTACGGGGATATTTTTGATCGTGCAATAATCCCTAATACGATTTACACAGCTCGTGCTCGCAGGGACGCACACATTATTCGCTGACGCCCATAACCATTCGCGACATTGCACCTGACTGTCGCCAGGGCGCCTCGCGTTCCGCAAGAATTTTAATTAACCGATACTGATGTCGAATAAATCATCTTTTTATTCGAGATAGTTTACATTGTCTTTCGGAGAAATATTAATAAGCAGGGGCTGTACAATTTGTTATGGAAAGCTCGAAGATAATGATTCAGTGATAAATCGTACCAGCGAAATATGATTAATATAAAACGCTAATACTTGTGTAGCCGAGATAGTGAGCGTACTAAGTCATAAAAAGTATACAGCCAGAGTACTGGTATAAATTTAAATAACGATTAAAAAGCAAGTGCTGAAAGATATAAATAAGTTTTGAACACACAGCTGGTGTACGTACCTTAAGGTTGTTTTGGTTGGTTATGATTTAGCGGCGTAAAATACGTGACTATTGTTACAGTTTAGGAGGAGAGATACTCATATAGTTAATTATAGACGCATGATATGTAATGTAGCAAACAACTTCAAATGTTACGAGGGATTGACAATGTGAAATATTCTACAGTTTCATTAAATTTATTGAATCGTGTCTTTTAAAATCAATGATTTACAAGTTTGGGATGAAAAGATTTATTAGTAAGGCATCGGACTTCGCTAATCTCGCGGTATCGTTTCGTCTCTCCTGCTCTAGGTATACATTTACAGATCTGTATATTGTATGTACGAAAAGATTATTACCTTACGTTAACGTATATTTTAGTTCCTATTTCTTCTCTTTAATCTGAAACATATTTGTATTCAACATAGTCTAACATATTATATTATGATAACATACAATATACATTGCAGGTGTAGTGTAATAAACATATGTTTTTTTATCGAAAGATACTGTTATTTTATCGAAATATATATATAAAAATTATATAAAATATCTAGAAATATATAAATATATAAAAATTTCGATAAAATTGACTTCATACGTATTTATCTGTGAAAGTCAGCAAGCAATAATTTAAGTTCTATCTTGCAATTTTAAGAACAATCTATAAGAATCTTAAGAACTAAGAGGGTAGTTCTAATGAAAATTTTTATTTAACAAGCACCAATGAGATCTTTGACAAGAAAGATTAAACTACTCTTTGATGCTACAATGTTAATTCAATTACTTGAACGAAGGAAAAGGATGGACTCAATCGCACAAGGCGGCAGTTTTCTCCCATCTTAACGATAAGAAACGGCAAAGACTGAGATGTTATTGAAATGTCGCCGCTATTCCACTACAAGATATTACAGATTGATGAAACTGCAAGGACCGATTAAAAGATTAAAACATAGCGGCTAATCGTTGTTATGGCGCGGCGGGTAAAACGAAGGAGCCAAGTGGCACTCAACGGTTGTTAGTCGCTCGGATAAAGATAAGTGTCGACCCTTCTTCTTCTGATTGTGAGACTCCTTCGTCTTCTTCCTCTCGTCAGACGTTGGCGAAGATTAAGCCAACAGCCATGGCCGGTGACCCGTGAAGATAACCGGCCGTATATTCCTAAAGCCGTCGATCGGTTCGTCGTCCATGCGCTTCTCGTAAGCCGCGACTTTTTTATCAACCCCTTTCGTGCGTTGCATCGTTAGCTTTCGGATTTCCGATGTGCCGTTCATTGCACTTTCAGCTGCTCGCACGCGCTTACGCCGCAAGGAATCGCGTTCCAGATATCGCATTCATCGGCCAGCGAAACAAGACGTTGAAAGAGAAAAGAGGAAGGAGCGGTTTCTGTACGCGGATGCTGTACCTACCTGTTCCGCAGCTTGCAACAATGCCCATCTTTCGTCATTTCTCACTGGTCCAAATTTCGTCAATATTCATAATCGCTTCAGAGCCTATCCAATTTCGGACAAAGATATATTTCAAGAAATTACAAACGATTGGATTTATTATACACTTTATGCGCGTAACGAGAAAAAGAATTTTGCCATTTAAATTATTTGCTGAGAACGAGTTTTTTTTATAGAATACCACGTAGAGGCGTATCTTCTTGCGAAAATTATTTAAACATTTTAAAATTAAAAATCGCGTATGGTGCGTTTTAAGAACATTTAATCGCAAATGTGACGTACTGAAACATGTATTAAAGAAGAAAAAAAGAAACGTACATATATTTCGAAGCTTTTATCTGCTGAAAATGATATTCTCAGAATGATATTATCGATCATTTTTATTCCCTATAAAACTGTAGCGCTATTAAATTTTATATTGAAAGATTACAATCACCATTTCGTTATGGATTTGACAGATTATACATACATTATTTGCACAGTTTATTAAAAAGTAAATCATATGACAACATACATTTTGAATGCTGTATGCACAATGTACATACATTGTAACCATGAAATGTAGCGTGAATCACTCTCTTTGTTCAAAGAATTAATTTTATTGACTGCATCTTAGGTTAATCGTAAACAATAATACAGATAAAAATAAGATAACGTGACACGAGCTTAATGTAACATGATAAAGATCGAGAGATTAGGTGAAAGTGTGAAATTCCATTTAGAATATCGGTGACCTCGTTTCTAAAATTATGATAACGCTTGATTAGTATCTTGTAACCATTCTTGTAGCAAAAAAATACGACATCATTTTAAATTGAGATCCATTTCTGACACCATGAAATTAGATAATCTCATCGAATCACCCACGGCGATCACTAAATCCTACACTTCAAAATTAGCATGCTACGCATTTGTGTAACCATACCCAAGATCATGCTCGGCTATAGATATTATTATATGCGTGCATTTATATACTCATGAGATTATGTGTTAATTCAAAACTTGCTTTGGATTTATCTTTGTCAATGTAATTTTCATCTTTCAGAGTAAAAATCCGTTTTAGCAGAGACCGCGTTTAAAGTCGATTATGGAATATTTATACGGGCTAAAACGCGTATCAATTATCATGATATTTGAGCTTTGAAAACTATTTCAAGCAAAAGATAATTAGCATCGAATGAAGGCAGGAATTTATTGGTGCAGAAGGAAATATTTTCTCTCTATGATAAACCGAAATCATCTTGTGGTTTTTAAATAGAATTAATTTTTGCCCGCAACTTCGTTCGCGTGGATTAATATTCGGAATGATTTTTGAGCAGATGAATTTTTATGAATGAAAAGCCAGATACCTTTTGTGCTATCAGTTAGATTAGTTTCTGTAGTAAAAAATATTAAATTACGAAAAGGTTCGATTTCAGAACAAATATAACGTGAACAATAACGTAATCGTTGAAAGTTCAAATATCGTTATGATCAATCCGTACAATGTTATTCAAAAAATTCAAGTCTTTTTATAAAAAAAAAGGACTACTATCCTCTTCAATTAATGTCAATGAACATTCGCTTGAAAAATGCTTTTGTGACGTTAAATTGAGGATCAGTTCAAATATCGTTATGATCAGTCCGTACCACACTCTGTATATACATACTTGCTATACATTCGGCAATTTTTCGTTAAAATTATACTTTGTTACAGGTATATTATAAATATTTGTTTATTTGCAATTTTATTTAAACCTTCGGTATTAGAAAATTTACAAAATTATGCTTCTTTTTTATCGTAAAAAGGTTTAACGAAATACTATATTTCAGTTTAGTAACTATTGGCGTTTCATTAAAGTATATGTCACTGTTAAAGGTTGGAATTATTGTTATTGAAACGTATACGATTATTTAAATTTAATATACCTATGTATGAAAGAAACTTATTATGCGATTTTACATTGACTATTTAATTGCTAAATATGTAAGTATTTCCTCTTAGTTGGATCAACTAGATCTACCAAAGATGTAGATCTACCAAAGATGACGCTGCAGGGTTATTTCTATTCTTGCTTGACTCGAAGCGAAATAAACTTTTAGATTTTCCATTTTCCTTCATCATAGATGGTACTAACAGGTTACGGTATAACAGAACTAAATTTCAGAATGTAAGGGAATCTATTCTATTTTCTTTCAAATATATCAACATGTAAATCTTCTTTATATCTATATTTTGTAATTATTACGTAATGTGCCTCAAAGTTTGTTTTATTTTATTATTCATTATTGAAATGGTATTATTTATTTTTACAGTTTATTTTCATATTTCCGTACTAGCCACGGTAGTATTTATAATAGTATTATTTACTTTATTGCAGTTAAGAAATCTCCATAAGCTTCTCGTCAAATTTTGTTCTTTAGATTACTGATAAATGTACATATATATATATTTGAACATTACATCATTATTAAGTACAAATGTTTATAGCACTTCGTATTCACATGAAAAGATCATTGAATGAGAACAGAATAGATTTCTAAGCTTGTTAGTATCAAATACATTAACAACGAAGAGTAAATACTTGACCAGTATATCTTGAAAAATACAATACGTATCGAACATGTCCGAATTTTATCCAAGTTTGCCCTTCCATATCACGATGATGCTGGAGCTAAATAGTCAGCATAATGTGTCCAGTTTATATTAATTCTGGCATAATATTGTACAATTTGCAGTTATACAACAGATTATTATAATGATCATATTTCTCGGTACAATAATTTTTAATAAATGCCAAGATAATATTTTATTTCCTGTAAAAAAAA
This sequence comes from Bombus impatiens, assembly GCF_000188095.3. Classification (NCBI taxonomy): domain Eukaryota; kingdom Metazoa; phylum Arthropoda; class Insecta; order Hymenoptera; family Apidae; genus Bombus; species Bombus impatiens. Next base: position 206,148 of record NT_176736.1, read on the forward strand.
TATCAATTACTCTCATACCCACGCTCTCTCTCTATCTTTCTCTCTCTCTCTCTCTCTCTTTCTCTCTCTCTAGGTCATATACAAAAGTATAATATATTATACAATTTACTCATTACTGTATAATACAACAATGTTGAGTGTAAATGTTATATCTATCTTTTTTCGCCTTGTATGTCGATGATTATTTTATAACACATGTACACAATGCACACATACGCTGTCTTGCACACAGCATCACGGAAGTGCGCTTTTAATCCTCGAGCTAAAAATCAATAGCGTGGCCCCTCGATGGCTAAAACCTCCCCCGGGATAAGCTCGCGCTAGGACCGTAGTTAAATAAATCCTGGATCAAAGGATAAGTCCTACCTCCGCTCTCTTTTTTCATACACACACTTTTTCCTCTCCCCTCTATCCGCGTTCCCTCTCCCTTCTATTCTACACCACGGATTATTTCCAAGATCGTAAATTATGAATCTTAACCAGGTCGACCTAGGGAAATTATTTCCTTTCTCCCTTCTGCCTTTTCTGTTCTACCGGGTACAACTCAGCTAAGCAGGAAGATCGAGATTTGTGGGGGTCCCTATTCGACGGAATTAAGATCATGTTCCGACCTTTTTTCGCATCGGCCTCTCCTGCTACTTTTTCCTTTTCTTCCTCTCTTTCTCTTACTTTCTTCGTTCTCACCGCTTTTTGCTCGAAATAACGTTACACATATACAGGCACCTCGTGCACTTCGTTTGTACGGGGATGTCGTAGTGCGAGGCTTAATCTCAGATTATTTCGACCTGCTTCGAGGATCAAGGATTAATTCAAGGACGAGTTGACTTATTTGCGAGCAACGGCCTACGAACGTATTACTCTTTTAAAGTGGAAAATGCATTTTATCGATCTTGCAGCAATTTGCTAATTTTTTCATCGTTCGTAAGGGAGTTTCTACATCAATCAGTTTTGCGAATCATTAAATTATTTCTGCTAACGTTATAACCGGGACTAATTGCTTTTAAAAAAGCGTATAATAACAAAAGTATCGTGGAACGAACGCGAACACCATGTGTAAAATATATGAAACGTAATATAAAATGAATTCGTGTATAATCGTACGGTATTGAACGTGTGTATCTGCGGAACTGACAAGTACAGTTACTCGCGTTTAGGATCATTGGCCGAAATTAGTGCCTTCTTTAAAACTATGTTTGCGATGAAATTGCAGTATTTTACGAAACACGAGTTGCACCGTTAGAGTATTGCAAAATGTAGCATGCATATCATATGCTATGCGCAAAGTTCTTTAAAGGGAATTTAAATTGACCAGCAAGAAGGAAACGAAAAAGGAAGGCTCAGTGTTTGAGCTTTTAAGGATGAGCGAGTTCTTTAGTCAATAGGAACGTGGAAAAGAAATCGAAAAGCTATAGAGGTTGGTTTCCTATCGTCTTGTTTAGGTTAAAATCGAAGGGCCTTCTGTATCAGGGTTTTATACGACGAACGTATAGCATAATCCTTTATTGGCGCAAGGAGCAGGCTAAACGGCTACAGGATCACATTGATCCTAGATTTAAGCCCAGTATAAGGAGTTTTAATATCAGGAGTTCATAAGTACAACAGGAATCGTTTGCAACTTCTTGAAGATTCCTGGCAAGATATCCTTAATTAAATGTGCCTGTTTCAATCGGTTTTGACTCGTAAGTATTTGAAAGTATTGCACTACTTCAGAAGCAGATTATTTCCTGAAATAATAAAACCCTGCTTAAAATATTTTCTAGAAAGACATACTAACAAATGAACATAAATAATTAATTAATAACATGCGTCAGACAACTAAATACTTATTGCACGAGCACACGCCAGTTTATGAAATACAAATTTTCCCTTCAAAAATTGAAGAAGTATGTTTCTCCTTTATGTATTATATCTTATACTCTAGTAATCCTTTTGATCCTCTATAACATATCACGGTTTTCTAAATTATTGCTGTTGTTACATTTTATTCCGATTATTGTCCATCAACTCGAAAAATAAAGCTTCTATACGACGTATCTCAGGAAAATTAATTATCAATAGTACGAGCGAATGTTTTGAAGCGAGTTACTGAATTAGCATAATACCACGTTACTATATCATACAATTATATAATATAGAATAGCAGGAATGTAAATTCAATAACGTGAATATCAATTCTATTTCGCGCCTCTACTTGAAGATCAATTGCTATGATATAGCTACTCCTCTTCCTTTCACATAGTGCGAAGGGAGGCTGAACCGCTTGCAAGGATCTGTAATCCTGATAACACCTTCTACGTATATCCCCTCTGGATCGCCTTTAGTCTCATGTACAAATGCATCCCTATATTTGGACGCGGTGTCCGTTCGTTCTTACGCTTGTTGCTGGCTGACGCTATCCTTGTTGGCGTCTCCACGTTATCCCATGGGAATGTAGGTAAGGGTACTGTGTGACCTCTCTATCCCAGGAGAACAGAAACGATGGGAAGAACTGATAAGGGATCACTAGCTTGTTGAATATATCAAAGGTCTCGAAAAAAATGTCAGGATCTTTATTATATAAATGCATGGAATGGTTACTAATTAAACAATGCTGTTATATGAATCCTTTATTCGTTGTAATATGTATTCGTACAGCTTAATTTTCTAAGTAGTCAATTTTATAATCAAGGTACTTTGTATTTTTAAATTTGTTCGATAAAACAATCGCAACGTGAAAGACGTTATATTTTCAAGCATAACACGTTTGCAACGCAACATGATTCTTTTAATTATCGCCCAAAGTATTTTTATGATCGTTCAAAAAGGACAAGCAAATGTCTTTACGCGAGTTACATTCCGGTAAACGGATGATTACAGAAACAAAAAGGATACATTGTATTTTATACTTGAACACTCTGTAATTTGGAAATCTCGGATAAAGAAATTTGTTAAATCATTAAAGGGGGATAAATTGTGTATGCCACGTATTATGAAATTGGGTTAAATAACTTTTGATGATTATCAAATTGCAAATTCATAATAATTTCACTAATTCATTGAAACGTTCCTTTTGTTGTTTTCAGCGATACAGAATTATTTCATAATCGTTTGATGGATATATTTTCCATTGTTATTCTACAAGCGGTACGTCCTGCACTTCACATGATGCGTGTAAAATACATGCGCATGATGTAAAAAATAAGCGAAACTTGTTTACTCGAGTATTAGGGAAACATGCAGCCTAGTTTCCCAAGGAACATTCGCGGGATGTTTCCTATTTCCACCCTGTTGGAGGGTTCTTTCTTCTACTAGCAAGGTCAATATTTATCACAACAATCGAACATAAAGAACAATCTCAAGAATTTTTACAATTTCAGCAATTTCTGTAGCGTTCCCAAATTTCTCGTCGATAAATTTATTTATGGTACACTGTAGCCAAAAGTAACAAGAGATGAAAGTACCTTACGAGTTCAATATTCCAAAATGTATTACAATCATAACAAATGCAAGTTATTATGTTGAACAAGTATAGTTGAAACACGTACATCTATATTTTATTAAACAAGATACAAAGTAGAGATGTGTAGTGAATAAAATATCTTTCCAATACCAAAGATTTCTCGTCCTCGGTGCTTTTCGAATTTCTAACAAAGACAGTTTCTATATGGCTTTTGCATTCGGTCTTGGTTGAATGTAACTTACAATTTTAAGCGCATCATCTACAACGCAGACTGTACACAGTCACGCGTCGATCAAAATCGATTTTATGACAGACATAAACGCGTATACCTGTTCGAAATGTTCCTAAGGATGTGATATAATTTATGTTAATAATAATTCCTTAAAAACGATTTGCCGTTCATATTGTTGGGCGCAATAAATATATGTCCTATAATGCAGCATTTCTGTATTTGGAAAAAAGAAATGAAATCACAGAGAAGTTTTATGTAATGAATTTAAGAAAGAAAAGAAACTTTTACTTTTTTCTTTTACATGCAAAGGTAAACGTTATTTAAAAAATTAATCGGATATATTTGGGAATATAATTAGTGTATATCTGTAAATCAACATTTAATTTATTTTGTAAAAGTTGCGCAAAAAATTTACTAATGCATCCAACTGTCTCTCTGTTAATCTTGGATTAAATAATCCTCAAGATTATGCAACCTTACCGTTTTGTTTGCCAAAGACGCTTCAGGGATTAGTAAGTCTGGGTCTTAAATGACGGGATTATATAATCCAGAAGATTATTTAGAGCAGGATTAGACGTAAGATAGACACAGGGTAATTAATTTAACATCAATGTGCGCCGTTATGTGCCACGTCGATAAACACGATAGACACGTTATCAAGGTATATGAATCATTCACAAAAAATGACAAGGATCTTACAAAAGCAGAATTTATCAATGAATTCTTATTAAAAATAAATCAGTCATAATGAAGAGCAATTGGCCGTATTCTTTCCGCCGAGATCCTCGATATCACGTATTTAATTTCTATAGTTACTTGTTCCTCTTCACAGAAGCTGACCATTATTTAATCGATCGCATTCGTAAAAGTTTCTACCATCTCCTAACTCCTTAACGATCTTGTACGTTGAATTCGAACAATTGACATTCAATCAAAACCTTAACAAATCAATCAATTACGTGCTACATGAAAATCCTTCGATGCATAAGTCATCAAATCTTCGACTAAACGAACTTGACGAAACTGATAAGCAGAAGTTTAGATCGTTTCGAATTCTGTAGAAGTTAAACTTCTATATATTTACTGCATTATTTTTCCTTTTTTGTAGACATAAGAAAGTAGCAGAACAGCTACAGCTTGTATTTATAATCCTTTGAAATTTATCGTTGAAGGAAAATATAGATGAAAAGTAGAGTAAGAAGAAGATGAATATATCGAGTAGAATATGTAGATAGAAGAGATTCTAAAAATAAACAACGGAAAATGATAAATGTAAAATATGAAAAAACTAATGGGACGAGAAAAGTTTTGTAAGAAAGTGAACAGTTTGGAGGGAGGCACGCGTTATACGACGAATAAAGCTCGCGTGCAAGGGCGAGGTATCCTGCCATCCTGCTATCCTGGTTGTCGGGATCCTACAAAAGCCCTTATTTGGGTCACGAACCATTTCTACAATCCGGAATGTGCTTTAGGACACCTACTCGCCGCTTCTGCTTTCCCATTCGTTAAAATAAGGCGGCAGGTGTCAAACAAAGGATCTCATTTGCATACTTTTCGAGTAAAAAGGATACTTGTGACTTTTTGGTCAGCGAATAACGGACCAAGGCGGGAATATCCGAGATAGGTTACTTTCTAACAAAATATACGCGCCCGATCCACGAGACGTCTAGTAGGCCTACGAATTATTAGGAATCGATTTATAATTTATACCAACATTCGAAAACTTCTACTAAATAGTGAAAATGTACGGTATAAAAAATGCGAAGAAATAAAAGGATTAAGAAAAGTTTACATTTGAAAACTGTTGGGACCTTGTGTAATTTGTAGATAGAATAATTTTCCAATGAATCAATAAAAAAATAGCAAAAATAAAATGGGAAAATTATGGACAAGATCATTCTTGAGAATAGCATAGGTACGATAGTGAAAAAAGAAATACGATTAATTATAATAATATATGCAGTATTAACATTTTTAATTCTAGACGGAAAATCTGGAAGCATTGTTGTAAATAAAGATTTAAAACGAAAATACTGTTGAATATAATTGGTGTATGTAGTTTAATATTGATAAGAAATTACAGAATTAAGTTACAGTCAATAATAACAACATTTGGCTATATCGTATAAAATATAAAATAAAGGGAAAAAACTACAAAAATATTAAGAGAAGTTTCACTTTATTGTATGATACAACTTGTATCTATTTGCCGTAGCTTCACAAATGGTATGTCCGGATAACATACTAAATAAAGAGGTGTTTGGGAAGGTAAAAAAGGGTAAGAAATGACCCTTGAGCACCAGGATCACAGAAGAAGAATTACAAAACACTGGTACCTGTGTTCCAAATCGATTATCCTGAAAAGTCTAAAAATCCACAAGGATCAGGCCCTCATATCCTACGTCCTATGCTATCGGTGTTACAAGGAAGTCTACCTTTTTCTTTCCTGCGATCCTAATGTCCTTCCTCGCTCTTTATCCCAATTCTCGCGTTAAAGTTGACCGGATTCTGGACAAAATCCAGCAGACAGAACAGTCCTAATTGTAAGAAAGTTGTATTGCTTTCGAAGTGTAAAAGCTTTATAGTGCTACCGTTTGTCTCTTTCTCGTCGTCGAATGCAACAGGCTAAGAGCGCTCCTACGACGATGCGCGCCAAGAAGGACCTCCGTATGTTGTAATCCTTGTCACATTCTGTTATCCTGACACGAGAAATTCGCCGCAATGATCTGTCGCGAAGCCTTCGAGCGCTCATATAAGGACTTCAATTTATTTAATAGGCAAAAACTCTTTTTTTTTTAATTGTCAGTTTTATTAATCGATGTACAGGTTATTATTAAGATAAAAATTTCTCAAACCTTTCAGAACGAAATATATTTTTTAACCATTTCAAAATTTAGATTTAAAACAGTTTATTAAGGCGAGAAGTTTTAGCTAATGTTTCGTTGAAAAATTAAATCAATTGTACAACGTACGTTCTTTTGAGAAATTTTAGAGTTCTTTTCTACAATGACTGAATTTTTAAAATATCAAGACGAGGACGTTATTATATTCTAATATGTGAGAATTGTTTCCCCTTATTAAATAATATTCAATACCTTTTTTTCAAGAACATGAAATGTACCATTGGTCGTATTAATTAATTAAAAGTGACGACATTTACTATCTTTATTTTCGCAAATATGTTATACAAATGTTAAAACATCGCTGAACACGTCAAAGTCAATAAACTTTATATGTGTCATTTATTACAATGTATTTAAGAGTATGTGCATGTATTGAGGTTATATGATCCACGGATTTATCGTCATAGTACGACTGCGAGGTTTTAGACTCTCTAATCCTGAGATTCGTTTCAGGGACAAAATGGCGAGATTATACAAACCCCAGATCATTTAATCCAGGATTAAGATTATGGTCACAGAGGAGTGGGCCTCTGCGAATGTGTCCCCGCATTTTTCTTCTCCGCGGAGAGGAACGAGGGAGATAAAATCCATATGGGTCTCCATGAATTAGTGCCCCAAGGAAGATTCTTTCGTGGAATAATAAGGTTTTACATACGATATATTCGAATTTTAATCGTAAAAAGTACAAATTAAATCCCAAGTCATAATCTATCTTCTATCTCCAGGAAAATGGAATTTACATAATAACTATGTTATACATAGTATGCAGTTGCTTGCACGTTCTCTGTATTCAGCGGTGAAACCTCGTGTCTTATAAATTAATATCGTCTGATGTTAATAAATTATTACTGCCGATATTCCCAACTGCATAAAATATACATACATCGGAGAATAATTGGAGTCGCAGATACCGGCCAGCGCGTATCTTCCTTGTGTTTAATCCTCCGCAAACGATTCAGGATTTTACCAAAAACTGGAACTTCTCTGTGCACAGGCAAACAAACAGAATCCACAAAAACACGGCGCATTCCTGTAATCGTCAGCCGTACGATGAGCAGTAAAATCGTCTTGCGTCCCTTTCACACCGACTACCGACCAATATTTCCATACAAACCGAAGCAGTACGGCGCGTCACGCCGCGCATACTCGCGCCTCGACCCCAACTCACAAAGAGGATATCTTTCGAATCGTTCGTAGAATTCCCGTCGTATCAGGACGGGATGTAAAGCTTTCTGGGGGATGAGCCGCTTAGCCTCTAAACCTTGTGTGCTCTGCCATAGTCCTCCAGCTCCCCGCGTCGCCACCCTTGATCCACCCCCGCCGTCGTTCTCTGCGCCACCCTTTTGTACGGACCATCATCTGCGTCCGTGATAGGTGTGCTCTCGTACGTGTATACGCATACGCGATCCGGCAACCGTATATACGGTTCTACACGGGGATTATCCAGGTTCTGTATTCGTGAGGATTATCTTTGGCCGTTGCATCGATGTGTCCTCACGTGTGTGCGTGGCTTTGTGTGCGTGTAGCCAAATCCTTTGGCGGCTCGGCCTGGTTCTCTCTCCTCCGAGTCCTGACGCGCGTGCACCGTTTTCTCTTGGTGTGCGCGATCGCGCCTCACTGCAGGTGCATGCTCGTGTAAATGTACGCGTATTGCGACCACGTATACTTCAGTCACTTGGTTTGACCGGACTCCATGCGCGTCCCTTGCGAATGTACTGGTAACTCGCTGCGAGGATATATATGTTGGTGTAACTGTGTGAGTCCTTGGTTCGGTACATGTGTATACGTATATGGTCGAATCTGGGATTAATCCGGGATTATTGGTCGAGTGTGCGCTGCCCGCCTCCCACCGCCTGCTCTCCAAATCCGAAATCCAACGCACACAACTCAGCTAATCCTAACCCCCATCCTCTCTTCCTCGCATCTCGCGCTCACACCACCAGTGTTCCACTCTTGGCATATCCTGTGTGTTCCACGACAGTCGAGGCATTATCTACAGGGTGTACGTGAAAGTCTACAACCGACTCTTCTTTCATTTCGCCCGGGACACACTCTGTTTTAAACCTCGTTTCATTCGATTTTTCGTCTTAACGACCAGCTCAACGACGGAGCTCTCTGTCCTTCCGGAGAACAAATTTCACTCACATTTTCGAATAATCTTAATTAAATCCGATAGACGCGAATTTCGTCGAAATGGAATGCAATTAAACGGAGTTCCGAATCAGCTTTGTTACGCGTGTATTTCTTTTCGCTTAAACGGAACTCCTATTAAGCTAGGAATTCCCACGACCGAATGCAATCATTTTTCCTTCGAATTCTAGTATTATATGATTACTATAATTCTATATTATATGATTACATTAATTTCACGAGTTCTCGCCATAACTATCGTTATCTAACAATTTAATCTCGCTGTTTTCAAAAGGATCATTTTTAAAAACTTGGGTATTTCGCGTGCTGATTGATATTTATCAAGCGGATTATTGTTTGTTCTTATTCGGACGAATGACATCGCGATACGATTAAATACGAGTAATGCGGATTTATCCACGCTCAAGTATAGATTTTGACATTACATTGCGTTCATAGTTAAGAACTACTCAACGTCGCAATAATTTTCGATGATGGTTTACAATTTACCATTTTACATTACATTAAATTTTCGTACATTTCATATATATTAATGTAATATACATTCCATATAAATATAGAATATCTATAAATCAATAATCTTCTTCCGTGTTATTCGTTACACGTACTTTTTCATTTACATGTAGATATTGGTTTTACTAAATACTAGCTTACAGCTAAACTTTTTTCTTTCTACTAGTTGTATTTCATTACTTATGTTCATAGTTCTTAGAATAGCAAATGGAAAATATGAAAATAAATAGATAATACATATTTAGTAACATCTTCTGTCAAAAGGTATAGCTTGTAACAAAGAAGATCACGTATAAGATAATGAAAATTAATCGCATATATACACACGTAAGTAATGAGAGATACGTATATATTCGTACATCGTATGAACGTTGTCAAAATAATGATATCGATTTTGTCTTTAGCTTTCTGTGTGGTCAAGTTACAAGCCATATGTAGCTGTATGCGCACAGGACAATTTCTGCAATACAGATCATTTTTATCTTTAAGCGTTTAATAATTTCTTACACCGTGACACAGCCTCGAAGTTTTTATAAATCAGATATAACATTAATACGTGCTAATTTTACCAAAAATGTCATGAATTTGAACATTTAGGGAACTTTCCATATCAGCTTTACCACTCGCTTCACATTTCCTTCATTAATTTACCAATTAATAACTCGAACCGAATGGAACACTATTGACATCCGACTAGAAAGACGGATGAAGTCTTCAAATGACGAGTCGCTTTTGATTCTTTCATAGTTAATATCACATAGCTGATTAAAGTTTCCATTGAAAATGATTAAAAAATAATAAGCTTTCGAACGTATCAAACCGTAATATACCGGTGTAGGTGAATCGATAAATAAATTCAGAGCTTCTGGATGATAAACAATAGGCGAGGGGATCAAAAGTTCGATTTCCAGTTCCGTAGCAATCTAAATGGAGTTGGAGAATGGGTTAAATGTCGTAACGAGTTCAATCGTATGCTGCAAGACGGTGTAGTACATGTTCGCGGATCGCCCAGCCACATAGCCAGGGATTCAAATTTAATCCGGATTAGATTGTAAGGGTTACAATATCCTTCTCTCTCGATACTCAACCCTTATACGTACACGAGAAATCAAGCTAGCCTCGCACAGGTAGAACCGAGACACATGTACACGCACTCTATTACCCTAAGTCGCGATTGTCGTACTCGCCAGCCAGTGAACAAGACGACGCAATTTCTATCGAAGAAATATAAAGGTATTTTTATTCAACGTCTTTTTTGTACTGTATTTCCAGTAAAGCTATTTTGAAGAAGTTCCAACAGATAGTAGCAGGACGTATGAAATTTAATGATGAGGTTCTGCTTAACTCTACTGTAGAAATATTACGTTCGAATTAAAAGTGTTACGAACAATAGTAAACGCTGCATGATTCTAACGAAATAAGAATAGAAGAGAGATTTGCAAGTAACAGTAAAGGCAGAAATACTTAATTTTCGTGAAAAATAAATTAAGAGACTTCGCAATCGACGCAGTTTAATATAAAAACGCTAGAAATCTTTGACGAAGATAACGAAACGAATAAAATTAATATTCAAAACGAAATTTTACATGTTGCAAGTTTTAAGCTACCGGCGTTAATAAATCCTCTTGCACAACGGTAACAAGTTTGTCGATAAAACAAATTAAATTAAAGTAAATTCTACAAATTGCTGAGCCAGTTGACTATTCTACCTTCTAACAACTTTATACATGTTGTATTAAATATCATAGTCAGTCATCAGATATCTCGATAGTTTTCGGTATGAATTACCAAGCAATAGATTTGTTTGTTATGCGCTGGAGAAATCATCGGCTAGTCATCGAACTGAGCTAGTTGAGCAAACAGTTCTTTCCATCGATCCCAAGGTTTCGTAGAATTTCATGGGATTTAAAAAAATCGAAAACGACAGGGAAAGTCGAGATAAGAGCGACGGAGACGGCGGAAGAGTGGGAAAAGGAGGTATCGGCTGAAGACCGAGGATTAGTCTTGACGCTGAAGATTTAAAGAGGATCCTCGAAATCCGTAGATTGAAGAAGTGCGTGCTTCCACGTCTTCCCTTCCCTTTTGCCTTCGTCATTCGAAATTCCAAGGGCAAATATGTACTTTTCCGCTCCCTATATTTCAACGATCACCGTTTTCTTACCCAAAGTCACGATCATGGGAATTCCACTGGGATATATCTTTCAAAAACATTCGAATATGCCCCATAAACTATCTTTCTTCTAAACTTTTTAGCTTTTTAAATGGTTAAACGTAACAGTGTATTATCGTATTAAAGGTTCGAGAGAAAAAAGAGATATAGATTGATGGTATTATTACGAGTAAGATGGATTATTACGAGTAGTATTTTAAAGAAACTAATTTAACTAATTTAAACGAAAGGGAAGGATTCTTTAATTTGCTTTTATTCTTCTCTCTTCTATTTTTCTTTCTTTTTTTTCGTTAGCAAATAAATAGATGTATTCTAGATCCATGTTGCTATTTAAGGAACGCGTTGAAACACTTGTCAAAGGGGATCGATACGTCTCGAAGCCAAGCGTGGACTCTGGTTTTCGTTCGCTCCGGCAAACGGACGCGTGCAAATTGTTTCCACTGCATTATCGAGGATCAAGGAAATTCCGCCGATAGTCTATCTCGTTTACGAGCTTTAACGACCCCTTCGAGCGACCTCCATCGTCTACGCACACAAGCTGTTCGTCATTCTCGATGGAAACTTGCTCTACGAACACGGAATCCAAGTTCTTTAACTTGTACATTGCGATGGTTAACGGTTCCACTGTTCCTCGAACAGTATTACCGGGTTATTTTTATTGTTTGAAAAGACGCGGAATTAATTGGACGATTACAGTGATCATTACGCTAAACTAAAAAACAACCAATCAGTGCAACACAAAATGAACCAATTAAGGCATCAAAATTATACATAAATTAAAAAGAGATGCGCTTATACTATATTCAATAAAGTTTGATAGAATTAAAAATTAGAACAATCGCATGTGCATATACAGTGAATACAAAAAGTGTTAAAACACCGTTGTAGATATTTATCATAGCATTTACACACTAATTAATTAATTCCAAGTACCTATATTACACTTCCTATTATTTAGTAGTGCTTTTGTATAGCTAGAAAAATTTGACATCATGAAAATTAAATGTAGAACCTGACGAAAAATACGCTTCTTTCAAGAATAGGGACGCCATCGTAATGCAAAATTTAATGTACGTTTACGTGCTTCTGCAATTGCAGAATGTTTCGTTAATAATAATAATAAAATAATATAATTACCTATATATAACATATATATTCATATTAATTCTTATATGTATAATGTACGACAATATATAAAATTTGCATATAACATATTAATCATAGTTAATACAGGTAAATAAAAAATGTATATATAATAATAATATAATATTAACATCCTATCTAGCACACAGTAAATAATTTGGAGACGTGTTCAATTTTCAATGTAGAATAAATATCTTTAATTGGAAACGTTTATCTTTTATATTAAATCAAATCGTTTCAAATAGATATTTTCTTAAACGGGCGTATTTTAAGCGCATCAATTACTATTAAAAAATAACTTAATATGTGGCGAAGGATAGTTTGGTGGCATCATCGACACTGATAGTCTAGACCAAGGTTCACGATGTAAACATATAGAAGTCGTTTTTATTCGATTCAATACCATGAAGGTGATGTACGTCCAAGAAAATAACACATGAGCTATTCAATGTGATTTTGGATGAAACTGTAGTTAAGAAGGATAAATAAATAAGCGAAACAAAAGAGGAATTAAAACGAAAAAGAAAATTGAATAACTTTGCTGGTTTTTTGAAGCACCAAGTAGTAAAATAATACATAAAATTTATGTAAATACAACATTAACGAAAAACACAAATAATGTTATATAAATATAATATTAAATAAACTATCACATTAAATAAATATTAATGTAATATTAAAATAAACTTATATATCTCTTACAAGGCATTAGACAAATCAGATAGAGAATCGCTATGGTATAAAAGAAGTGCTATCCTTGTAAACATTTCAATTTCTTCAAACTTAATAGAATTATAGCAATTGGTAGAAAAGAAAACAATGATGAAATAAATATTAAGCAACTCCTCGAGCAAAACCTTTCGTATCCACAGTGTCAGAAGATAGAATTGAATAATGTAGATTGATTAAAAAATAACTGCGAATAAAATCTTGCGTTGATGTTCTGTTTTTTCTTTTCTTTTTTTCTTTTGAAATCATGCAACTTGGAAGCTATGCCGTAATACTTTCATGGAATTAAAATTTTATGTCGATATAATAATATGATACAAATTGGAATCTCTGTCTTCATAATCCTAAAGTGATCAAAATAATTAGTAAGTTCGATTATAGTATGAAAGAACCGCGCTAAAATCTTTCATTATAATTTCGTAAAGTTAATTAATAAGCTTTACAATGTCGTTTGTTATAAACAGCTTGCATAGTGCAAGTATTCTATAAAATACGATATATATTCTATTGTATTGTATACACAGTACGGTGTCATAAGGTATGATACATAATATCTTTATCATATAGAATATATTATAACATTTAAATATTAATTCTAGTATTTTATGAATAACCGGTTTCACCCGACAGTGTCAAATTATTTGTAATAAAATTCTCTGTATCTTATTTCAGTTGTTTGTCAGAAATCAGTGTGGAGCAATTTATTTGATTTAATTCGGCCATCGACGATCATCGAATGATAGATGGAAGAAATGGAAAAAATGGTAAAGCTCACCCGTACTGGAGGTAGATTTGCTGAGATCGAATCCTTCCTGTTTGGGGCTTGTATTTGCTTCTTGCTTGGGGTGTTGATTGTGCGCAGCAAACGGTGTCTGGGGCGTGCTTAGGGGTGTCTGCGATTGATGAGGATGCACCGGCGGAAGCTGAGTAGTACTCTGCGGCTGAGACTGTTGGGACTGGTGAGACTGAGGACTCCTCGGTAACGAGGACACACTGCTCGGCCTCGAAGGTGGCGAGGTCTTGTGTGTCAATGCCAAAGCTTGGCTCTGCAAACGAAAGAGTTCAACTTCCTAATTAATTATTTACTTATGTCGGATCATTCCCAAGATTTCTCAGAAAATTATCGTGTATAGTTTCAGACAATATGTACATATTGTTAACATACACTCGTTGTTAATATAATATAGTCATTGAATCGCAAAAAATTCTCGTTCGTTGAGTACGTACAATACATTAGAAAAACTTGTTAAAATTGTTATACATTTGATGATTAAATATTCACAGATTCAAATATCAACAAAAATAGTGATAGTCTATATATTAGTATTTCACAATGAATTTATTAATCCCAAAAAATACATACATACACCAAAATGTAAATATTGGTGAACTGTGAGTAACAATATTATGAATGACATACTAAACTAGAAATACTAATAGGTCAGAAAGATGTCCAATCATGTGCATATTTAAAAACCATTAATTACTATCATTTTGTCAAATACAATGAGATTTTTTATAATCGCCCCCCTTTTCCTCCTTACTTCACAACTGTCAGATGCATGAACTGTACGTATGATAATCGTGTAAAACAATGGAAAGGGAACTGTATATATTTTATATGAAGAATCACGTGCGTACCTTGCTTTCAAAAATCGTGTATAACTGGATTGCAATTATTACGGATTACAGTTACGGTTTATGATTATCATGCTACGTTACACAAAGGCTGTAATACTTATTAATTTCATTGAAAATTCCGAATTCTCAGTTTATAGGCGTGTCTACTTACTGATATGGTTATAATTAAATGGATTAAAGTACGTGAAATACCGAATTAAAATGTTTTTAAGGTAAATTTATATTCTAAGAAAATATATATTATATTTTCGCTTTTATTTAATATATAAAGATTCGCGATAATAGCGTAATTTATCTTTTATATGTTATTCTTTCTGAAATATCTGGTGATAACAGCAATAACAAATCTTTCAAATATATAAAACTGTGAAATACTTGTGAATTAAAATGCAAAATATTTATTATACATCGAAAAAAGTAATCATTAATTATCTTTATAGCTTATATATCGTAATATAATCTTAACAGTGTTGCGATTTCCCAATCACATTGCACTGTTGCATTGTTGATAATTATTAGTAATATAAATTAATATAACGTTTAGACGAGAGGTCATACGCGTTAATAAAAAATTGTGTGTATATATATGTGTGTGTACGTGTGTGTGTGTGTGTGTGTGCGCGCGCGCGCGCGTGTGTGTGTATGTTAAGATTAATAATAAGGAGTAAAACGTAACTTTCGTGGAAATAAAGTGATACATTTAAACGATCATCAACAATCGTTAGCAGACACGTAAAGATAGATAAAGTAGACGCAAGGAAAGCTGTGCATTAATTGTGCGGTTTAATAATAGACATAAGGAGAACAACGTAATAATTTCGTCATTAATTCCGATGAGACGACACTCTTAACATAGTCGAATCCGCGACGATTCGGTCGTATCGAATGAGCCGGATGATCTAAGCGTTCTCGTCGATGAAATCTGAACACGTGCTCAATTCCGACAACGGTCTGCTAAGGCATAAGCGCGGACTTAGATTTATGTATGAGTGAACTGAACTTAACACTAACGGCTAAGCCGTTCACGATGTCAACGAGGGTCAAGTGGGCCCAGAATGCGACAATCCTACACTACGACCGAAGTGCGAAATGCACCGCGTGGCAGTTTTCGTTGTCTGAAAACTGGATCGTCGATGACGCTTCCGAGGAACTGCATGACCAAATCGACCAAGAAACCGTTTAACCCTCTCATACTCTATCGTCATTATCTTCTCGATCCGCAACGCATTTTACTCTCAATTTTTATTGGCCGTTATCCTACTATGCTAATAAAACGATCGAAAAAATAGCGAAAAATGTCCATGAAGCCATAGTACATACTTACAATTAATTACGTTCGTTTACCCTATATCTTTTGCAATTTTTGTGAATTATAAGTAAGTTCAGTACGAATAATTTTGAATTAATTTTGGATCAAATGTCTTAACCTAGTAAGAGATTTAATGATGATTAAAATCAAATTAGAAGATTAAAAATATACTTTTTTATATCACAATACAAGTGATAAAATAATGCTTAATTTAGTACGATCGACATGTTGTTTTATCTAAAAATATAGCTAAATTAATGTAGAAGTACATTGAATAGACTGGTTGCATCAAGATCTTAAATTAAATTTGATTAGATAGTACATTTCACAAAAAAATACAGTAAGTATATTTAGAAATACTTGTTATATATGGAGTGTTTTATAATTAATGGTATAAATCGTCATAATTAATCAGTAATATTTTTATAAAGTAAGAAACGAATGGATTTCAAAATTGTTTTTTGAAAAGAGAGGGGCTGTAAAAATTTATGAATCAACAAAATCATTTTCTGCTTACAAAATTGTTAATATTATCAACTATTTATCAAATTTAACAAAATTGTATACCGTATAATTTTGCAGTATCACTTTCTAAAATTCATAATAAATAAATCCTAACTTTAATTATAAATAAACTATAAATAAAATTAGTTTACATTATAAAACATTAATTTGCATAATAATATATCGTTCTTGTAATATATCGAATGTTAAGTAAAATAGCCTCTGTATAGTAACATAAATGGCTGATAATTTAGTCCCATGTGCAAATTTTATTATCTTTGTATCTAATAATAATATGCTATAAATATTTGTTTTATTTATTACGAATATATAGAATCAACGTTCTTCACATTATTTTCCTATACCTAATACAGTACTCTTGATATAAACTTTGCGTTTAATCCTGGTAAATTTACAGAAAATAAATTCATTATGCCTCGTTTCCTAAGATATTTATTCTACTGTATATTGTTTCCTAAAAAGAAAATATCCATAGGAAATAAACGAACAAAAGTACAAAACTTAACTATTTATTTGAAATAAAAAATCATTTAATCAATTCATGATATTTACTAATTTGTTACGTAAACAGTTCTTAGAGTCAAATACGTAACAATACTTTCTTCGAAATATAGATACACACCTTATACTCGATACATCGTTTTGATAAACTATTACGATAATTCTGTACGGCCATTATAGGTAGATTTTTGCCACTGCCGAATTAATAGATTCAAAGTTCAATTAGATTGTATCATCGAAATTTTACAAAGATGTAAGATAAGCAATATTGAATCAGTAGTAGGCTTGATCGTGCCATTTCTAACATGATCTTACGTTCTCTCGCGCGATTCGATTTTCTTGAATTCTACATATAATTGCAAATGATAAAATCTTATATTTTATAGGTTGGCATTTTCTTCCACTTTCAAGAATAAATTGTATACTTACTCCTTACTGTTTCTTTTTTCTTTTCTTTTTTTTCATATTCGCCTATCACGAAGACAATAGAATAAACAAAGCTCTTTTTGCTGTAGAAGTTGTTTATAAACTGCATCTATTTATAAACTACACAGTATTATTGTACGTCGACTGCATGAATTGGCCATAAATAATGGGAAAACAACTAAAGCGAATATAACGTGATGTGGTACGTTGGCGTTAAGTTCGTGTAAATCCCATCATTTCGGTGCAATAATCTATCGCAAGAAAATGATCGAAGAAATATTCGACGGTTGGCGTTGATCGGTGGATAGGCAACGAGAGGACCGAGTTCGGGTCGCTGATTTTTTCACTGGTCCGGACTGTACCGGGGTACCAGCTACTGTTTCGGGAGCTGCTTCGAGGTATGCACTCGCAAAAAACACGTCAGACCGCTGAAGACCCGGGCTTGGGTGCGAGAGCAAGAGGGTACAAGGTGGTGAGAAAAGGAACTGCAGGAGAGAAGGAAAGAGAAAAAGACGGAGGAGCAAAAGAATCAGACGGCGCTGGCGGAGGAGGTGGAGAAGGAAAACGTAGAAGAAAAGAGACTGACGAAGACACCGTGGAAGCGGCGAAGAGAGGAAAGGAGCACAAGCCTGACACCGGTGTATAAAGTAGTGGACGAGGGAGGAAGGCAAAGTCCGGAGGTGAGCGAGGATTGAAAGAGGACGACTGCTCCTTGGCTCGTTTCTACGCGAGGAATGAGGATGAACGCGGGCCTGTAAGCGGGAACGCATAAGAAAAGGCAACAGGTGGATGGGGTTAGCGGCTTATCCGGCTAACGCCCCAAGTGATATCGCGGTAACTTCGACGTGACGCGAAAGGGGATGCACCATTCACTGTGCAAAGATGCGTTCGTATTCCTTTGTATATCCCAACAATTTCCGAATCAACATAGATTCCACTGCTTGCCTATCCCGTTTCTTAATTGTACTATCTTTTCGATTACCTAATTTTAATTGATTTGATTGATTTTTTGAATATTACCTTCAAAAATTCGATAAAGAAAGAGAAATTGATGCTTAAAATACGAACGAAATTTAAATATCGTCGTCCCAATCGACGACAAATTTAACAGAATGAAAGTACTCTTATGTATAATACGTACCTAAGTTTCGCAGCTGTAGTTTTAAAGATAGGAATTCAATGTTAAATCTGCACGAGAGGGAATTTTGTTTTCTTTGACTTAAGTAATTACTTAAATTACCCCTTGTCTTTCTATGCAGTTACTTACGTATGTATATATATAAATATATATTTACATATATTACGTATAACTGATGTAACCATAAATTCTAGATTATCGTGGCTACCGATTTTATCCTTTGCAAGCGAAAGTAACAATCTATAATTTCTGAGCGGAGCAAAGAATTCACAAATTATACCGAGCAAATTCGTGGCTGTTTCTCTCGTTAATAAAAGAGGAAGTGCCTATCAATGTTAGTCCGAAAAAAGTTAAACGAATAATAAAAAGTAAACTCGGTTGTTGTATGCAAAATGCAACATCATCACGAATTAATGCCAGCATCGCAAACAACGGTTCGGCATCGTTTATCGGCGGATCAGCTTATCTACCGGGTGTAACAGAGATACGCGTCAACGACGTTTCCTGCTAGAGTGTTTCCCGTTAAGACGATAACCTTAATCGCCGACCAATGTAAAATGCTGCCTGGTCCTGTGACGATCAAAGGCCCCAGAAATTCCGTGAATTTATTTGCGGCTAGACTTGTGTCGCGTCTTTCTAACGAGCTTACGTAAGTTCGAACTAGAAATGGTCGACCTACAATGTTTGGCAATTGAACATAGGTCCAGTTCGGAGTACTCCTTGCGTCAGCTTCAATAACCTTCTAAATTAATACATCTTCCTATCAGAAATTTTGCGACGTCTTTCGTTTCGAACCTTGCCGCTCGTGTTCTTCCACCATATCCGTAACGCGTAAATTATCCAGTATTCCACGCGTATTATTTTCTTGAAATTTCAACTTTCGTTCTTCTTATCCTGATAATTTTAGTAGGACTCCATTCCCATTTGCATTTGATCTGATAAATTCTAAATGGTTTCTTTCTTTACGAATGCTGATTTTTATTCTTCATGACGTGCACCAGTATCGAACGAAATCCGAAACGGTGATCACGATTTATTTTATTTTTGCATACTACCTGTAACTTGAATTTAAATTTATATTTTCGTAACGCGGCTTCATACGGATGATTCGTTATGCAAGAAAACAGCGCTAGATACGACGTGTAATTTATTTATAACAGTGGCGTTTATTAAATTTAATTGTCTGGAGGTTTTCAAATTTGAAAATGTATTGCTTGAAGCGGAAGATAGATTAAAATCGTATTAAATAACTTGCTTTTGATTGTTAATTGATTAATTGGAACAATTTTAATTTGTATCGTTTTACACGAATTGTAGATTTCATGCATTTAAAACATTCGATAGATAAAACATTTAATTCAATTTCTAAATGATATGCTCCTTTTATCAATATAATCTTCTAGCGTTTATTAACGAAAAAACCAGTTTACAAGTCGGTGACTCGCTGTAAACTGGTTTTCTACGTTTTAAATATTCTGTGTAAGCGTGTACAAACTCAAAATCAACGATCACATCTCATCTTTCAACTCCAATTTATAAGTAGCATTGGATGATTGACGAAAGCAATTTCGTAAAAGCAAAGCACTTAAAAAATGTCCTCCCGACAAGAGATTAGCGATTGAATAACACCGACCAATGTAATATCTGTTTTTATCCAATATCGATAGAATGGAATTAAATGTCTCTGTGGTTTACGTTAATCGTGCAACATTCTAATCAGGCTTATCGAAATATCAGATGGCCGATATCCACGTACAATAATTGGCCCTCTTCCCGCGGTAGATAATCCACGGATTGATGCTTCCACGACTACGTTACGTAAATTGCTCATTTCGCTACCAGATGTTCGCTGCCTTCTAGTCATTTCTAAAAAAAAAAAAAAAAAGAAAGAAAGAATACCACGTGAAACAGGAAGAGTATCATTTCAATCGTTCGCTGAACGAAATCAATAAAATCGTAACACATGCTACGAGTGTTTCAAAATTCTAAATATTCAAACTTCCCTATGTACTATTGAATTGGATTATTTACAATAATTTATTATGATTAGTAACACGATAAGTAAGAGATATACAATCACGAAATATTATTATTTACACGCAGAATTCTCCCTATTAAATGAAGATAACGCACGATATCTTATTTTCTATTTGCACCTTAAAAACATCGCACTTATCGTAACGTACCTGTAACCTACAACGGATGTGATCGCATAAAATTGTATTACGACAGGAATACCTTGATTATTGTGTGTTGATTAGACATTTTTAACGGATCGCGATGTACCTGAAGAAACGTGATAAACGTTTCTTACAGAAATAAATTATCAATGTTACCATTTCTAGACAAATGACGTACGATGTAAGGCTAAGTATCAACACTTTTATAAATATTAATAAGATATTCATAGCGTGTTCGATGTTGAAGATAACCGAACAGAAAACTTGGGTGAGGAACTGTCAGGGAAAGGGACGAGAAAAGTTCTATGTGCATTTGATGTATCGGCTTCGGCGGCCGGATAGATGGATTACAATCATTCCGGTAGCTGGGGTGGTCAAATACCGTGACCATGCGTGCCTCGAACCTATCCTCGGACGTACATGTACGCACTTTCGAGTGCACACGTGGCCTCGGTGTTCGTACACGGTATACTCCTGCGCGCAATACGACAAGGACGCATCTTCGACTACCGGAATCTGCTTTTCACTACTGGAATTTTGGAACACCGAATATGTATTCCGGTTATCTTGAAAGCTACCAACTCTCGTTGGGTTACCATGTTAACAGAAAGCATACGATGTCCTTTAAATTAAAAAAACGTCGCGTCGTGCTGTCTGTGCAAGAAATTCGTGATTTAAATATCACATGTGGAATATTTATGTCATTTATTTCGCACAAGATTTCTTTTAATGAATTTAATCTAAGGAAAGATCTGAATTAGTGAATACCTTTACAATTCCGTTTAATAACCTCTGTTCTGATTATTGTTTGACGTACGTAATATTATTATATAGCAATTTCTTTTTCAAAATGTTATTGTTCTTGATAATGCTCGATAGAAATTAAGATGAATAAAGCTTTTGGTTGAAACAATAAAAGTACATTATGTTCTCCATATACAGCATATATAACATACTATAGTTTCTGTCAGTAAATTTCATAGAATATAAAAATATCTGCCTATTCCGAAATCTTCGGTAAAATGTAATGTAACGATATATGATAATTTACGTTTGACGTACGTGACATTTATGTACCTAATACGTAACGTTAATATTTATTACCAGGTACTTCGGTAGTGACCAGTTGAGAAAAACTCGATATTTATTTGCATACGAAACTGACTTGTCGCTATGACGTGTAGAGTTGCTTCCCCTACATTTTCCCCTCAATTTTTAAGAGCGGAAGGTAAATGCCTGTTACACTTCAGAGAATAGCAAGGGAGGGGCCGATTTGGATGTCCAACAAACCCCATATAATACTACCGAATCCCTCACGGAATATTGTTCTTGTGTTTATTGAGGAAAAATACGGATTACATTATACGTAATCTTGACAAGGTGCAACACTCCTAAAAAAGAAAATCTCTCGATTCCCTGACAAATCAACGTAACAGGCATTACCGGATTATCTTTGATTTCGTCGCTTCTCACGCACCAAGTTTAGTCGTGTTTTTATACGTGCAGGTGCACTCAGAACTCGAACGACTGAGAAGAAAAGCAAAGAATATTTTTCGAATTATTTCCTGCTCCATCTAATCTCTATCTACAAAGTGAAACACATTGAGAACACGCATTAGAAGTAACAGTTAGAAAAAGTATGTGACTAGTGCATGCATATGACGAGCACATTGAACTTCCGTGTCTTGGAAATTTTCGGATATCCATTGATGTTACAATGATAATATCGTTGTAGTATAAAAACAATAACATTCGTTGTGAGATTAAATATTATATTACGAAGAATTTTGTTATCCTTAACGTTTATAGATAGAGTGGAACGTACCACGAAGACGATAAGGTTTTTTTTAAGACAGCAAGATGTTGGTACACCGAGATCGCAATAACGTTCGAATATCTAGGTCAGAAATAAAAATCAGAAGTTTCTGACGATCGAGAGATCGACTGGTCAATGGAGATGCGGTCTTATTGCATTGAATGCCAGAACGTGGACGTGGTCGTAGCACAGGAAGAAGGCAGGGGCACATCCGTATCGTGGTCAGAACCCGTGACCCCCCGTACGTACACGTGTAAACGTACGTATGGCCATCCACGCAACACATACGACCCGCGGTTTTACCAAGGATTATCTGACAACCCTTTCCACCACCTCTACCACCTTTAGCACCGCTCCGGTTGCCTTTCTGAAATTTTAGAGCGCCGAATCTACATACATACTTGACACTTTTGTCTACCTCACTCGACTTCTTCTGCTTAAGAAATTCCTACTACGGAGTACCATATATAACGATCTGGTTAACCAATATTATCTAAGTACATATGAAGTTTTTAATTCCATGTTCTGTAGCATTTACTGTACTCGACATAATCTGTAATCGTCAAGTTGAATCTTTTATTTTCCTCGACGCATTTCGTGGTACCCGTAATTGTTCCCTCGTAAATTATTTTATGTTAAAAAATTTTAGAATAATCAGCAAATTGCAAGATAAGATAGCATTAAATCTCTTAATTGTCTTGAATTTATTAAAGGCAATATATAATTCATTGATTATCTGTTAAAAGAATTTGATGTTTCTAAATCTTGAAGATTACTCTCGGATTCAATTGAAGTTATTTCTTATTCATTTACCGCGGTATGATTTTTTAATAATTACTATCTCTGATGTGACACGTATTCTATGTAGGTATTATATTTTTGAGAACTGACCTGTTAATGTTATAATCGGTGATTAACTTGCAATTTTCTTGGGATATGTTAAGACAACCAACTTGTACAACTAGCTATTTAACTAACTTAACTACTTAACTCGTAGTTATTGCCAGCTTATGATTAATATATCTATATAAATCATTGTTCGTCTCGTGCATTATATAATAAAATTGATTGTTTATAGTTTTTTATATTTACTTAATATAAAAATTGATATTTGAAATACTTTCTTTTGTATCCAAGTAAACTGTCTATTCTAAGATCTAACGAAAAGTGGCAAATTGATATCGGGGAATTAGCTTGGTGGCAAGTTGAAGTGCTCCGAGAGGGCAGAAATTGCTAGGGTGGCCAATTGGCTGTGTAATGTTAGAAGGGGTTACTTTTCAATGATGTTATTCACGGATGCCAAAATCGGGATATCATTTCTTCGATATGAATATCAGAAGCGAAAGGGATGTTTGAATAATCATTTGCTTTTAATTATTAATGATACACATATGATTTACCTGTACTTGATCTGTTTTCGTATTTGCAGCCATCCATGCCTCTACAAACGTGTCCATAGCGCTCTGAAAATCCATTCCCTCGTAAAGAGTTCCTCAATAATTATCCTGGGACTCGGAAGTCGCCGCCATTTTTTATTTTACACTGACATTTATTGTTTCGATTATTTTCACTGATTAATGTTTGTCCTTAGTTCATGAAATTTATCAACGAATAAGACCCAAAATCGCTACACTTTCTCGCTACTCACCATGCAAATATAAATTTGTTGTAAAGTCACAATCGCGTCTATTCATATTTCGAACGTCCTTAATTATTCTACGTCTCCTAATGTCAATTTTTTAGCATACACAATACCATACACAAGATACACACTCTAATATAGGACATACACTTTGCTTCAAATCTCATTAAACGTAATTACGTACGTTCAGTTATATCCTCATGGCAGAAGTTTTTTTTACCGCGACGTTATTGATTATTAAGAATACATTATATTACTATCATCGAATAGTAAAATTGATTTAATCACTGGATCAATAACGGCGTCGACCGCGCGCACTTATGACTAGATTGAGAAAAAATGGTTTTGCACACACGTGTTTGCGGAATGATGCGACAGTATCTCGAAACTCAATGAAAACAGCGCATGTATGGAACGTGACTTTACACTAAGAATGTTAAACCGATCGAATATTAAATTTCAGTTTCTTTCGATACATACGATAGCTTTTGATTTTTTGGAACAAAAGTTCACTATACGTTTAAATAGAAACACTATGTCAATAAATAATATATACACTGGTAACAATTGTTTGCAAAACACTCCAGGAATATTTCAGTCTTTAAAGAGAGTTTAAAACATGTACTCTTGGTTAAGTAAATTGCAAAAGTGTCACTAAATCAAATTGATTTTCGATCGTCCAATCGTATGACGTTTCAGTTGAAAATCGGTCTTGATCGATTAACTCTGATCAAGCTTGAAAAGCTTCAATGTCATCGTCAAAATCACTCCGAACGATCGATAACAGATTTAATCTTAAAACGGTCTCACAGTTATTAATCGTACGACATCGTCAATGAACACTATTCTCAGTCATGTTTTCAGAAACTTAACGTTGATTTTCATCGATCTTGAAAGAAAATCCATCTTCAGGGCGGAATGTGGATCGAAAGATTTTCGTAACATGTATCTCGATCATGTTCTTTCGAAATCCCGATCTAAATGTGAACAGGTCGTGAATATTATACACGATGCTGAAAAAGAATACACGAACCGCGAGAATAACACGTTCGCATGGGACGGCGTTCCAGCCGCGACTGTGCGTGCCGAAGCGTCGCGGCGCTGGTTCTGCCCCTACGACGCCCTACCCGCCGTCGCTATTACCCCACCACCTCGCCAGCTACCATCGCCCACCGTCGAGGACTATCCTGGTCCTCACTCGGATGGTTCACCCTCAAACCCTCCGGAACTACCTTCCTCATCCGTGCAGTTTCTCCGCTTCTCTCTTTCCTTCTCTCCTCCTTCTCCTCCCCCCTCCCCGCTCACTTTTTTCACTCCATCTTTCTCTCATTTTTTTCTTTTTCTCTCCTGTGATTCGTCATATCCTCTATCCTTGTCTTTTACTCATCCGCACGATCTTACCCTTTTTTATCTTTCGCCGTCCTTTCATCTTCTTCTCTTTCAAGTTTTCGTTTAAAGTTTCCTGGTCCTTCGATTCTCTTTGTTTTTCTTTTCATGTCTCCTCTACTCTCTCCTACTTCGCCTTATTCACCCCTTTCATCTTGTGTCTACTTATATCTGCTTTTCTCTTTCTCTTTCCCTCCTGATGTTGTTAGTTTCCTTTCTTTCTCTTCTGATCCCTCCTCTTCTCATTCCGTCTCTCTCCTTCGCTATAATTCGACTCCCACTTCTCTGGTTCAGGAGCTAGTTTTCCCATATACCCCGCTCTTCTTAGCTGTACCACTTTCAGTCCGGGGGTGTGTCTAGAGATAAGATGCACGTACACTGTTGCACCTGTGTACCTGCAACACGCTGTGCAAAGCATCTCGTCGTGGGCATCGCAGACCAGGGGCCGGAAGACGGAGAATTAAGATCTCTTACGAAGATTTCGATCCTGCCCCTTCTAACTTGTTTCCTCGGCTATGGGTTTGTTCTCCTGCACTAAGGAGTTTCTCATCTTTCTGTATTCATCCAGTTGCGTCAGTTTTCTTTGTCTTCTATTCACGTTCTGCTTCGGCAAAAACATTTCGCGGGAAGAGTTTAAGCTTGACATACATTTTGATATTGGCTGTAAATTTTCTAATAATAGCAACTTCTTAATACCCGGGGAAATTCAAATGAAGCAAAATAAAAAGAAACGTACAATGAAATATTTACGTACGATAGAATATTTATTTATATACGCTCT
The DNA here is from genome assembly GCF_000188095.3 of Bombus impatiens. Lineage (NCBI taxonomy): Eukaryota > Metazoa > Arthropoda > Insecta > Hymenoptera > Apidae > Bombus > Bombus impatiens. The sequence goes on from NT_176736.1 coordinate 232,773, forward strand.
TTATTTTCAACTTCAGAATAAGCAAGTATTTTGATATTTCTGTCGAGACGAGCATCTTTCAATATTTCTCTTTAAAATTGTTTTATCTACAATTTTAATCTTACTTTCAGCGTTCATGTATCGTAATATTAATGTTATTTTTAACCGACAAAATTATAGAAATACTTTATAAAGGAATGCTTTTCTTTTTATTATAATATGTAATTGTGTATACGAATCTATAAATTGATTTATATTATTTTCAGACAAGCTAAAAGTATATAATAGCTCATACATAAATAATGTATCATATTTCTGTCGTAATAAATCGAGGGAAATAAGTATTTCAAGTGATAGCGCTTACTATAATTAATGCCACTGTTTTAATAATAAAACAAAATTTAACTAAGAAGTATTCGTCTAGAAAATTTAATTATTTATAGAATTGAAAATTCTCAGTGTAAAACAAAATTATAAAGGATAGAATATATTGATTGTAGTTGTAATATCTACACATTGTTATTATGTATTCCTTGATAAAAGTCCTCTTCTATGTTCTATATTTTATACACAATATAGAATATAAAAATTACTTGGTAGATAAGCAATATGAATTAAACTTATAGTATACTACTAACTACTACTAAATTCCCAATTAAAAGAGAATGCTTTAGTGTTTTTAATGGTATTTACATTACATGATTTCAAGTTCAGAGAATTTTGTAAGTTGAGTTGAATAGTAAAAGTACAGCATCGTTTAAAGATCTATATAGCTGAAAAATTTTATATTAAAAAATTAAATTTTGTTCTGCATATTGTGGTTTTATAACGCGGTTAAATTATTATGATAAATCTATTATTATAAGCCAATATTTAACTAATTTTCTTTTAACAATAACAGTACAAACGTATGTAAGTATTAAGGAATAGTTTTAAATTGACGTTAATGGATAATTTTAGTTTTATATGAAATTTAACAGAACTGAATTCATATTTAGCTCATATCACGTATATTTAGTGCATTCGTGTTTAGTTCATAAACGCACTGCCTTGTAATCTACAGATAACGAATTATAAAAATAATAATTTATACTATACCTATAAAATACAAAATGAGTGTCGCTAAATGCAATTTAGATAAAATTTTGATGTTTGTTCATGAATAAGCATAATGCCTCTGTTTATGAAAAATAGATGATATATTAATATAGTTCATCTCGAAGTGGATGTTTAAAATGTTAAAGAACATAAATGGATATCGAAATATATTATCAGCTACAGAATTCGCTCAATTGAAATTCTCTCACAAAAAATATAATGGTACATGACTATTTCTAGCGTTAAAATGTGTTGACACGATATTCGTTCGATAATTCCTTTGAAATTATTGCATCATTTAAATTCTTTACATTTTTTTATAAAATAATCCTATAGATTTTGTTGATTTGATTTAGTCGAGTAACTAATATTGGCTTTCGCTATTCCGATATGTTCGTATTAATTCGCGTTAATAAAATCTCTATTTTGATAAAATTTTGTAATTTACCAAATCATACTTGAGCGTAAGAACAAAGATAACGTTAGATCAAAGGAGCTAACACTCAAGGGACATACACCATGGACGATACTTGCGTTGATTTTGGCTTCAGATTATACGATTCGAGGGAATTAATTTGTAGCAAGCATAAGCGACGACGAATAAGTAATAACGTTATTCGTGGCTAACATATCTGTGAAATTTCGGTGCTTCTCGCTGTTCTTGCATATTCTCCTACACGAACATAAATTGTTACATTCGTATATGACTCATGTATGGCTTCACATACACTCAATTCAAGCAGAAATATTCATTGAGTTTCGCACATAAAGACATTGCGAGTAATATAAGGAAATAAGATAACAAATAGATTTGTGTGTGAAAAACACTGGAAACTAATGAATGAATAATGGAATAAAAAAAAGTCTAGTACGTTACTATGCGTTTTCAATAGAATAACTGTCAGAAAAATTAAAACATTCATCATTGCATCAAAGGTGTGTGAAAATAAGGGTCTTAGTGCAATGTGTAAGTATCTTTCGCAATTAATTCTAAATTAATCCATAAAATGGATACAGGGTATTAATTATTAAACACAGAAATTGACAAATAAAGACCAAAAGATAACTGAAAATCTATTTTTAAAAAATCTCGAAACGAGTGTCGTTATGATTGTTCAACATTTGTAACAGATTACATGGAGTAATAGATTGCTTATATCTACCGCGACGTTCCGTATCAGTTCCGGTTTCCGGTGCATCGACTATAATAATGATTACCGTTTAAAATATTTTACCGTTTCTTTTCTTTTTTTTTTTTACTATTTAAATTCGGTGTTATTTCTGCTTTCATTTATAAAGTTGTTCCATTTATCAAATGACGCGTTGAATGCGCACATCGGGATACATACTTTATATTCAGTTAAATGAAACAGCAAAAGTCGTTTAACCCAGATTGCGAGAGAAGTTATTGATATCGATATACGATATTCGATTTATGCGAATGAAGAAAATGTTCATCAGTCAGATCGGTCAGCTTAATCTCGGCCAAGCTCCGATAGCGCCACGGCATTAGAATAGATAATCTCGGGATTAAGGGGAGTGCTCGCCTGTTAATCCATTATTCACGTAACATCTGCCATTCAACGTTCCATACTATTTCAACGGTGTTTTCATCGTTTCTTTTTTCCCTCTTGCTACTCCAGTTTACTTTCAACTTAACGGAATTACCCGTTAAAACTTCATACGAATAAAAATGTAGTATCTAAAATATTCGATCGATAATTACGGTGATAATCTGTGCTTGAACACGCAGGATGAGATTTTTCGGTGTAGATATTTTCGATTCGTTGAAATTTTATGTTTTTTATTATTGCGAGATATAGACACGCAGTTACGTATTTCAGGTCGAAATAAGATAATGGAAACGCGTTGCGAATTTGTCTGTATACGTAGTATGGTCTCGTGCATCTTACCACATGTTGGCTGAAGCCAGCCGAAAATCTTCCAGGCAAATTCCTGGTGACAGATTGAGGAAATCAGGAGATTTCATTCAGTGATACAACATTCTACACTTTTCAAATCCAATTCTATACGTCAATCAGGTAAGCTGAAATAAAAGCTGGATTTTCGTATCAAGAAAATGCTTAATCTACAGTATTTTTCAGTGGAAATCGATATTCTCAATAATTTGTCATTGTTTTTGATTAACTTGAAAAAATTAGCTAGTTGCTATGTACAAGATAGAATGCACTTGCTCAAGGTATCATATGAAAATGCTATCATGATTAAGAAAGATTTTGGTATTGTTAAACTTTGACGTTTAAATACGTAGTTTGAAAAAAATGAGAGTACCTCCGATTGTATTGTACTCTAATCGTAGAACAGAACCGAGAATTTATGTTTGAGAAATTTTCTTTTCTTTTCAGTTAAATTATTTTTTAAAAGAAAACCTCTTCATTGTATCAGGCCCGCTTAACACTAGTTTAAACTTTCTTTCGCACTCTGATTTCTCGTTAACGGAAAAATTATATCAGCTACCCAGTTTTATCTTACTTTCCCTTACTTCAATTAAATTGGATCGTTCCCTGATTTTTTTAGCATTGTTGAAACAATTTGTCCATTAAAGCCATGTATTTTTCAAATTATCCAAAGAATACGTTCTTGCGATATAGAGCATTTATTTATATTTCTTTCAGTACTGATAAACAATGTGGAATAAAACGATTAATATAATTACCTTATGACCAACGTATTCGATGATTTCTCGTTCCAAGCAGAATACTGTTTAAAAGAAATCGTGTTTATTATGTATCGAATATGCGAATATTGTTTCTTTATACGGTTTCCTGAACATTGCTTTACATCTTTAAGCGCAAACAATTTTACCTTCGAACAAAGAAACGACTCTCGTTTTTTAAATGAAATGCATCTTAAAAGATGCGAACTTGCCTTCGGTCTTTGTTGCCAGTGACGTTTAACGATTAATTGTATTTTAGACGTTCGCTTAAAATCGAGATGCCGTTTACAGATACAAGGGTAGAAAATTCTTTTTTCTATCGGCAGTATAATTTCACTATATGTAGCTGGAAAAGCGCCGGTGACATTTAAATAGTACGATCACCAATAAATTTCTAGCGAAACGTAAAAGAACGAATTCGCTCGCTGCCAATTTCGAATCCAGTTTCGCGACGCTTTTCCCTATATTACTATTTCCCATGGTAACCCAGCGCTCCTTATCGCAACGGTGAAGCCAATAAAGCATCTACGAGGCTTTACCTCAAACTTCTCCAACCCCTGCCTGAACGATGCACTCTTCCGACCAGCCATCCCCATGCAAACGACACACACGTGCACACGAACGGGTACAAACTAACCAGTCTGGCCGTATATAGATTGAGCGTCTTCCTTGTAAAAGGAGCAAGGACCGGTAGCGAGGTAATGATTGCATCCGCGGATGCCACGGATGCAATCTGTGTGCAAAGCGGACCGAAGTTGAAACTCGAAGGGTGGAGACCGGAGGAAGAGGAGGTTGGGGAAGGGAAACGAGGAGAAATAGAAGGAAGAGAGACGGCATGATGGGGGAGGCGAGGAAGATGAAGAGGAGGAGGAGGAGGAGGAAAAGGAAACGAAAAAACGAGAAGCAGGGGATGGATCACGGATGGAAGGACTACGGTTCCCGTTTAACCGTGGAGGGGTTACCGGTCGAAGCCTCGCCGGTGACACGGCTGGTCGGACTATTTTCCAGGATCGCCACAGTGGGTGGTAAAGCTACGCCGGCGGGGCGTGTTCCACGAAGCTTGCAGGCGGAGCTTTTGCGACTCACGCCTTCCAGCACCAAGAGAGTAGCTTTCCCTTCGAACCGGCAACCCGTCCCTCTCATCCCTCTATGCGGAGGATAGTTCCTCTCGGAAGCCACCCCTGATACGACGCGACGCGAAGCGCCGCTCTTTCCTCTTGGAGTTTTTCCAAACCGGCAAGCTTTCCCCTTTCCTCGGCTCTCTTTCCCTATACTCGCCAAACTCTGCATCCGTGTACCGGCGGATGTACACGCTTGTACGCGTGTTTGGACACACACTATCGCTGGAAAAAGTGGAAAAAAAATAGAAGCTTGCCCATTTGCTCGAGAAAATCTGACTTTTTAGGAGCAGCGGAGGGGCTGTTAGGTGGAGCCAAGCGAACCACAGAGGACAACTAAAACGAGGGTAACGTATGCTCGGGGCTAATTTGTCGAAGCTTACCAAGAAAATTATGAGCGTCCTGCGCGATGCATGCCAATATCCATGAGGGCGAGGTCGTTTAGCACGCTTCATCCTGTATTTTTCATCTTCCTGAAACCGTCAAACACTTTTTTCGGAACGTTTAACGAAGAAAACGCGGAAGCTGGTAGGGATAAACAGCGCTATCGAATTTTAATTTACCGATAGACTCTCTTAATACGCTGGTTCAAAGTAGCTTTCACATCGACAAATCACATCCATACGAATATTGATTCTCTTCGAAGATTTATATACGTGTATTACGAAATATTATTTAAAACAGTTCAACCGGGTATTTTATTTCTCAAATCTTGTAGTGGTAGTCACAGGATCTGTCGTTTATAATGAAAACAAAAGAAAATGAACTTTTCGTCCAGAAAAGTGAAAATTTCTTATGTTTATCGTCTGAAATATAGCAGTTCGTAAATCTGCGTAACTGCATAAAAGTTTCTCAAAGGCCTTACGTGCTCGTTTACTCAAGAGAGATAGTTAGAAAGTAAAGCGAGAAATAGGAGACGATAATCAAAATGTCGACATTAATTCAAATTCGATAAAAGATTTACTTACACGTAGAGAATCGCGTATTTAAACAACAAAAAAGTAGAAAAAAAGGAAATATAAGAAATACATAGCCAAAGCATCGAAGCGTTCATTGATTTACTTTCTCTCTCATTCAATTACCAGGATTGGCAATAAAATGGAAGTAGCCGTCGAATTTAAATTTCGTAGTCGATGCTCGAGACGCGTAGGCGATAAAGAAGAACTGGTTGGAATAATATCTGAAATAAGAAAAGAAATATACAGTTCTTTTCGGAAATACGTACGCGATATGCCGCGAAATCTGTCGAGCATGTGGTCTGGATGCGTTAAGGTACAAATTGAAAACCATTTAGCAAATCTCCCCCATCGTTCGAAGTGTTAATAAATTCTGGTTTACGAGGGTCGGAGGGGTTACGTTATGGATCTACGAGCGTCGGTGCGTTAACTCACATAAAAGCGGTCGCGTTTCCGCGCGTGTAAAAAGGATCTCCTGCCGGAACAGAACGCCATGGGAGCCCGCGAAAAATATTTCGTGTCATCGGTACGGATCTTTTTGCCGCTCCATCGAGCGTGATCGTCCTTTTCCTATGTGACTGTGCTGTCGCACGAACCTAAGGGGTGCAGTTTCTTTAACGCTAATATATTTGAGAACGTTATTAGATAGATCGAAGGAACTGCATCGAAATGTAAATAATACGAATAGTTTAGCGTAACAAAATAATTGGAATAAACAATTTGGTTGGTTCATGGGACTGATACAAGGATTTTTTAGTTATTGGTGAACAAGGAATAACTTCGTTACTTTCGACAGTGTACTTGGTAGGTTAATAATAATTAGAAGCAGCGTTTATTACGTTTCATATGGAGTCATCAGTCTGTGAATATTTATCAAAAATATATTAATGATATATGTTAATTAATTTTATAATTAAAATACACCTTGTTGAAAATAAGCAAGTGTCCGGATACATTTTAAGTATCTGTAGAGTATACATATAGTTGTATTACTCGAACAACGTTTGTGTATCATAGAATCGTGCATTGTATATATTAAATTTTATTGCGTACTGTACTATATATCTAAATATTACCGGAATGCATAATATCGTTATAGAAGATTAATATAATAAATTTTATATGAAAATATAAAGATAGAGCGTAGTGGGCACTAAATATGGGTAATAATTATAATAAAAGTATTAAATCTCTTTCAGGCGTAATTATTCCTTTCAATCCGGAATTCACGAAACAACTTCGTATAATCGATATCATAACCGTACATTTTAAAGAATCACTAGCTACGTTATAATCGATGGAAGCAATAACACATGTGAAAAATAAATATACAAACGTAATCATATAAGTAAGCGATTAGTAAGATTATATTCTTACATCAAAATTGCTTCTATAAATTAGTTTGATCGATTTCAAATCTCTTTCAAATAAAATCTGAATTCGAGGTAATTTACAGATAAACAATAATAGCTGACGATCAATACAAATATAATTGCCACGCATTAACATTACAATTATCGTCGAACAAAAATACTTCTCAATTGTGTTTTTAAGATTTGTTAAAATCTCTCTATGAATCAATAACGATGCTGCTAATGAATCACGATAGTTTTTCCCAGCGTAACTATAAATTCGATCTAAATGTAATCAGCTTCCATGCTCTTTCCTTGAGTTCCTTTATCTCCTTGTCGGCCTGAAATGATACTGAATTTAATACAGCTTCATTCAATAAACTCCCATATACATACTCATCTTCGTGTCACCAAATTCTAACTCGACATAGAGTTGTACATCGTAATCCTCTGACTATGTCGAGCAGGTCCTTTGAGGGTGAAAACGTTACCGGCAGCACGAACGAGAAGATGGAGCAAACGAGAGAGAAACAGAGAGAAAGGAAGCGGAGATGGGTAGATATATTCGTAGTTTGTCAGAAATCTGTAGGTATAATACACCGTAATAGGAAAGAGGAGATTCACCCTCGTTGCATACGACTATCGGGAAAGTATAATATTATCTGGAAAATGTACGAATACGTGAAACGAAAACATTATGCGATAGACTGAGGGAGCGGAGGATGCGCGATCACCTCAAAGGCTAATGTGAGGTTTTGAAATTTGGATTAGGTTTGCAACAGTGGGAGGGACATACTTGCTACAGGACACCGACGATGTCCCTTTTAGGACATTGAGGTGCGTAGTTTGGAAGAGATTTGGGGGTGTAAATCTAGTGAATGGGGTTTGCTCGTGTGGTATTCGACATCAAGCTGCTTAAGCGATAACTGTAGACTAATCAGAGCTGGGAAAGTTCGAGAAATTGCTAGAAAGGGGTGAAGATGCTATAGCCTTTTCGAAAATTTCCAAATTTTAAACGAACCGTTTATGCTTATTTTTGAGGCAACCAAGATAACGACAACGATAACAAACGTTCTCGTAACCGAACAATTAATGAAAGCAACTGTTATGAATTTTTATTATTGTAACAAAAGGGTAGGTCATATAAGCCATGAGTTTTAACGAGAAACAAAAAAAATTGTGTTCCCTCAGTTTAAGATAAAATTATCTATCATATAGCTGGATTCGTAAAATTTGTCTTGAAGTATTCGTATAAAGACTAATTTTCTCTCTAAAACATAACAGAATTTCACTCTATATGAAATGTCATCCATATAAAATATCAAGGATATAATTTGGTGATCCTAACGACGTAAGTATAGCTCGCGTATAAATTTCCTATAAGTGACAGCATTAACCACGAGAAGGGAAACGCGGAATCGGTAATTCAAATTCGAAAAGATAATGTCCCGTTGGTATAACGTATATTTCGCGGTACCTGCGCCTAGTTAGGCAAGTTCGCTTCCGAAACCTCGTCTCTAACCCCCTCAACGGCGTGGACGTAAGGCGATGTAGACGCGGCTTCTCTCCCGCTACTCGACCGTGGATGCGTTATATATCACGAAGAAAACTTTCAGCATAGATAACCTACTTGAGGAGTTAGCCCGCGTACATGCAAATTTCTGAATTATTATGCCGCGACGAGTATATTATGCGAGCTAGTTCCCATCCCTTTCGCGGCGCTCGCGCTTTCGTGGCCCGTTCGTTTCACCCCCTCCCCTTTCCGCGTTTCTGCTACGCTCAACCGGCTGCACTTATCTACCGCTTCGCCACTCTTCGAGATCGTTCTTTCGAATTAATCTGACGAGACTAGGTGCGCGAAAACGCTGAAGGAAATATTCGAATTACGTAGTTGTAATAACTGTTTGATATTTATTGGCGAAGAATAAGTTATACAATTGACCAATCCGATTCGAGATGTATTCAAAAAACGATATCAACCTTTTCAATCAAAATGGGAATATGATCGCGCCCTCAAACGTAAACACTTCTAGCATGGAGTTTGTCTCAAAACGAATACAGCGATGATTCGTCGTAGAAGAATGCGTTATATAGGATCATCATACAGTAAACTATTTGGTATTTTTTTAGTGTCAGTGACGTCAAATTTACGATACTTTCACACGAAAGTTACTTGTCTAAAAGCTACGTATCATTACGTAATTATGGCAATAGTAGGTGTCTTGTAAATATTAACTACCCACTCCATGAGAATTTAATTCTCATCGTTATTCCTATTATTGGTATAGAAATAAATGGAAATATATAATAAACGAGGGAGAAATATTTAATAAATATTTATTTACTAAAGAATACTAAGGTAGACTTCGAGAAAGAATGAGATAGATGTTAGAAAAATTAAGTTTTTTGTAATATTGTAGCAATAGCTAAATTTACGTTTATTCAGTCAAAAAGCGCATATCGTAACAGATATCGCTAGTGCCTGTCTACTACTATCGATATCTACTGTATTACATTAAGAATGAAATTATTTTTTCACAAGTTAATTATACAATAGGAGGAACTAAATGCGAGATGACTCAACAGTGAAATGAAATTGATTCTTTCTCCATAATTTTTCCATTTCGATATAGGGTATGAGTAACACTTCTGTAACGACAAACGATCGAAGATGAAGAAGTTCGAAAGAAGACTGGATGCGCAACACTTTCTCCGGTTAATTGCGTTAATTGTTCCGGAGCAATATCAAGCGGTAATTAAGGCTGCGACGGCTAATTAAGTTCCAAGCAGAGACATCCGTCCGAGCACTATCACCCCTCAACCCCTACAACGCGATAGGACACAAAGCTACGGACTAACTGAATTTTCTTGAGCAACCAGGCGTCCATCAAAGATCCCAGTACTGGAAGACCTCGTAAGGGCTTTCGAAGGGCATAACCCTTAGAATTTGGTTTTCTACAATTTACCACTGTCAGAAAGTGTTAGCTCCATTTATCGAAAGGTAAGCGACACGTAATCGAATAGAGAGGAAAACGAATGTACCAATAAAGTAAATATATAAAGAATTTTCCCGTGCATAGCCTTCTATATCTCTACTATTTTTTATATCAATTGGTATTTCCAATAATAAAAGTCTGTTCAGAATGCAATTGATGTTAAATGATTTCAGAAGTACCTTCTCAAACAGAGTTGACAACGCTGAAAAAAAGAAAATTTAATCTATGCTTCCCATGTGTCCATAAAAAAGGTTCATGTGGAACTCGAATTTCGTAACGAAGTTAAGCTTAATCCCATTACCGTTGTCGGACAAAGGAAAAAATTTCAAAAAAGTTGTCGCGGTAGGAAAAAGGGTTACGTGTGTTTATTCACGTCGATGAAATTTATTCTCCTCCCTGAGTATCCGTGACCTATAGCTAAACGCATCTAGTCTGTATACTGGGTGTACGCGATAAGTAATTCACTTATAACTCTATTGAGTTAACCCTTGCTTCTGCAGTGCCTCCATTTAGTCTCTGAACCCCCTGTTTCGATGGTACTTCTGCTCTTCTACCTTCCTACCCCCCCCCCCTATTCTCGACTTCCTCTGAGTCAATTGGTTTTCGCGATATTAAAACCGTCGAACTGAACTTCTATTCTGTACAATCTGAATATCTGCAGATCGCTAAAGCAACGTGACCGAAGATCGAATATCTCGTGTTTAATCTTATATCGTGTGAATTAGCTAAGACGTGGGGACGTGATACGAGGAAACTGTAACGATGAATTTCTGTTACTACCAGTTTGTAATAATTGTTATCTACACTGTTTGTTATCCATTCAACAATTCATGAATGAATATCGAAGATTTTGTGTCATTCTGCGATATCATCATGAATATTATAATAATCGTGAAATATAGCTACAGATTTTGTTAATAATTCATTGAACGATTTGAACCAGTTGCGATATTTCAATTGTGATTAGCCTGTAAACTAGAGAAATCTCTCAGGTTCACAATTTCTTGGTTGTAATAATTCTTAATTTCCAAAAGTAAATTATACCATTTACATTTATACCAATTATACCATATTTACGTTTATCCGCTATGATTAAAATCGACATAATTGAAATTGATCTGTCTTCCCTGATTTTTCATTCCGTAATTATAGAAGCTCTAAGTGGCGATCCGATTAACAGATTAATTGAGATTAACAATAAGAAAGTTAATAATTTACACTGATCGTGGGATTAATTTCTTTCCATGATAGTTGCAAGTATTGAATCGTTTAGCATTCGAAAATATGAAACTCGATATCCGATTAATTAAACGTATAAGCTATAGAGACGATGAGGAAGAAGAGGAGCAGAGGGAAAGGTAAACTTAAGATAGAGAAGGATTGGGGAGAGAGAATGATAACAGAACAGAGCAAAAGGTTAGGTCATATTGCGGATAGGCAAAGTAAGTATCTACCTCGTCGAAACGTCGGTGTAAGACCACTTAGGGCAAGGGTTCGTCTCTTTGGGAAAGCTTATGGCGGGCCCTCAAAGTGGCCATTACGAGCCGATGGTTGGTCCATGGATGGTCTGTAGAAATCGACGGTCAGTATCGTCTCTTCCCTCTTCTACCCCTTACCACCAACTTCTTCCTATCTCCTCCATCTTGCTCTCTTCCGGTACCATTTACCGGCCAAGTTGTCCAATTAGGTGTGTCAAGAGGTATCGAATAATTATAGCAGTTTACGTTGGTCGGTGTTCCTATGAAACACTATCAGATCATAGAACAGGAATTATTTGCTTGCAAAAATCGGACCATACCGATCAAGATAAAGTCACGCGTTTATATGTCAAAATCAATCTTTCTAAATTTTTCAATAAATGGTTTCTGAGATATTACTCGTTTCCAGAAGGAGCAATAACTAAAGAAGATATAACACGTGAATATAAAAGTTCTATCAGTTTTACGTACTGAAGGTATAACAAGTGTTTTTAATATTTTTAAATGTTCTCTCTGTTTTCATATGCTGTTTATTTAATTCTGCGACTCTTTTCCAACTACTATACTCCTCATCTGATTATATATGTGTATAATATATATGTAATATATATAATACCTCTGGCAAAGAACTACTGGTTCCTAGAGTCTATGAAGTCACCAATGCCCGTTTGCTTTGTTCCTCGTTTGTAAGTGATCCGCTTCATTGTAGTTGATCTTCAAGCAAAATACCCATAAAATAAAAACGAATAAATCATCCTTTATAATTTCTTCATTTATAATTTCATCATCATACTTGCGATATATATTTTGTACAGATTTTTGTACTGCGCTGTTAGTTTTCTTAAATTCATATGGCATGCAACGAGGTGTACGAACTTTAATCCATGCAACTTTGAACTTTAACATTTGCCCACTTCAATCGTTGATATAAAATAATAAATTCATCATTTTTTATTCTTAAAGTAGGATACGCAAAGTTATTATGTAGTATTAGTTTTCATTTAAATTTATCGTAATTTATTTACAAAATCAATGTTAGTGATAATGCAGCAGCCGACCCAATTTTTGCATTCACCTGACACATAAATCTGCGTCGAATAGAAAAGAGAAGAATTTTTGCTTCTTAAGCTATAATATTAGTAAAAGTTGATGCATAAATATCTATTTTACGATCAATTTCTAACTTGGAATTTCTTTTCTGGAAACCTCAGATTATTTAGTTTGTATCTAGTTTGTACGAAAGGAAGGAAAGTTGTCATCGTGTTTTTTAACGATAAGTTAATTACATACGTAGCTAGATATTAATTTTTGTAATTGAACCATAGTCTGAAACATTTGTATGACAGCTTTTGTTAGTTTCATATCTGGTCTAGGGTCTAGGTCACTTGCAGCGACATTTCCGAAGAGTTCGACAACTCATTGTCAACTATCTATACTAACGTTTGACAGTTATTCGATAGTTTCCGCCTTAAGTAACATCCTTTCAGTAACGTTTAATGTATCAACGCTGCTATAACCTAGAAAGTAAATCTTACGTTATTTCCTTATTAACGAATTAACACACGTTTGTACGTATACGTATTTGAAGAAAGTTAATCGGTATTGTCGTATTTCACAAGTACGACTGAGCGAAGATTATATTGGTAATGGATATCTTCATACTCATCGCATGTATCACATTATTTCGGAAATTAAACTTTCCCACGAGAAATGTTTCATAGAAATTAATTTTCTTCAGATTAAGAGAATCATTAACTAAATGTAATATCGTGGAAAATAAATCTTTTCCGTGGATCGAAACAGTTTTGGAGGAAAGCTTGTAGTAACGGCGAAGGGTATCTCAGCCGGCGGAAAGACACGTTTAAAGAATTAAAGTATCTAATGCGAAAGAAAGGTCTTCGAAGCCGCCGTTTGAAAGCGAAGCATTGTCTGCTTAAGCCTGGCATTCAGTGGCCTCTTTCTCTCTTCCTCTCTCTCTCTTTCTTCTCGAGTATAAATTGCGAAAGGTAAGATAGTACGCAGGCTGGAGCCGGTGGAGGGAGAAATAAGAAATTAAGAGAGAGTCTTAGAAGAGAATAAAGCTAAGAATTAAGGCGGCAGAGAGGCTTGGCGGAGAGGAGTGGAAGAATCAGGGGAAGAGCGGAGAGAAAGAAAGCAGGAAGAACGAGAGAAGACGAAACGAACTGAAACCGCCGCTGGCGCTCGCTTTCGAGCTTAAGTCCTTCCAGAGATTCTTACTCGCGCGTCATTTAACAAAACAATTAGAAGTTAACCCCTTCCTTCGTTCATTCGTTCTTTTCTTTCGAATCTACGTCCCAAAATTAAGGAGGATTTCAACCCTTTTCAAGACTTCTCGATTTAGTATGAAATCTACCGAATTTTATGATCTATGGTTTATAGATCGGAATACGTCGATATCGAGTGCTGAGATACTAACCGAGTTATGCGTGCGTATATCGTGATGTACTGTGCGAATTTACCACTATCGTCCAAAAATTTACAGAAAATACTTTGCTAAAGAATAGATCTCTTTATTACTATCTCTTCCGGATTTTTCTAAGTAGAGACAGAATGCCAATTAAATAAATTCGTGGTATCATACCAGGTGAAAATTGGAAAGAAATTTGAGTCATTCTTTCCGAAATTCTCGCATGGGTCAATTTTGATATAAACATCGTAAACAGTATACCAAAAGAAAAAGAAAAGAAAATGCGAAACGATAAACAATCTCGTGCGATGCAACGCGACGATTCTATTTAACTTGGAAATTTTAGACGTTAACATTTCTGGTTTACATGGAATATTTTATTTCTTGTAGAATCGTAGACGAGGGAGAGTTCATCAGAGAAAAAAGCAACGACTCCACTCATGAAATTACCGAGTATCATTTAGCGCGATGGTGGGAGGGGAACCATCTGCTTTTTCCCTCTTTCGTGAAAAGTCTGCGACGGTAGCAGCGCGCCGCCATGAATTCCGTCTTTCACGGCGATAAATAAAAGTAAAGCGTAAAGCAAAGACATCCGGCGGCAACCGCCCCTCGTCTGGTTGAACTGTACGACCAGCGACTACCCCCGATCTTGTCGATACCAGACTGCATCGAGCCCCTCTTATACCCCATTGAAACCACTACCTTTTAGAACTATGACTGCTTCGCGTATCGAGCGTATAAAATAAATATACCATGTTTTTCCGTAGCGGCTACCGTCAAATGTGCATAATCTTCAAACGAAGGTGTATACAGGATCGCGATGTCGAAGGGGTTCGTTTCTTTATGGAGGGTCGAAGGGACTGGAAGGAAAGATTTCTACCAATTATCAGAAACGCGCCTTTTGATCTGTTTGCGTGTATGCGTTGATTTATAAAACTCTTACTCTTATTTGAAAAAAATCACCGGGGGGAAAAGATGTTCTGTCTACATCTGTTTCAGCCTTCCCACGCCTCCGTCCGAGACGTTCCGTCCCTTTACTTTTATGCGCGGATACATCGAAGGGGTTCGAGCAAAACTTTCCTCCCGATTCCTTATTTGTCTGGCAATTATTTTTTTCAGGGAAAATTAGCGTGGACAAACTTGATGTCGCTTCCCTTTTCCACGGTTCTCGTTGATTTAACCGATTGCTAGTGTAGTCTTCTGGTAGCAAATACTTGCTTTTCAAAGTTCAACTTTTCTCTATGTGTGTATACAAATGATTTACACAATTTTATCTATGCATCGGACTACGATATTGATAAATGTACATAGTCTTTGGCATAAAACTCCGTAATTTCATTGCGAACCGAGATATTTGCCATAGTCTGCGATCGCTGCTGAATATTAATTATAACAATCAATAATTAATAAGTTCTAATACACACTAGCGATCAGAAGTATTAGAACACTCGTTCATTAAATTCTTTAGGAAATTCTAAGAAATTTCACCTTATTTGTTATTTTACATTAAATATGTTGCAATTTTTAAGCAAGCATTTTTATTTAATCCATTGATGAATAACTAAAAAAAAAATGCAAAAAAATGTTACATTTCAATGGGTTATATGTTTCCATTCTTATAGAACTCGACCAAGTTTTTCTCCCACTATACACTAACATCTTTATCGCTTGCCTATACTCAAATCTCTCATCGCTGAACAATGCAGAACTCTACAGTACTGGATAACCAGAATTAATCTGGTTCTTTTTATTCCCTTCGATACAAAATATATATCTAAAGTAAAAGTGAAAATAATGAAATCACATTGAATTTAATACTTATAGTCAATATTGTAAATACGTATAGAGTACGCATTTCGTTGCATCTGAGAAATTAAGTAGAATTGGATTTAGGACACAAAGATCCCAAAAAAATTCTATTCTATTCTATTCTGTTCTGTCTACTATATGCTGTATCCTTCTGTGTATGAGTAGGCACAATGTAGTTGGATATTTGTTTACTGTTTTTCTGCAAGATTCGGAGGATTATGAAACCAAACGTAAACACAGTCAGGTATCGTGGATCGGCCAGTCAGTACACAAAGTGAGTTTAGTGAAGCAGGATACGTTTATTAAGATTATGACTATCGTGAAAATTTATGTTATACCCGATCTTTGCGAACGACTTCAACAATTCACGAGAAAATGTGGTCACGTCTTTATTAAAATCAGAGATGCTCCGAGAAATTTTCCTACGCAGTAAGTAATTATAACAGAAAATAAGCTGTAATTTGGAATTGTTGACATACGAGCGTGTTTATACGGATTTTCTTTACACATTATTTTTATACTCCGTACCTTTGTCGTACTTTCTATAGGGAGTTCAGGCAAACAAAGTCTTAAATAATCGTGTCGAATGAGAATCATTATTGTTATACTATTTACATTATTTCGTTAATTACAGTTTTACTTGTTCTGTTTTATATTCAGCGAACGAAAACCTTCCTACGACCCAATAACACTACAATGTTTTACTTTCATGTAAGCCTGAAATTCTTACTTGATTCAAATAATTTCCTCGTTGTAAATTAATTCTGCTATATGTTATTTTAGTCATTGTCTTGTCTTTGATATTTTTTCTTATTGAAACTAGAGTACGTAATATTTTATCATTGTTTCGTTACTATAGATATTGGTAAAGATGAAAAGTGTCTCATAGTATTGTATATAGCAAGTTTAATTATTTTATACAAATCTGAAGGTTAAATCATTAGATACCGAATGTTAGTTAACTAGATACTTTATCGTATATGTATTTCACATATTATAACATATGTGTCTATACGTGACATAAAATTGAACGATAAGATTTGTTTAAAAAAAAATTGCTTGTTTTTAAGAGAATCGCTAATTTGTTCAAAGAAATAGTAAAGATTAACGAGGGAGACGCGTTGAAAGAACGATTTATCAGGATCTGTGATTCATAAAAGGTTTGTAATTCTTAGTCGTGATCCACCTTTGCATTGAGTCCGATGGGAATACGTTGTAGGCGAGTGGTGTGAGTTTCCCTGAGTGGCTATTGTCATGTTAAGCGCTCGTCTTTCACCCCTGCCGTGGTTTCGTTAGGTCGAAGACTGTTATCTCATCAGTGCTTTTATGGAAAACCCTGCGTCGTATTTCCTTTAAAAAAGCAAACGGAGAACAAAGAGAAAGAAACTAAGGTTATTATACCATAAACTTCAAAGGATGAATTGATGTAGTCAAATTGTCGGTACGAGTATCCATGTAGCAGTCAAATGTAATATAGCTCCGTATTATCAAGTATCGAAAGGATTGAACGATTCAAAACGGGGAATAAAAAAAAAAAGAGAAAAAGATTTGAATCGATAGACATTCAACGATTACTTCGATTTGTTTTACGCAACAATTTCGGCCGAACAGAGCAAACACAACACCGGATTCCGAATGTTAGAAATATATTCCGCAATCTGTACGTTTCCTTTGATAAAACGCACGAAATCGCAGGGTAAAACGATAAAAATCAACGAATATATTTAATCGTACAACAACACGCACGGTATATTGTCAGTGGACTCTTGCCACAAGTGATCACCGGTCAAAGTTAGAGTCGCAGACGGACATTTACACACGCGAATACAGCGGCAACAACCGCGTTCGTATTTGAATGAATCCCGTGGAAGGGTCGAGGTCAACGAGAAGGGGACAAACCTATGGGATGGTTCACCGACGAAAGCCAGGAGCTTTTTAACCGACGGCTACACTACCCCCGATCGGACGTTCCAGATTAATTTCATCATGAATGTTAGCCCAACACTTGAGATTCAACCGCAGCCAAACACGGTCCACGATACTCTATTAACAGTTTAAAGCGTATTACAGTCGCGACGCGAGCTTGTTTCGTCCGCGTATCACGAGCTCGGCCAAAGCTCGATGCTCGTGAAAAATGTTTTCAACAAATATGTTTTCAAAGAAATGTACCAGCTCGATTGAAACATTTGCGACGTTCGAGAAATCTGCTGCTCGTAACATTTACAGTCTTTTTTAACGTTACTAAACTGTATATGTAAGATATTGAGATATCTATGTAGAATAGAATAGAATATGTAAATAAGGTATTGAGATACCTATGTAGAGTAGAATAGCGAAACTGACTGGAAAGATCACTTTGGTTCGGAATAAACTAGAACTGAACCGGTGCATGTAACTCTTTCGGAGCATACATCCATTTTAGACGCTTTACGTTTTGAAACGTTGTGACAAACGTGAATCAATACTTTAATATAACTTTAGTAACCATAAAATCGAAATATGCATATCTTCGGTATGACACTTGTGCATCGTTAATTGGCTACATTTCGTACGAAATTGAATTTTAGTTGCTGCAGAACTATATCGATATATACAAGGTTAAGGGTTTGATCACCCAAATGAAAGTCGAAAGCCGTGAAAACGATATTATGAAGGATATATCGATTACGTGATCGTTAAAGTTTCAGAGGCGACGTGTTACCAGTTTTTTGCCTGGTTGACAGAGGCTGCCAATTAGGCGTGTCTGAAAGGTCGTAGCACTGGGTAAGCTCGTTTCTCGAAGACGGGGGCCTCGTTCGAGTTAAGAACTCGATGGAAGTGGAAAGAAGAAAGAAACAACGAGAGACGCGATACGTGGGATCTCTCTTTTGCCTCCTTTGCCTTTTTTCGGTGGAAATAAAACTGTTGTATCTACTAATAAAGGCGGAGTCTTACTTTTAAAAGCGCGTACCGCTGCTTCTCTTCTTCTTACCCGCTTCGTTCCTTCTCTCACCTTCGTCCTGCGTTAAAATAGGAGGGATTAGTTCCTATGGTAGCGCGGGGGCTTAAGCATTGATGAGGTTTTTAAATGGGTTCTCCTTTGACGATGGTAAGAGAGAGCGCAGAAGACGTGAACGGCCGACTGGTTGGGAAAAGGGGGACAGAGTGGGACGATATTTACCGGGAGATTAAAAAATCGGGGGAAAAATTAAGTGTTACGGGGGCACGCCCCCGACCAGGATTTAATTCTACGTAATCCTCTGCTAAGATCGCCGAACTGGCGATCCCTCCTCTAGTTCTGCCCCTCTCCAATTTTGAGACGGCCGTTCGTGATTTTCAACCCTCCTCGATAGTCTTTCTTTTTCCTACCCTTTTTTTTTTCATCTTACGCTGATCGTTCAAGATTATGCTTTCAGAAAGTTCTCGGTTAGATGCGCGTAAGGAAGTTGTGAAATGTTCAAACAGCTCCTAAAACGTTTCTCCCTGTACAATATCTTTGTTTCGCTTAAGATATACGTTCCACTTCTTATTGGTACATCTTTGTTCGCCACTTTGGTGGGTCGAGCGTATTTTTAAGTCGCGTTGTTATGTAATACAGCTTTTCTGACGAATATGCAATTTGCCACTATAATCGTCACGTCTATTTTATAAAAGAAGAGTGAAAAATTTAGTAGAAAGGTAGTAACAATTGCGAAAAACAAGGGAACATACAATAATATATTAGATATAATCATGTACTAAATATAAAAATTAACTTTATAAAAGAACTATATTATTTGTAAGATGATCTAATTGTTATAAATACCTATCTTTCTATTCGTATGAGTTTGTGATTGTAATTTTTTGATTTTCCAATGTAAGATTCACAACAATAATTTCAATACTAATATATACAGTCGCGATATTGTATATAATTTGAATTAATATTACAGATGTATAAAAACAGTGTTCATTTGTTCTATCATTTTCTTTTACTTGTCATACCTTCGTTCTCGGTGTTAATTAAAATCACTCTTGTGTACATAAAGCAAAAAATCTATCTGATCAAACATCACAATATTGCATATGACTGTATCGTAGAATTAACTAACACCGTTCTTATGAACCTTTGTTAAATATTCGATTTATTTGGTACTAAATTACTGTGTGAACAATATCAATTTCTTTAAACAAATCAATTGCTTCCAGTAATCACACATATTTGCCTGGCTTATGTTAGTTTGCATACATAGGGTAGAAACTCATCTGCGGTAGTTCAGCAGTACGGTTGATGGAAAGTTCATTTTGGGAGGAGTTGAAGTTTGGCGACGTCGCGGGTCTTTTTCCCGGCTGCTTCCACTCAAATAATAATGTAGCTTAATTACACGAGGACAAGTCGATATGTTGGCGATACAAATATTTAGAGGGTGGACGAAGAGTAACCGTGGAACGATGTTATTAGTAAATTAACCAACATCAAAGAAAATGCGAGCGGTGGTCACTTACTCCGCTAATGGAAAGCCTGCATCCTCCTGTGTGAGATATCTATAGATGTACTTACATACGCGTGTATATAAATACATTTCTATATTTCAGTTATAATACTTGGAGCGTTGTGCGATCGTTATGAACGAGCATATTACCGTCTATGGCTCCTTGATGAGCATCCATCCAGAACTCCAAGCATACGTACACCAGTTATCTGATGCAACTTTGTAACATTTATCCCTCTTCGTACTTATCTGGCAAATTGAATTTTCCTATTGTTTCAAACGTGCAGTTGTTTTTATTTATTCTTCGGAGTCGCTAAAACGATATTCATTTTGGATACTTATGTATGTTATCAAATAAATGACGAATGTTTCATTTGAATGAAAGGAAATCTTTTATAAGCCATGATAATTACCATGACAATTACACGTTATTCACAATCTTTCTACGTACGATAAAATTCTTTGAAATTGCCAATTAATATATGACAAATTCATGAAAGTTTAATTTAACGAAATGATCTAATTTTTTGTGTTCTTTCTGTATTATATATTCTGTTTTCTAGTAAACAGGTACATACAACCCCCGTGACATAGAGCATCAATAAAAATTGATATTACTTTTGTCGAAAGCACCTGCGTGCTTCTAACTTGGTAACAGAGTTCGTCGTTCGAATTGCCAATCTCTTAGATAGTAATTACTTTGCATATTTTACTTTATACCCTTATGCCTCTACATACCAAATCTGTCATTATTAACTCTTAATTCCACGATTAGAAAAGTTTTCATTTAAGGAACTATCCTAGAAAGAAGAAAGGAGGTAACTTAATGGCTAAAGAAGTAAAAGACCTGTAACCTGTCATTTTCACAAGTTCGAAATGATATTTGGTGGTTTCATTGTTAAAAGATTTCAATTATCTCTCAAAGCGAGAATTCCGTGAAATTTTACCATTCATTTTTTTGTAGCGTGCTAGAGGCCGGTCCGATTCCCATTTCAGCAGCAGACAGATTCATTTATCATTAGAAAAGAGTGTCATTGGCTAAGAAAATGATGCATAACGCGGCTGACGAGAAGGTCGAGAAGTTGGAAGGGCCGTATATCCCTGGTCGGTCCTCTTGCCGATTTTCTGGCGTCTCCTATTCCTCCGTTACGCTGGGGTCTTAAGGGTGATTTCTTTTCGTTTCTGGCTCCGCCGGACTAAATTTTGCGCGTTAAGCCCTCGGTGTAATCCTGCCCTTAATATTCAAAAACGTGATCGCCCTGCCAAGCATCCCGAACGAAGGAACAGCCCTCGAAGAGGCGAGCACAGCTCGACCAACCGAACTGGCGAACGAGGGAAGCTTTTCATATGCTAATTGGCATTCGTCATTTTCTTATGGCAGCGACTTAAGTGTGCTTAAGCGTGCTAACTCCTTTCTGGAAGCGCTAGAGCTTGGCCAAGCTCGTGGAACCGGCCGATGCCATTTTCGAAATTGGACAGTTTCGGGATTCTCCTTGCCAACTCGCTGTTTCAGGCAACCCGGAATACCAAATTGAACGAATACGTTCTATAACATAGATTTTTCGTTCCCAGGCACCACAAACACCGGAATTGATGGCGTTGATATCCTTAATGTCCCAAGAATTCCAGATATTGTAGGGTTTCGGTGATTAATTAAACGTTCGTTCATTTTTATGCCATTTTAAATATGCAAGTTTATGTTAATATATTCATCCGAAGAAATGAATTAATTTCAAACTTTCCAGTAATGAAAAGTTGTATGTGTCTGTGAATAACGTAAAGGAGTTAGATGTAGCAATGTGTATTGACCTTTATTATGAGCCATCTTTTTATTTTGGCATATATTAATCTATCTATATAAAAAAAACTATATGAATTGTTTGTATTTAAAGTTCACTTTCCTTAATCCTTTCTGTTGATTGATGTATCGAAGAAGGTAATTTCTAAATTCTTTAATAATCTTAAGAGCTGATAACTATGTTATCTTTAATTCGCAGAGTTATCATTTGTTCTAAGAACTAGGCAAGTAAAACATATGCTTTAGGATATAAATATCTGTAAACCGTGATTATTACCAGCGAGATATCAAATTATTCGCAGTGAGACACATGTTATGTAAAAAAATTGAAGACATGTTGCCAAAACGTACGAAGTTTGCAATGATTTATACCATTTGATATAATAATTATGGTTAAGGAAATAAAATCAAATTCGGATATATTTGTATTCTGAAGCATCTATTTGATCTGCACGCTTTTCCCTTGAACGATTAATTGAAAAATAATTCTAATTAAAATAAGATGAAAAATATGAAAAAAACAACCTACTTAATCCGTTTAATTTCAATCAGAAACTAAATCCACGTTATAAGTAACGTGATTATCGAAGAATTACGTACGATTCATCGTTAATTTGTCAGAAAATTGCTCAATCAATCAATGATATTTCACGATGAAATTTCTCCAATCACGTAATAAGACTACTAAATATTATACGTGCGAGCTCGTAATTGTGCAGATAAAGATTTTCGTCGATAAGATTTTTATCTATTACCTACATCGTTCACGCATTTAAATATTGAGTTTATGGATTATCACTTAACCGGCGATCGACATACGCATCTCATAAATATTTTTCCTGTCTGACTCGAGGTACGAGTATTACCGTCTCCTATTGTAGCACATGCGTATATTACACTCTACCTTTATCGAAAGATATCTGAGCAGCGTATCTGTAACAAGATAACGTGCGTCGACTAAAAGTGCCTCGCCTCTGGTCTCACGTTAGTAGGTTTGCGCTTTATTAACCCGTTTTTGTGAAACGAAACAAACCGTGCAATCGAACGTGATAAAACGACTCGAAACCCAGTTGTGATTGATGCCAACATGTGATTGCACATCGAGTTTTCGTGGTTACATCGATACAGACATCGGCGTGTTCATCAGTGCGTAAAAATAGAAGTTGTTGATCGATCGACTTCTCACAAAAGTAAGTTAACAAAGGCTACTGAAATGGTCAATAAAACTGAACTAGTTTTTGATATACGCGTCGTAAACGATAAATAATTTATATGTAAAATGCTGATTATGCCGAATACGACGATTCTCCGGTACAGAGAATCTCAGTAAAAATTAAACTACGAGTTCTAAGAGACGTCACCAGGTGATTCATCGTGACACATAAATCGCTAGACACGTGAAATACATTGCTAATTGAATTACAACTGGTGTTACACACACACACATATATATATGTAGGTAATAGCAGAATTAATCATTAACCCATCAAAAATGACGAAATACGAACGAAATATTGTCATGTTTTTACGCTTAGAATTACTCGTTGTACTACTTTTGTTTAACATTTATTATATTACAAAGTTGTGGAGTATGTAATTCAATATTGCTTTAATAGTCTTCAAAACCTACTGAAATATGAAACATTTTAATTCTGCTAGCAGAGTACAATGTAGATATTTATTATATTTGTTATATCCAGTCGGTAAATTTAATATCTATCTATTTTGAAAGAATATTAACACAAACATGTTATCGTACGTGTTTGCAAGGAAAATTAAAAATGGTATTTCAACATTAGCGGAGATTTAAAAATTCAGTAATAAATATATGTATATTTTCCTTATGTAGCGTGACCAACTTTATTTATAATGTAAACAGAAGAAACGTAAAAACACCGCAAATACTTTATCAGTTGATCTTATGTTAAAGGAATGGCTATACATCTTCAAGAAGTGATGCGATCAGAAGTGGAGGGTGGCCTTGCTGGTCCAGCTAATCCGATACCGAATCAGTCGATAGATTGCGGTTGTGGACTACTACCATGTCCGAAATTAGCAAAATTTGCAACTCGTCGACTTTTCGTTGGCTTACTCTCATGGGTTGGCTTGATTCAAGCCGCTGCTTACGCGTATCTTTTCATAACAGGACCTACGATCGGAAGAAGATTTCAATTTGATCCTTATGTAATGGGCATGTATTCCTAAAATTCCTATCATCGTACAAATGCTTTTCGCCACTAGATTTCAAATATTTGTTCAAATTCATATGTTTCTAAACATAATTAAAGAAATAGAACCTAAGCCGAGATTCATCTCATCTCTTAGACATTACAAAGAGTACACAATTTTGAATATTTTATATATTTTATATCTTGTGCATTCTGTGCATTTTTGTTCCACTAAATTCACTGTAAAGGCATATAAATCCGGGGTCCATTCGTAACTATGACGAAGATTTTTATCGACTTTTGTATATTATACCACAATTCTGTGAAATAAAGTTTCAAAAGTATTTTTAGTACGAACGTTAAGACAGAAATTTGGAGATCAACGATAATCACTAATTACTATCCTTGAATGTTGCAGAATGGGTACTTATAGTATCTGATTTGACGCCTTTCCTTCTTGGAGTAGTCGTTGCATATTGGGGTGATAGAATTCACAGGGCTGCATGGATTGGCGGTATAGTTCTTTTGCAAAGCATTTCGTATTTTATTATGATAATTCCTCATCTGACGCATCAGACCAAAGTTATCGAAGAAACCGAAAACATGACACATATGTCGATATACGCAGGTGAATAATACATTTCTTATTCGATCATTATCAATAGACTTATGTATTCGTGAGTAAATTCATTTTCTTATACATTTACAAATATGATTAATTTCTCGTATCAGTTAATAGAATAAGAAGCATTGAAGTTTCGATGGAAACACAAGTTTTCTAAATCTGTTCCTCTTGTCGTGATTATAAATTATAATTTACACCTAGTAATAGAATATTGATGTATTACATAATGAAAGAAGAGAAGTACAACTTTTAACATATCATTTTACAGATGATAGTCGAGATCTGTGTTTCGACGCTTCTTCTAGGATTGTTGCAAAAGAGAGTCAGCCCTGTTATTTCACATTTTCAATGATCTTCGTTGTACAAATTATATCTGGTATTGCGAACATTGCGTACTTTGCGTTGGGTATATCCTATTTAGACGATAATACAAAGAAAAAACACATAGCTGCTTTCATTGGTGTTCTCATTTCTGCGAAGATTTTCGGTATTCTTCTAGGATCTATCTTGGCGTGGATTTGTCTCAGGTGAGCTAAATTTCTAATTATATATATATATATATATATATA